>NW_023270316.1:46685701-47057102 GCF_011800145.1 Mirounga leonina
TCAGATAAAGACAATTATCATATAGTTTCACTCATATGTGGAATATAAGAAACAGTGCAGAGGATTATAGGGAAAGGGAGGGAAAACTGAATGGGAAATCATCAGAGAGGGAGACAAACCATGAGAGACTCTTAACTATAGGAAACAAACTGAGGGTTGCTGGAGGGGATGGGGTAATTGGGTGATGGACATTAAGGAGGGCATGTGATGTGATGAGCACTGGGTGTTATATGCAACTGATAAATTATTGAACACTCCATCTGAAACTAATTATGTACTATATGTTGGCTAATTGAATTTAAATAATTTTAAAAAGTGTCTTTCTTGGTTTGCCTCTCTTTTTTCCCTTTGCTCATTTGTTTTGTGTCTCAGGTTACACATATGAGAGAAATCATATGGCATTTGTCTTTCTCTGACTGACTTATTTCACTTAGCATAATATAGCATAATATAGTCTAGCTCCATCCACGTTGTTGCAAATGGCAAGATTTCATTTTTTTGATGGCTGAGTAATATTCTATTGTTTATATATAGCACATCTTCCTTATCCATTCTTCAGTCAGTGAACACTTGGGTTGTTTCCCTAATTTGGCTATTGTAGATACATGGTGCATGTATCCCTTTGAATTAGTATTTTTGTATTCTTTGAGTAAATACTTAGTAGTGCAATTGCTGAATCATAGGGTAGTTCTATTTTTAGCTTTTTGAGGAATCTCCGCACTGTTTCCCAGAGTGTCTGCCCCAGTTTGTAATCCCACCAAAATTGCAAGAGGTTTTCCTTTTCTCTACATCCTTGCCAACACCTGTTGTGTCTTGTGTTATTGATTTTAGCTATTCTGACAGGTGTGAAGTGATATCTCATTGTAGTTTTGGGTTGTATTTCTCTGATGATCATTGATGTTGAGCACCTTTTCATGTGTCTTTTGGCTATCTGTATATCTTTGGAAAAATGTCTATTCATGTCTTCTGTCCATTTTTAAATTGGATTATTCCTTTTTGGGGTGTTGAATTTTATAAGCTCTTTATATATTTTGGATAGATTAGTCTTTAATTTTATAAAACTCCTTATATACTGGTGAAAATCATGATTTGATAGAACAAATACCAAATGTTTACAGAGAAGGAAACAGACAGTGATCTATATGTCCATTTACTTACCTTTCTGTCTATTTCATATAGATCTAAGCTTATAATGTTCTTCATAATAGAAAAGTTACAGAAATGCAGAAAAGAAGGAAGGAAGGAGGTAAATATAAAATATAAATTATCAAATTTAGTTCCATGTGGCTAGTGTGGGCACGGAGGTCATATTAAAAAAAAAAATCTGACATCTCTAAAATAACATACCACACAGACCGAGCAATTTAACTATCAACTCTCAGGTTTTCTGTAACAGGCAGAGGAAGAGATTTTATGAAATTCCATGTTAATATTGTCCTATCCAAGCTCACACCCACAGAAACATATGTGCATGTACTTAAGATATCATCAAATACAAGATAAGTGATCCAGTATGATGTAGTGATTCACATAAACCTTGAATATGGCCAACACAAAAACATCATTGCCAGTGTTTAACTGACCTACAATATAGACTTGTCCTTACTGAAGTCTATTGCTTTGATCCCTTGGGTTAGTTATTCGTTTGTAAAGTTGAATTCATTAAAAAAATTGTGAAATTATTTGCTGCTGAAACATTTTCTAATTTAGTACTACTCTTGTATATGTATATACTACTATTGTATAAAATATATGTGCAAACCTTGTAGAACTTCAATAATAATATATGATAATTTTTCCAATATGGTAATTTATAATAAATAACTTTTCTAAGCAAAATACATATACCTTTAATGAACACACATATACATATAAATACATAATATATCATTTAGAAAGATTATTAACAACTGGTAGTTGACACCAATCTTTGCAGATGTTACTGGGATGAGTGGACAAGTGAGATTTTATTTGTGGTCAATTTTACATATGTAAACACATAGCAAATATATGTATAATAGAAAAATACAGAATTTGTTACTCGTGTAAGAACAGAACGTAGTATGACTAGGTGTCAGGTGGTACATTTCCCAAAGCAAGGTGCCAGACCACTTCTGCAGAATTTGCACAGTTTGAAACCAAAACATGTTCTGTCGGTATTATCCCTTCACCTACCTCTCCCTTACAAGGGACTTGTTGACATACTGTGTATTCTGTATCTTCCACCACATGACCACAGAGGAGGGGGTTACTACCTGCTCAACTTCAATCATATGAGGAAGTCTTGGAAATAAATATTCAAAGAGCTTAGTTTTAAACTCCTACTTTTGAAGGACACAAGGAATGCCTTGATTCATGCCTGAAAAGTCTAAATGTGAGACATTCTGACTGGCCAGTTCAGATAGCACAATGGGAAGTGACTGCTATTGGAATGGCCTGTAAGCCCAGGGTTTGATGGCCAATGGATGTGTGAGGTTCTCTAAACCAGCTTTGGGCCTAATGGAAGAGAAGTGCTTTGAGAGGAACAATATCTGAGAGGCTTTCTGGAAAGTTCAGATGATCTCAACAGAGATTCAGACATCAGAAACTAGGGCTAAGAGAGACTTCTTTAATATTAGGAATTTCCACTTGTTCTTGAGAGATGTCAAGGAATAAGAACATCCTAAAAACCTACAGAAATACCCATGAGAGAAAGAACCGTATGTGAATGAATCTCCCCACAATGAACAATATAGCCAGATTAAACCCATATTAATGAGGTAAACTCTTCCTTTTATTTACCTCTCCAGACTCTCCATGTTTCAAATGTATGGGTGCTTAAAACAGCATCAAGGAGGTAATGGAGTGAGAATGAGAGAAGGGGGGGCACCTGGGTGGCTCAGTCGATTAAGCGTCTGCCTTCAGCTCAGGTCATGATCCCAGAGTCCTGGGATCAAGCCCCATGTCAGGCTCCCAGCTCAGCAGGAAGCCTGCTTCTCCCTCTCCCCGCCCTGCCAATGCTCTCTCTCTCTCTCAAAAAAAAAAAAAAAAAAAAAAAGAATGAGAGAAGAAATCAAACATATGCTACTTTCCCAGGGCAGGTTTCTCAGCCTAATCTGAAGGGGACAAAAATAAATTATGTGGGACTTTAGAACTTCGATATTATATTGGTTTAAATTTTTATATGTGCCAAATATAAATTATTCTTTTATTGTCTGTGACTAAAACAGCTATGAAATTTGTCTAAGATTTTATTCCACTATGGTAAAATTGAGTCCACAGAATAAATTGAATGGGTTATGGGTAAGAAATAATAAAATGCTTTCTGCCTCCATTCTTCAGTGCAGTTTATTCAATAAAGTTGTTACATGTAATTAAAAATTTAGGAAAAATAGGATAAAAATATTTCCTATGTTTTCTAGGGAAATAACAATGAGGTCAGTACTTTATTATGTAATCTGAACCTTAAGATAAAGCAGAGTAAAAAGCAAAATAAAGAGGCAGTGGATCAGGATAACACAGAATTGTACCCAAATCCCAGTTTTAAAATAATGCAATTTTCTAAGGTATAGGCTGATTACCTAGTCTGAAACAGTTTAGTTGTACTAAATAATATTAGCTAGTCAAATTATTTAGCTATGAAATCCAGCTCATTCATCTAGATGACTTGTTTTAAATGTTACTATTGTGAGTAGAGTTTTGTAATGGAAAACTCCCAAAGTAAACAAAGACTTATTTTTTATATTTGTTCAATATTTTACATAAATGGTCTAAAAATATTGATAACTTGGCATATTCTTATTATGTTTGCTAAATATTTCAACCCCCTAAGATTTCTAAGTTCTCTTTTCAGATAAGTAAAAACATTTTAGAAACAACATGTTTTATGAGTATTTAACCAGAGCCTTCAGACATATTCATTTACTTTTTAAAAACAAGTATCTATGAACATTTCAACTAACAATGCATTTAAAGCTAGATTTCAGTAATGCAGTTATATGCACTGACTTTTAAACTATGAGAATTTCCTGAAAATTTTTGCCTAACATTGGTTGTTAAAAATAATAGAATTTTATGTAGCCCACACTAAGGGTCAGGGAATTTATGCCCCTCCTGTTTGAGAAGAGTGTATCTGCATACATTTTTTGGAGTTCTTTTGTGCAACAAATTTACCTATTCTCCTCATTCATTTATTATTCAATCCCTTATTTGTATCAGTATGGACTCACTGATATTTATTTTATATAGTGGATTATACTTCAGCACCACTTCATTAACATTCTTGTTGAAGTCATTCCAGCTTTGGCCATTCGGAGCCCTTGCAGTTAGGTCCTGTGTGTCCCTTTGGCTTTCCCCATCTTTGTGTTTTTATTTATTTTTTTAATTTATTTGGTTTTACTTGCTCATTGTAAATTCATTCCAAGGGAACAGTGAAGAAGGAGGAGAAAAAGAGTAACTTTACAATCAAGAAATCTGACAAACACTACCTCAAGTCAGGTGATCAAGGTCAGCATCAACAGTGATGTCATGTTGATACTATGTACTCTTGAAAGTATTTGATGAGAATAGCACTTCACATCTCAGGTCTTGCTCCACTAAATCCATAATCCAAATCTAATCATGAGAAAATCAGACAAACCCCACTGAGAAGCATTTTGCAAAATAACTGATAATTACTCCTCAAACTGTCAAGGTCATCAAAAACAAGGGAAATCTAAGGAACTATCACAGCCAAGAGGAGTTTATGAACATATGGAAACTAATGGTAATGTGGTATCCTGGATGGGACCCTGAAACACAAAAAGAAAATTAAATAAAAATTAAGGAAAACCAAATAAAGTCTGGGCTTAGTTAATAATAATAACAAATCAATATCGATTCATTAATTGTGACCAATGTAATGTTAAGATGTTAATAATAGGGGAAATTAGATTTGGGATATATGATAATTTTGTCCACACAACTTTTTGTAAATATAAAACTATCTAAAATTAAAAGGTTATTTAAAAGAGAAAATAACCTTTTAAAAATATTTATATAATTAAATTATATTTATATAGTTAGGAGAATTAATAGTCATGTAGGATGTGAATATCTAAGTAAATTAAAAGAAAATGGAATAGAAACTTTTTGTCAAATTTAGACTTTGCTTTGCTATTAATATTTACTTTTAAATAAGGACTCAATTCTTTAAACTCTTTCAATCCATAGATAAATTAATAATTCTAAAGATAGAATAGCTAGAATAATATAATGTGTGTAAATATTGTTTAAATCACAATAAACCTATTTATCTTAAAATCCATCATCAAAAACAAAATTTAGAAGAAAGAAACCCTCTACGTACATTGAAGTGTTTTTAATAGATGTCTTTCTAAAAATAGAATGCATATATCTACATTTTTTCCCTACATTTCCTATCTTAATTGTCCATCACATGCTGTGGTTATGGCTGTGGAGACACATTTAAATCTGTAGTGCATAACACGATATGGTTGAGCCCGAGGATTCTCATTCTAACCAGGGGAACAACCACAGTCCAATTAAATTGAAATCTCTTTGCATTCATACGTTTTAAAAGCTTTTCAAGTTATTCTAAATTTCAGCCAGGGTTGAGAAACATTGCAACCCACAGATATTCTTATGTGAGCAGCAGAATATACCTCTACATACGGTTGTTGTCAGGCATTCAGAGGCACACAAACCAGATTCCATATTGAGGAGCTCATGTGAACTTTTGCTCCCATGCAGAATATAAACTTCCCTTTTGTTGTGTTTCTTCATCACTGGCTATCTTGTTATCTACCATAGCTCACAATGATTGTATTTTTTATAATCTCCATTACTCACCAATATCAGTGCAGTTTTAAAGACACTATTCTAATTTGATCTCACAGATAACTTCTGTCACTGTCTTCTCGTGTATTCTTCAAGGCTTCTGCCACTTGCTGTCTACTTAGTTTTGTTCATGAGGCTTTTCTTCTTTCTACTTTCTTGTGTCTCCTGTCTCTTGTCAAACCACACAAAATACATTCAAAACACTGATCTTATTATAGGCATCATCAGCCAAATAAATAAACCATTAACTTGTACTGAATGACCCAAACATTGGATTGACATTGAGTTCTTGCAGCCTTCAACTGAAATCACATGATTATTTCTATGCTGCTGGTAGCTTGAAGATCAGATCCTCCCTCCCCTTTTTATTGTTACTGCTGTTGTTATGCCTAATGTTGGAGCCATTTGAGTTAGTACCAGAATGTTCCTTAAAAACTTGGGTCCTACTTGGTTCCTGGTATAAGATAAGAGAGACTGACCTAGTTCACAGAATCTTATCAGGTTAATTTGATATTGTGGTATCTTCTGAATTTTTGCTTAAAACTATACATTTTGTACATGTACATGATTTTTGTAAGTAATTGGAAATATAATAGCAAATTCATTCCTTATCACATCCCAATCCTATGGCAACACAGGCACTGTTCACGAGGGCTAGAAAGATTAGTGGTCACCTCCATTAGGTCTGAAAGATCATAACTTCTTTGAATTTGTGGTTTGTGCCTACTGTACTGAAAGAATTCAGATAGATTCAGATTTATATGACATCTTAGCAGTAGATGAATATCAATAACATAAATTCTTCATATAAACTAAGAAGAAAGACAAATTAAAGGCAAAGGTACTGCAGATTATCTCCTTTTTGAAGAGGTAAAGAAATGTGGAGTACTAAAGTATATAACCATCCCCCAATTTGTATAGCAGAGGTAAAAATACTAAATAAAGAGATTCCAGTGCAAATCTCACGTTTTATGTGGTGGATTCCAAAATATGATACTTCCCTCAGCTTTGTTCTGTCTTCTCAATAGTGATAATTATAGAGAAAGTCTGTTTAAAATACATTCCTGAATGTATGTGTGTCCATAACAATGATAGATTTTGTCTTTATACATTAAATTTATCAAATACTTTTTAAGAAGTCTCATTAAAAAGGATGTAACTTATCCGTGGATCATTGTATAATTCTGCAGAGTAAACTATACATGCTTGATCAAGGATGCATGATGTGTAAGGAATGAGAGTGCATTTCTTAGTCCTACTTTATGGAGTGTAACAACTATACTTGATCAGTTTATCTATAATTTAAATTTAGTCTTGCACTGAATTATTACATACTGAAGACTTATGCAGAATAATGTATATTAAAAGTTTAGGTCATCTTGGGGTGCCTGGGTGGCTCAGTCGTTGAAGCATCCGACTCTTGGTTTTGGCTCAGGTCATGATCTCATGGTCGTGAATAAAAATATTCACAGGCTCCATGCTCAGTAGGGAGTCTGCTTGAGGTTCTTTCTCTCCCTCTCCTTCTGCTCCTCACCCTGCTCACGTGCCCTCTTTCTCTCTCAAATAAAGAAATAAGTAGAATCTTAAGAAAAAAAAGTTTAGGTCATCTTCTCATATTTAGCACTTGTCACACTGACTATGAAACTTTCAACATCTTCGTGGCATGCAATAATGAGATCCATCAGATCAGAAGAATGTCATTTTAGAATCAGAAGTTACTGTAAGCAACATCTAGTCAATTTATTGCTAAGGAAACTCTAAGATTTTGCCCAAGTTCATGTATATGGAATAGTTAAGATCACAAATATTCTTTGTTCTCAATTGCTTATGAACAAATACTCCTTTACACTTCTTTCTATTCTGATAAGGCCTTTGCTACTGTCATTTTATCACATCTCTGACCATCAAAAATTTATTCAAGCAAGAGATTGAGATTTATTTGAAGTGCTTATAAAAGTCCTCTCTATGGAAACCTCTCCTATATCTGAAGAAAGTTGTCATCTTTAGTGTTTTCATTCAAGGCTAAGTAATTCTAATGTCATCGACTATTTTTTTAAGATGGTATTTTTCTGGTTCTTCAAAGGTTGTCAGTGTCCCTTTCTCTCTGGAGAATTTTCTCTTATTGGCCTCCCTGTCTCCTACCTTAATTTTTCATCTCGGAAGCACATCAAATTATCTAATAAAAGCTTTTAAACAGATTACAATAGCGAACTAAAAATGCTAAAATCACCAGCCATCATTTTGTTATTATCATAACCTTTGTGTTTATTGTTATTCAGCATTTATGCATCACCTTGATTTTCTCAGAATGTTTATAATCATCATTTTCTAGCTATCTGCAGCTAATATGCAGAATCTATAATTGCTAATGAACGAACATGATAATAATTCATGAACTGTCTGTTCCTCTTATTTCTTAAATAACATGTTTTCTATCTAAACTAGATTCTTCTCATATGCAGTTACTAGCAAATCCCATGGGACGAAAATTTGATACATAATTTGTATCCTATGTAATTTCTTTACATATATAAACTTGCCAAGCATCTGAACTCACATAAAGATAACATTTTTCTGGGCACCTGGGTGGCTCAGTCATTGGGTGTCTGCCTTTGGCTCAGGTCATGATCCCAGGGTCCTGGGATGGAGTCCTGCATCAGGCTCTCTGCTCAGTGGGATGCCTGCTTCTCCCTCTTCCACTCCCCCTGCTTGTGTTCCCTCTCTCACTGTCTCACTGTCTTTCTGTCAAAATAAATAAAATCTTAAAAAAAAAAAAGATAACATTTTTCTTCAGCAGGTGAGATTTTTGCATTCTTTTTTTTTTCTTTTTAGATTCTTCTTGTTTTTAGCATTACTTTAATTGGCTCTTTACTGTTCTTCATAATGACAGATAGAATATTAAGTTACAAAACATTTTAAGTCATAAAATTGGGTTTGAAAGAATCTAAATGCAAAATTAAACAGTAAAGAGATTAATATAGGCACTTAAAATGTAGAAGAAAGATTTTGCTTACTACACTCTGAAGCATAGCAGTATTAACAATAATATGTTTAATATTAATCTATGTTTACTTATCTACATCAAGCCTGTTTTATTGCTGATGGCCTAGGGTAAATCTTTTTCAAGGCGATATTACCACTTAATAGTTACATAAAAAGAAAAGCATCTATGTATAAACCCAGAGGTGATAGGGTTTTATCAATCACTACTTAGGCATTGGTGCTTATTTGTTCATATCCTTTTCAACATACTCTTGTTTCACATCTATATATGTTGACTATACACAAAAATAACAAAGAATCATATTGTAATAAGAAAGCTAGTTTGAAGGATTGACACTAATAATTTCTGTGATACTGTATCTCTATGATCATCAGTTTCTCTTATGTAATGTGAAAACTGGAATTTTGATCTCTTAGCCCCATTAGAACTTATATTTATAATGCTATGAAGTTATATGTGCTTTTCTTTCACATTCTTTGAGAATGATACCTCAGGTGTCTTATTTTATTGTTTCTCTTTCTTAAGGCTTTTGCCCATACACAGAAGACATAATAGTTTTTCCAATAATCTTGGACATTTCTACCACGGACTTTTTTTTTTTAATTTTCCCCTTAAAAAAACAGATGATGGACATACTGAAAGAATGTACCTGTTGATACTAAAGTAATACTATACCTTTACAACATTGACTTACCTATTCATGTTTTCCTAGCAAGTTTGTCCTACAGCCTTACATTGAAAGGGTCTAGAAAAGTAATGAGTGACTAAAGAAATTGGTACAGCTCTAATGCTGATTTAGGAAAACAGACTACTGAGATTATGCCTTACAGTTGGGGAAATTCAAAATACTTAAAATAGGAAGGACAAAATAGAATTTAAAAAAAAATGGACAAGAGAGATGATATTTGTTACTCTTCCTAAAGACAAAGAAAGGATTATGAACTGGAACAAAACAGTTGGGTGTGTAACCCGTACCAAAACACAATAGGTTACTTTTTTTTTTTTTTCCTACATGAGAAATATATTTCTCCACAGCAATATAAAGATGCAGGAAATCTAGGAGGGAAAATTAGTATTTAAATAGTAGCTGTCATCCAAGACTATCAGAGCACACCATAATTCCTTAAAGTTTTTTTTATTATATTTAAAGTTACAACAATATTTTATTGCTTAAAATGAAGCTTTTAAAAACCCGTCTCTCACAATAGAACTGAGAAGGAAATAATCGAATATGATTTCATCCACCTTCCAGACCAGAAAGTTGGAGACATGGTAAAGTTATCCAATCCAACCTGGAGGAACTCTGAGTTGGTCCTGTTCTGTTTATCACTTTTATCTGTAACTAGAATGAAGGAAAATGCAGAATCAAGGAAACCAAGAGTGGCTAGCAAATTTTAAAATTCTACAAAAAAGAGAGGCATAGTTTATGTTGTAAGATAGCAAAATGTTTAATAGGCATATATGTGAATTCATTGAAAGCACACACAAAGAGATGCACACACATACACACACTTGTTTAGTTTGGAATATAGTGTACTTGTATTGATGTCACAAACATAAAAAAAGAACATGGGAGTTTTAGTTGATTAAATGTCAGTAAACCATTAAAATGTGAAGAGTTGAGGTTAAAAGGGCTCTAGTGTGAAAGAGAATAAAGGATTAAATCATACTTCTGAGTAGAATTTGGGAGGCTTGAGCACAATATTAGAAAGGAAGTTCAAGGAGTGAAACTTTTCCGGCAGTGTATAAAGCTTTCCACATTGTTCTCTGCATTACTAGCAGAACAATAGAGAAGGTAGAGTGCTCAAAGAACATAGGTCAAGATGCTAAGAGAGATTTGTGTAGTGAGTACTGGTTGGGATACATGATTTCTAAATTTTGTTCCTATTCTAAGATTCTATTATGATATTTTCTACTAATTTATTACTAGGATCTGAAAGTTTTTTCTAAGTACACATATGAATCTCTGATAAGTATAAAAGTCCACTATATTTTATCCAATTACATTTAGTACAACATTTGTATGTTGAACACCAATTAGTACCAGGAGCTGTGTTTGATACTGAAAATGCAAAGGTAAATGAAGCAAGCTCTGCCCTAGTGCAGTTTATAATATAATGCAAAACACAAACACGTGATCTGATCACTATATGTGCTACATGATATAGTAAATGCAATGGGATGTTATACAAAAACAAAAGAGGATGCCATGAAAGCAGTGCTTAGAGGGAAATTTAAAGCAGTGAATGCATATACTAGAAAAAAAAAAGGAAATTCTACAATCGATTTTCTAAGCTTCTACCTTAGGAAACTATAAAAAGAAGAGAAATTATATTCAAAATAAGAAGAAAAGAAAGAATAAAATTAGAGCAGGAATCAGTGAAATTGAAAATAAGAAATATAAAGAGAAAATCAACCAAACCAACGGATCAATGAAATCAATAAGCCTCTATCAGGCTAACTAAGAATAAAAGAGATAACTACAAATTACTAGTATCAGAAATAAAAAAGTGGACATCACTATAGGTCCCATGTACGTTTAAAGGATAAATAAGGAATACTGTGAACAAGTCTGCCCACAAATTTGATAGTCTAGATGAAACAGACCAATTCTTTGAAATACACAATCTGCCAAAAACACACAAGAAGAAATAGATGCTATAAATAATCATATGTCTATTAAATAAATTGAATCAACCATTAATAAACTTCCAAAACAGACAGCACTGGGTTCAGATGGGTTCCTCCATAAATTTTATCAAACAATTAGGGAAGGAATTACACTAATTCTCTACAATCTCCTTCAGAAGATAATAGAAGAAATACTTCCTAACTTATTCTCTGAGACCAGCATTGTTCCAATACCCAAATGAGACAAAGACATAACAAGAAAAGAAAACTATATATCAACATGTCTCATAAATATAGATGCAAAAGTCCTCAACAAAATAGCAAATTAAAACCGACAATGCATAAAAAGAATTAAACACTATGACCAAGTGGAATTGATCCCAGTTGTGCAAGGCTGTTTCAACATTCAAAAATAAATTAAGGTAGCCCATCACATCAAAAGGCTAAAGAAGAACAATTATATGATCATATAAATAGAAACAGAAAAAAACATTTGACAAAATCCAATATCCAATATCATTATAAACTAGGAGATAGAGGGGGATAGTCTTAATTTGATAAAGAATAAAATAATATCTGTAAAAACCCTATAGCTAATATCATACAACATAGTGAGACACCTCTAGTCACTAACAACAGATACAAGGCAAAGGTGCCACCTCTCACCAGTATTTTTTAACATCACACTTGAAGTCCTAGCTAATGCAATAAGGCAGGAAAAATAAATAAAAGATACATTGATTAGGAAGGAAGAAATAAAACTCTTTGTTCTCAGATAACATAACCATCAATGTAGAAAATCCAAAAACTGCTCTAAAAAATAAAGTCTATTGGAAAAAAGAGAGGAGGTTGGTATTGAATTTATTATTGAGAATATATGTATATATTCTCAATATATATTCTATTTATTTATTCTTGGAAAAATCTTAGAAAAACGTTTCCAAGAATGAATCCCAAGTTAAAACCAAACTCTGACTATATTTACACATGCAGGTTTATCTCACCTGGACAACTTAGCTGACTTTGAAATTTCTTTGGAGAATAATATTTTTTTTCTTTTATAGAAATTGAGAAGGATAATTTCCTTTTGTCTTTTTAGAGATGACTCTGTGTGTGTGAGTGTGTGTGTGTGGGTGTTTTATAGGCAATTTGTGTTAGATGTTAAATAAAAATGTCTATTTCCATAAGTGGACATTTGTGAGGAATATTCTGAATCTAATTGATATAAAATTCTATATTTTAATACTCAGCAGATTTATTACTTCTTCACAATGTATTTATAGTTACCAAGAATAATTCACAGTAGCTAGCTTATATATATAATATTATATATATATATATATAATATATAATATTTCTTAGACCATAAACCTAGGCATTACTCTTGAATTGTCTCATTCTCTACCCTGTATCCAGTTGATCACAGACTCATTCCAAGTTTTCCTCTACGTATGACTTAGGAGTGCCTGGGTGGCTCAGTTGGTTAGTGTTGGTTTTGGCACAGGTCATGATCTCAGGGTGCTGGGATCTAGCCCCGCATCAGGCTCTGTGTTCAGCTCGGAGTCTGCTTAAGTTTCTCTCCTCCTGCCCCTCCCTACCTCTCTAAAATAAGTAAATAAATCTTACAAAAAATAAAATATAACTCAAATCCACTCTTTTTCCTTATTCTCCACTGTCCTTTCCCAAAGATACACATCATTTACCTCTCTCCCATACTACTTTAATATTACTAATATATATGCTTTTTTTTTCACTCTCCAATCCATTTATTACAGAGCATAAGGAATTATCTTCAACAACAACAAAATCTCTTCATTCTACCCCACTGCTTAAAAATTTCAGTGGCTCCTCATTGCTTTTGGGAAAATATCTAAACTGCATGTTACAGATTAAATGGCTTTGTGTCCTTATCTTCTTAGATTGGCCCACTTCTCTAAGTCCCTTCCTTTTAAGAATTTGTTTATTTAGGTACTCTTTCTGTTTCCAACAGCCTACTCTACATCTTTCCTTTCACTAAAAAAAAAAAATGAAACCACTTATCACTTGTGTGACACATACTCATCTTTCAGATTGGAGCTTAGATGTCATCTTGTGTGTCTATCCATGACCCCTAAAATCTGCACTGTCCTTGTTATAACACCTATCACATTGTGTTTAATCTCTTGCTAACTTTTCTGTATCACTTATTATACTGTAAACTCAAATAGGGAAGAAATTTTGTAACTAGTGTTCAGTGCAGCATTATACACAGGAAAGACACTAAATAAGTTTATTGTAAGAAAGAAAAAAAAGAGAGAAAATTCATCTTTACATTATTAACAGTTTGGATGAAATAACCTAATAAGCCACATTGTCAGGGCTTTTTCATTTCAAATCCAAGCTTGCTTCTCAGAAATCTCAGCCTACCTAATAATAATATCCTTAATGGTTTATTTTAAGAAATTCTTGTCTATATCTGGTGTGGAGATCTGTTTATCAGCTAAGACTTTCTGGGTCAATTTAATCTTGGTATTTTTATTTTATTTTATTTTTTTAGGGTATAAATAAGCCCATTAGCTCTTCAGCTAGATTTGTCTTATAGAGAATACAGTTAAATTCAATGCCTGGAGTTTCTTTCCACATGTGGATCTTTCTTTTCATTCCCTCTTTCAGGAGAGGTTGAACTTCAGTTTTGAGATTACTAAATATGATTAAGTCAATATTTGCCTTTTTCATATATGTAAAAGAGACCTGCACTTCATTTTACTATTGTATATAATAATACATGCACATAATATTATATGTAATATTTACAGACTTTCTGAGCCATATACATTCTCTCCAGGCATGATGACATATAAATATAATTTCTGTTGTTCCTGGCAGATTGAGACCTGAACATTTAGAAAGTCTGAGATTCTGATTCTGCTGTGTTTCTACACCAGATGATAACAACATGATATCTCCATAACAAGTAAAGAAATGATTGCTGCTTTGGTTTCCATAATACTCTTTTCTCTGTTTGTAAATCTGTGAATATTTGTCCTTCGAACTTTGATGTTTTAGTTTCTATGCCTAAAGCATGCACATTTGAAGTGATAAATTTTGAGACTTGCCAAGATCTTGGATTTAGCTTATTCTCAATTAGCAAAGGAAGGACCCAAGTAATTTTTTCCAAAGATAAACACCACTCTTTTCCCAAAGCATCTTGAATAATTGTATCCAATTGTGTATCCAATATTGATAGAGCTATTTAGTTCCACTAATCTTGACCTGACAGCGGAGCAGAAATTGAAGTTAATGATTTTTAAGTCACCATGTCCTCATCCTGATCCCTTGTTTACAGTCTTTTAAAATGTTTGACTTCTTCTCCCTAATAGTATTAAAAATATCTTGTTTAGTTCATCTGCTTTTTTTTTTCTGCAGCAAAACTTAACATCCTTCTCTTTCTTTCCTATTTGATCACTGAACCTGTTAGTATTAAAGATCATGAATGTGTTCTTTTGTTTCACAGATTACAGCTTGCTAATCTTAATATTCCTTTGTAATAACACAGAGGAGCTGTGGTGTATATGAGAAGGTAAATATACTCATTGTACAGGAAGTTTATGAATGCATAGTCAGAAAAAGGAAGCAATGTTTCTTGGGTCAATCTTTGTATTTAAGTATTAGCCATTGATAGACAAGAAAATGTCTCAGAAAATGTAAGAATTGTTGCCTGTGCCATGTTGAAAATCGACCACTTTTTAAAATTCAATAGATCCAATGATAAAGATAAGTCATAGCTCTGTGTCATTTCAAGTTGAATTTATAATACTTCCGAGATTTTTGCAACATAAAAAGCTGCAGTGTCAAAATCGTGTTTTCTGCCAAGGATTGCTGTTAGCGTGTGATTAACCTTCCAAATGATAACATATTTCCAAAGGTTGTCTTAGAAGGTCACACTTGGGGAACAGCAGATAGAGTATAATGGCTAACATTATTTACCAGCTACTACTCCTGCTATTTGTTTGTCACGTAATGGTTTCTCATTTTGTCATTTCTGTAACTGGTGATCATTAGCATACAGGTTTACAGTACTTCATGTACAATAAAAGGGGAAAGAGCAAGTGAGTAAAACTAATTTACTTACAAAATGGCAACTTGAGGAAACGCATTTCAAAAGAATGACATTTCCTTGAACTCATCTTTTCATAAGTTCTGTTTTTAAGGGCCTTTAAAAAAGACCTCAGTGTTCCAGTAAAATTGTTAGAGCAGTAAATGTTCCATCAGATGTGCTTTCTTCAATCACCTATTTAAGAACTTCAGAATAAGTATAGTAATCACAATAATAGTGTGTTGCTATTAAATTTTACCACAGTTTTTCCTAAGAGCTCATAGTATACTATGTGACCGCATTGAATGTATTCTTTAAAAAAAAAAATCACCTGTGGAACACTGTATGTTTTTGTGATTTGAACACAATGGTTTTGTGATTCTGGAAGAGAATGAAAAATCTGACTTATTTACTCCTTTCTCTGGCCAAGTTATATTAATTAGCTGCAAAGTTTCTGAGGCTAAATGTTAGGTGCCTTGTAAAGATGAATAAATATATCTTTGATAATTTTTCCATTTTGAAAAAACACATCAATTCGTTTGATGAGACCTTTTAGAATGGTTTTGCCCCAACTTGTAAGGAGAAAGCAGTACCTGGCAAGGAAACCGTATCTACATTTTCCCATGACTACCAGATTTATCGGACAGTAAAAGATTGATGGTTTTAATAACATTATTTTATAGAAGGTACATGGTTCTATTAGAGCAAATATAAATATGGCCCTCATGACTGACTTAACTGAAGTCTTAAGAGCTCTGACCTTCTTTGAAAAAGAGCTACATAAATACAAGACAGTCATCACCAACACTGGGCAATTACACCTGAGTCAATTCAGGGCTACATCAAATGGGTTGAGATGAGATCACCTGGATAATATTTTGGCATGGCTTTTAATGATTCCCTTCTGCTTTTTCTTGCCATATCATATTTACTTACTTTAACAGAGTAACTAGATTTTTATTGAATATTTCCAATCATGTGGTGATTCAGTCTTTTATATCCATATTCCACTCCAATAAACAAAAAAAAATGCCTTTGAACTTCCAAAATTTGCCAATTTTTAAAAAATATATTAACTATTGAAATTGAATCCTAAAAGAAGTAGCTAAAGTTTGCTACTATTTCTCTTGTTTTTATCATAGTAGCCTTTTGGGGGGATGGGGGTGTGTGAGATATAATTACAAAGAACGTTGACATGTCTCTCCATTAGAAAACTTATTCAGATATGAGACTTTGACTCCTGAGCCCTGGCTTACACATCATTAAAATGGTAATAGAAACATGTCCCTTGTTTCTTATAAGTAGTGACAAAATCACATATGATAATATTGAAAATAATTTTATTTTTTTAAAAAGCTGCTATACACCAGGTGTTGTATGGAAGTGTTGAATCACTATGTTGTACATCTGAAACTAATATTACACTGCATATTAACTAACTGGAATTAATTGTGTAATTTGTTGAGAAACTGCCAAACTGTTTTCAAGTGCAATTGTACCATTTTACATTCCCACCAGCAATGAATGAGTGATTGGCTTTCTCTGCATTCTCACCAGCTTTTGGTGTGGTAGCTATTTTTTATTTTAGCTATTCCTATAGGTATATTGTGGTTTTCATGTACGTTTTCTTCTTCACTAATGATGTTAAACATTTTCATGTACTTACTTGGTATCTGTATATCTTCTTTGGTGAAATGTCTGCTAATATCTTTGGCACATTTTATAACTGGAATTTTTTCTTTCTTTCTATTGAAGTTTGAAAGTGTTTTTTTTTTTAATTATTCTAGATACAAAATCTCTATTAGATAAGCAATTTTCAAATATTTCCTTCCAATCTGCCACTTGTAGTCATCTCAATATCCACCTGGTGAGATTTTATTTCAATTATCATATTTTTTATTTCTATGATTTTTTTTAGTCATTTTTTTTTAAAGATTTTTATTTATTTATTTGACAGAGAGAGAGAGATAGCGAGAGCAGGAACACAAGCAGGGGGAGTGGGAGAGGGAGAAGCAGGCTTCCTGCCAAGCAAGGAGCCCAATGTGGGACTCCATCCCAGGACCCTGGGATCATGACCTGAGCCGAAGGCAGATGCTTAATGACTGAGCCACCCAGGCGCCCTTTTTTTAGTCATTTTTAAACTTCTACATCTTTGCTGAAGTTTTCTATTTTTTCACGTGTTTCAAACATTTATAGAAGTATATTTTTGTGATGCTATTTTAAATTATGATCAGATGATTGTAACATCTGGTTCATCTCAGTATTGTCATAATTTTCTTTCCTCATTAAAATTGTGGTTTTCCTGTTTCTTGATATGATAAGTGACTTTTTATTTCATCCTGAACATTTTGATTATCATGTTAGGAAATATTTTGTTCTATTCCATGCAAGGTTAACAGACAGATTCTGGTAGAGTTTTATGCGCTGTATTTCCAATGACTAATTTTCAGAACTCTTGCAATAATATTCTGTCCTGCTTCATTCTTCTGTTGCTACTGGGACTCCTGCTCAAACCCTCCTGATGCCTCCTCCTTCAGGGTCAGAAGCTGCTTTCCAAGGCTGCCTATTGTTGGTAGTAACATCTTCTCTGTGTGTGCGTGTGTGTGTGTGTGTGTGTAAATGGTGTGACATACCAGTTTTAAAACATTAAAGACAGCCAGCTCATTTACTCTTATTCGCATTGATTGATAAATAATGATAAGTAACATTATGTTTTATTATCATTGAAATCATTTTGTGTATTAATACATTGATCAGCTTCTTGGAGTGATGAAATTGTAGAGAACATTGTGGGTAAGGACAGCAATGTTTTGGGTCAAAGTCACGCTAGACAAAGCAAATCTGTGTTGAAATAATAGATGTACAGTGAAGATGAATGCATAAAATCAACTTTTATGAATAACATGGTGCTTTTATGTATATTCCCAATTCCCATACAGTTGATTTGAAAAAACAAAAAATGATTACATTACTTTTAAAATAAAATCTCTATGATCAAGAGCTGCAATTTTTAATTAAAAATATTACCACAAACTTAGTTCTGGAGAATCAAAGACTTTTGGCTCATCCTGTGACCCAAGGTAGAAGAGACAATGACTAAAAGCTGTCATTGAAGCATTATGACTAAAATAAATCACGTAAGATTAATTTCATACTAAGCAATTAAGATACAGGATGATCATAGATTTTTATGGAATAATTCTAGGGTACCAGTCTAGTGGTAAAATGAAATGACAACAGTATACAATCAGAAAAAGGAAAGAGAAAGAACAGAAAATATCAGTTAAATAAAAAAATAAATAAATAAAAGAACATTTCATTTATATAGTAGAATTTATCAGGATGCTCTGTTAATTTTTTGTTTTCTTTTTCTATAGATGAGAAGTATCCTTTCAGGCAACTCATTTTTTTTTCCAGTGATTGTGATTTCCTTAAATCTTTCAGAAAAGGTAACAGAAAAGATAATTCTAGAAGCTGAACAAGAAATATGGAATGGAAAGGATTCATACACAGGAATGTTTCCCATGAGAAATCATTTCTGTCTTAAAAGAGAAATATTCATTCACATATGTTTAGCACTTTTTAACTGAATACTGCTTCTCAGTGTGGATATAAAATTTGTTGATTAGCATGGGTTGGGGAGCAAAGCATCCAATGTAACATACGGAGATCAAAATGAAGAAAGGAATATAGTGTCTTGTTTTTTTTTAGTTTTTATTTAAATTCCATTTACATACCATGCAACATGTGATATTAGTTCCAGGTGTACAATTTAGTGCTTGAACACTTCCATACAACACCCAGTGCTCCTCACAAGTGCACTCCTTAATCCCCATCACCTATTTTACCCATTCCCCCACCAACCTCGCCTCTGGTAACCATCAGTTTGTACTCTATTATTAAGAGTCTGTTTTTTGGTTTGCCTCTCTCTTTTTTTCCCCTAGGATCATTAGTTTTGTTTCTTAAATTCCACATATGAGTGAAATCATATGGTATTTGTCTTTCTCTTACTGACTTATCTCGCTTATCAAAATACTCTCCAGCTCTATCCTCATCATTGCAAAAGGCAAGATTTCATTCTTTTTTTGTGGCTGAGTAATATTTCATTGTATATGTATATCACCTCTTCTTTTCCATTAGTTGATGGACACTTGGGCTCTTTCCATAATTTGGCTATTGTTGATAATTCTGCTATAAACCTCGGGTTGCATGTATTCCTTTGAATTAGTACTTTTGTGTCTTCTGGGTAAATATCTAGTAGTGCAATTGCTGGAATATAGTGTCTTTTGTGAAGAGCTGCTTTTCAAGTACCTTATTTTTAATATTTAAAAGTAAACCTGCAGAATTGTTTAGGTAACATATGTACATTGGAGAAAATAGAAAATACAGAAGAAAAAGATAGTACTGAATTAATATTATGTTACCTAGAGGTAGCTGTTAATTATATGTGTGTATCCAAATTATTCCCTGCATACATATGTACATTCATACACAGTAATATAGTCAAATATTTTAAAAATTGAAATTATACTTCAGCTACTCTTTTTCAAGCTGATATTTTTGTCTCTCAACAATACATCATGACAATATTTCCATGTAAACACTTGTATTTCTACAGTATCATTTGTCATGGTTCAAAGCACTTAATAATAAAGGTTTAACAGCATTTACTTACCAATCTTGTATTATTGGTATTTAAGCCTTTTCGGAAACTACAGGTAATAAAACCCAAGAGGACCTTCTATCTTAGAAATTAAGAAAGGCAAGAAATGAGTTCATCAAGTTGATTGTAACTTGCACTATCTAATAAATGAGTACAGTCAAATTTTATGCTTAATTATATACATTTTGAATGATATATAATGTACAAATATATCTATATTCTGCATTTATTTCCTGTCCTGCTCTACTAAGGGAAGTGGTAAAATATTTATCTGAGAGTAGTTAAAATAGTAAATATAGTGAATAAACTTTTATGACTAAATAATGTTAAAAAAAGAAATGAATCATTGTGTTCCTTTTCCTATTTCTCTGTTTTTTTTTCCTTCTCTGATTTTCTCTTCAGTACTAATCCCCAGTATCTATGTCCCCTCCTCATGGTTTATATGCTACACTTGAAATGCAATTAGGCATAGCTTAGTAGAACTTTGGAAGAAGGTAAAATGTATTTTAAAAAAAAAACTATTATTATTTGGACATTTTTATCAAAGGTGTATTTGATATTCCAGGTCCCTGACTCTATGCCGATGCTATGACTATTGTTCAACTGTTCATAGACCTTCTGATACATTGACTTGTCATTTACTATTAGCTATTTATTCTAGTCATCATATCTCACCTTGCCAGCTTATATTCCATGGTATAATACTATAATCATCCCTTTACATATATTTCAATTCCTTTTCCTTTCATTACCTCTGTTCTACTACAAGCGAAACCCTTACTCTGATTTAAACCAATTATTTCCTCTCTGGGCCTTCATTTCAATAGTTGAAATTATTGGGTAAATTGAATACTGGCTACATGTATTCACTTTAAATTCATGACTCCGTACTTCAGATGCTCAATACTACCATGAAATCCTATGAAAATTCCAAAATAATTTCACCTAACATCCACAATAATTATTTCAAACTTCATCTCTTTCATCTTTTTTCAACTGATAACCTTGCATCATATTCTACTGAGAAAATGGAAACCAAATGGATGATCTTTTATATTAATTCTACTAACAAACCTAATATCACACTGAGGCATATTCTCTATCTGGATTCCAGTTTCAAGAAAAATAATGACCTTCATTCTATCAAAGGCTAGTCTCCACTTATGTTTGGATTCCATTCTCTAAAACATTTTCCAGGGATTTCGTTACTTCATTTATACCATAAACCAGTCTTTCCTGCTCTGCTGACCATTTCCACAAATATATAAATTAATTCTGGTATCTCTCAACTTAAAAATCTGTAATGAACCCACAATTTCCTCTAATTACTAGTCCTTCTTTTTTTTGCCCTAAAAGTCATCTTGAAAGTTTACCAACATTTATTTTCTTCAGTTACTTCCTTTTCTCATTTTTTCTTTAGACAACTAAAACCAGGATTTTATCAACATCTCTGAACTAACTCTCCCCCTGTCAGGTAATCAATCATCTTTATATTTCTTTACACAACTTCTAAATCAGTGCTACTTAAAATGTGGTCATGGTCCCACAACATTAACAATATAAGAGAACTTTTTACTGAACTCTTCTATTATTATTCTCTCTCTGTTAATAGAGCCACTAGGTGTTCAACCCCCAAACTTAAGAGTCATTCTTAAATTCTCCCTTTCAGTCAATCCCCACGTTTGTTCTTTTAGCAAATTCATTTCTACTGACATGTTCCTTGTACAAAAAGCTATTCTCTCTCATCTAAAGCACTACAGTGATTTTCAATAAGTCTCTCTATTTTATCTCTTTCAACACTATGACACATTTTATTAATAGAAACCAGAGTGATACTTTTAAAATGTAAATCGGGTCATCATACTACCCTGCTGAAAACCCTTCAATGTCTTCTCATGGCACTTAGAATAAACTCAAATTATTGTGGTCAGTGTGAGTCTATGTGACCTGACTACTGTGCCACTTTCAGTTTATAGAATTACTCTCATCCTTTTCAGCTTATAAAATTATCCTCAGCACATTAGCCACATAGACCTCTTTCAGTGTCTCTAACCCACTGGTTCTCCCAGTATAGTCAGTCCCTGAACTGTTATAGAAATGCAGATTGTCTAGTCTCTCCCAAGTCTATTGACTCAGAAACTCTAGGTGAGGGGCCAAGCAACTGGGTTTTAATAGGTCTTTCATATGATTTTTTTTTCTCAGCTTTATTGAGGTATAATTGACAAATAAAATTACAAAACAGTTAAAGTGTACAACACGATGATCTTATAGGCATATGCATTGTGAAAGTGTTCCCCCCATTGAGTTAATGAACACTCCATCACCTCACATATTTGTTTGTGTGTGTGTGAGATAAAGCATTTAATTCCACTCTCTTAGAACATTTCAATTACACAATACATGTGATTTGTTGCATGCTAAAATCTGAGCATTACTGCAATACAACATGATATTTATGTCTCAGGGTTTTTGTTTGTCCTTTTCCATGACTCAAATATTCCTCCTCTGGCTCTTAGCTTGGCATGTTTCAAAGTCCAGCATGTGTTGCTGAATCTGAAGAACCCTCCACTCCCATTAAATATGATTGAATTGCTTGTTTATTGCATTATCTGTCACTCTCTCTCAAATGCAAGCTCCAGTATGGCAAGGGCTTGTCAGTCTTGTTTAGAACTCTAATCACACCACTAGCATAATGTCTAATTCACAGAGTGGGCACTCCATAAATATGTTTAAGATGAATGCATTCATTGTGAGAATCTGTAAATAGTCATTTGATCAGCTGATACTTTTATACACCCTACCAAATTATTTGACATTCATCTTTAATTGGAAAAGAAAAAAATTTGTTTCTCTCAGAATGGCAAAAAATAAAGTTTATTCTCTCTCTTTCTCTTCTGTTCTTTCTTTCTTTCATGTTACCTGCTCTTTCTATAAATCTTTCCTACTTTCTCTTATCCAAGTTCATTACTATTCATTTCTTAAAGTTCAGACTCAGTTTAGGTTTTAGGATATCTTACTCATCCTTGTCTTCCTCGGTTCTCCCACTACCTACCAATCTGAAATGCATCACTTTCCATTAACTTCCTTAAGAACCCCGTGACTAACTCCATAACAACCTATTTTTCATTTTATAGTTGTTTATTTTCCTGTCTGCCTCCTACAAATCTATTAGCTTCTTATCTTTAAGGACTGTTTTGTTCATCTTGGTGAGTTAACAGTGAACACAGCACCCGGTATATCTAGAGGTAGCCAGCAACATTTATTTAATGAATAAAAATACCTCAGGCTGGAGAAGTGCCTAAAACAAAATGAAACAAGCAAGGAACATCCACTGATTTGAATTTGGGAGCTCAGATTCAGTGTAAGGGATCTAGGGATTAGTGCTTAACGGCACCTGTTGACAGCTTGAGTCATCATTGCAGGCATCTCAACAGAAGTTATGGAGCATCCAGCAGTGACTGAGGGCTTCTGTATTCCCCTAAGAATATAATCTCACCACTCAATCCTCCTCCGAAAAATTACCAGTTGCGAGAAAAAGGGAAACAAGAGAAAATAACCCACACTTAGAATAAGTTTAGTCTCATCATCTATTTTGGTTCAGAAGATGTAAATTTATTTAGATAAGGATGATTTTTATCTAATTTCTCAAATGTTTATAAAATCTAAATTTAATATTAGAAGTAATACTCTTTTCTTAAAAAAACCCAAATTCTTTATTTTAAACATCCTTTACTTACTTTCTAGATTTGTTAAAATGATGGAATTCTTCACCTGTGCAGAATAGAGATTGAATATTGTTACAAATTGTGAGATGAGTCTGCTATAGGAACACTGTCTGTAAAGAAGTAATTATTGTAAGTCTGTAATTATTGACTTACCTGGAGAAGTGTACTTTAAATACATATCTATAGAAATATTCATGGGATAAAATTTGGTATTTCATGATATTCACATTTTAATATTTGTTTTCCTAATGTGTAATGCATTGGAATCCATGTCTTGAAATCTACTTCACATCATTAACCCCTTTCATTGCCCAAGGGAGCAAAAATATATGTAGGAAAAGGGATTAATTGATTCATATGGTTTACTCATAGGGTAATAAAGAAAATCAACAACCCTAAAAAGATGAAATTAGTGTAACAAGAAATAGAGAAATAAAATTTAAGTGTATTAATGTTTAATATTATCATTAAAATGAGTCATATTGTGCCATAATTTAAGCTGTATATTTATATACAAAGCTATATACACTTAATTATGTAATATATACTTATAAAACATATATATTATAGTTAAGCTTCTTTCCTAAATTGAGGATATCCAACTAAAGGAATGTGCAAGGCAGAGCAATTCAGTGAACTGACTCAACAAATATTTATTCTGCATCTAATACCTGCCAGATTTCCTTCCAGTTTCTGCAGAAATGAAAATCAGGATGGATGATGTCCCTGAATTTACATAGCTTAAATTCTAATAAACTACTTATAATCATGTAGCCAAATCCTTTTATTATGACTGGAAATATTACCAGCTATCTCTCTCAAACTTTGCACCCTTCACTTGAGCTTCCTACTCGCTATTATATTATCACATTTTTGCAAACTTCAAAAGTTAACTTTATTAGCTTTAGAGACTCCCTCCCTCCTCAATATCTCACTTTAGCCTTCTGTATACATCTATATTCATTTTAAAAATAATTTAGTTTGGTTATATGATCTTTTACTCTTCATGTGGCTATTAGAATAACTTCAAAGGAGTAACCACGACACAGTGCTGGTCATTTATTTCAGTGATGATTCACATCATCCCATTGGGCAACCAGTTATATTACAGTTTCTTTATTAAATCTTTTACTACTTAAGAATTGGGTCTCTGCTAAGGGTTAGTCAATGTGCTGGGTAGGGGGAATATAATGCTGAGAAGCTTATATACAGACTTTATCTTCATTGAGCTCACAGATTAGTAGAGGAGATAAAAGTTAATCTAAAAGCAAAAAGCAAATAAATACTTGTAAATATGGTCTCAACTGAATCTGCTAAGCAGGATCACAAATTCTTCTCTTTCCAGTACATTTTCATACCCATTGTACACCTTGAGAAAATGCTCTTTGTGAAGTCCTCATTTTTCAGTAATCACTTTACAAATTACTGGATATTCTCTATTAAATTTTAAAGACTGATCTGTCTTTTTTTTTTTTTTTAAGATTTTATTTATTTATTTGAGACAGAGAGAATGAGAGACAGAGAGCATGAGAGGGAGGAGGGTCAGAGGGAGAAGCAGACTCCCTGCCGAGCAGGGAGCCTGATACGGAACTCGATCCCGGGACTCCAGGATCATGACCTGAGCCGAAGGCAGTCGCTTAACCAACTGAGCCACCCAGGCGCCGTGATCTGTCTTTTTAAAAGTCTTTTTCAGTATACCAGAAAAAAAATAACTACCCTTTCCTGAATTAACCTGGCTTATACTTGGACATTTTTGGGAATATTAAATCACGTACTTTAAATGGGATTTGCAACAATGTAGTGATTTAAACTCACCAATCTTAAGTGTTATGATGTATGCATTACTAAGTACACTATTGATTAATAATTATTAATTAAGGTACAAGAACGAAGACATGGATGTTAATTTACATCCTTCCTATTCTGTTTTCATCCCCTCCCCTCTCCTTACTGAAAAAAAATTTCTCCCCTTTAATCATAGTAAGATTCCCAATCAGATACTAAAGAACCTAAGACATATGTGGAAACACTGTCTTAATTTTCACTTTCTTCCTGGTGGCAATGGCATCTATTAACCCTTTCATTAACTTTTGATGCCTCAATTATGCAAGACTGACCATTTGTTATTTTAAAATATTATGCATAATTATGCATAAAATAATATACAAATTTTGAATGTGTCGATATAATAGTTGCTTTTCAAATATCTTTACAATAAAAAGTTTTATTTAGCATCTTCACAAAATTATGTGAATATTTTAAGAATATACAGGCAGTTGATTTCATCCCTAAACTTGACTAAGTGAAGATAAAGGTTGGAATTATAATAGTCACAGAATACAGAAGGCAATGTGATGGGAAATCAAATGCATCCTAGTTCCAAGCACAAATGCTCACTTAACTTTATGCTTCTATAGAACCATTGGCTCTGACACAAAATTTTTTGATTAGGCTTGTTCTATATGATTAACATGTTATTTTTGTTGAATCAGTATGTGGTTATTAAAGTCAAATAATGAGTCCATAAGGCAGTAGTTCAAATAGACAGACTCATTGTGGTTTCCCAGGGGCTATTTTCCTAAGCACCTTCAGTTCCTTCAAACATTCCTCCTTAGAGTTGCATATTCATGTCTTCTCACCACCATTTGTGACAGATTGGAAGCCTAATTCATTCCTACAGAGACCTGCAGCTTCCACCACTCTGCGTCATCCACAAATAGCAATCAGTTACCTGTCTTCTAGAGATGTGATCAGATCTGTAGTCTGTTTCCATCTTTCTACCATCCTTCATGTAGTTGTGACATTATGGATGATATTTAATGGATTAACAGAAGGTAATTGTGTTTAGTCCACTTTCTCCTCAGCTTCAAGGGCTCATTCTCTCCCATTTTCTCTTAAAAAGCCTTACTTGCACAGTTATTTACTTGTGTAAATCCATGCATGTCATAGTATCATATATATTGTTATTTATTTTTTATGATTTTTACTGTTTTAAATTTCCATGCTTTTTTTCTCACCTTTTCCATACCCTCCTCACAGATCATTCACACCCATAACCAACACATACACAAAAACACAATCCATGTAGGGATATTTTATATTCTGTACCATTGTCTATGCTAGTGTAATTATACATTATATAATATACATATTATAATATTGTATTATATAATTATAAACATATATTACACTAAGGATTTATTTTAATTGTATAAAATGGGATTATAGTCAGCACATTTGTCTTCATTTTTTACTTCAATTATAACTTATGTTATTATTTCAAATCATTTGGTATATTTCCAATTTACTGTTTTGATTGGTGCAAGATATTCTAATATGTGACTACACCATAATATTATAATTACACAATTATTCTCTTATCAATAGAAATCCACTTCATTCCAGGATTGTCTGTAACTACAAACAATGTCACCATAAAGTAATTGCTCCTGGGTCCTTATCTGGTGTATCTGTGGGATAGGTTACCAAGAATGGGGTTGATGGATTAAACAAGATATATATATATATATATTTGCCAAATTATTTGCTAAAATGTTGTAAAAATTTACATTTACATGATCAATATATGACAGCACCTTTGTACATTAGTACTCTTCCACCAAAAATATGTTAAAAGAGTTTTTCATTTTGGCTAGTCTGATTCCTATGTGATAGCTTATTGTTACTTTGCATTACTCTGAAAACTATTGAGTTTAAGCATCTTTTCATTAGGATTTGTTCTTCTATGAATTGCCTCTTCAGATACTTTATAGGTTTTCTAATATTGAACACTCTTCTTGTCATTTGTCAAGTACTATTATAAATTAGAGATAATAACTCTATCTGCAGCATGGCAAATATTCTTTTGTAATTTATTGTCTATCCATGTATTCTGTTCATACTGGGTTTTATTTTTTATTAGTTTGTTTTTGTCATGCTCATATTTCTTTAATCAAATGTGGCTATCTTCAAACATTCCTCATAAGAGTTGCAGTCCTGTCTTCTCACCAACATTTGTGACAGGTTGGAAGCCCAATTTCATCTCTTCAGAGGCCTTCCACCACTCTGCTTCATCCACAAATAGCAATCTGTTACCTGTGTTCTAAAAATGTGATCAAATCTCTGTGTCTTTCATTCGTGTATGATGCAATATTGGTACAATTTTATTTTCTCCCCACTGAATGTAGTTGACAGTGAAATGGGGAAGGATGCAACAGGAACAAATTTCAGGTTAAATGTATGATTGGAACATATCTCGGCAAAGAACTTTGGTGAAGTTTCCAATTAAACAGTGTTTCCTCAATGTATATAGTAGTTAGCTCTGGTAAATGTCAATAAGCGGTAGAACGTACAGACTTATTGATGTTTACACATTAAATGAAGTCAGATTCTAAATTCAGATCATAGACACAAATCTCACTCTCAGCAATGCATGTAACAGGACATTTAGAAGTTGTGGAGGATGAAGGACATAATTTTGGTTGAGCGGGCCTGTCATGTACATTGCAATACATTTAGTTGCTCTCCTTATTGTGTAAATTGAGATGTACATATTCATGCAGAATAAATTGGGATGAGCCAAGTTAACTGCTGAGATCCAATGAAAGACCTGATAGATTGATGCTGCTAAGGACATTTAAGTTTTATGTATGTTGATTCTTTTGGGGTATTTTTTTCCTACAGAATCTAAATCCAATTCATATTAATTCAATTTAAAAGGGAGACTACTTAATATCTTTATTTAGTGTTCAGAAATAATTATTGTAAGTTATCATTAGAAATGAGAACATGCACATTTTAAAATATATGTTAAACTTTCAATTTATCATTTTGAATAATCAAAGGTTATTTAAGTAATTGACTTCTTAATATCTTAAGACATTAGCGGAAGTAAAAGTGAAAAGAGGCTGTAAATTTTGTGTGCCATGTTTAAGCCATTTATAATTGAATGCATCACATTGGAAATAATGCTTAATATTCATTATTCTGGATCATATGTATCTTACATTTTTATTTTATATCTCATCTCCTTCCCAGTCAATAGAAATTTACTCCTCAAATAAATCTGGAACCATTGGTTGATAATGAGATAAGGAAAATAAGTGGGTTAAAGAAAGAAATAAAAGAATTATATTTAAGTATTATAATTCAACTTAAAATATATGCATGTGCTTATATTCACCAACATTTTAGTGAATATAAATAATTATAGGAAAAATATAAAAAATCACCTACTGTTACAGTTTTCTTTAAAAAAAAAAAAGCAAGAACTTAGGAGGATACTTAAAGCAGTGTGAGTATATCACCTTTGTGCTAGATCAAACATGGGGACTGAAATAGCTATAAGACAGAAACAATATTTGCTTAAGAAAGTGTCTAAAGAAGGACAAAGAACTTTTGATAAGCAACATGTAGCAAAAATTAGAAGGAATGATAGAATTGCTAGTGCTCAGCCTAAGAGAAGTTCTGGCCAAAAAATGTCATGAATGCTTTAGAGAGAAAGGCTATTCAAGTGTGGTTAAAAAAAAAAAAATCAGTGACTAAATTATAAGCCAATAATATCAAAAGGCAATTGCATAATTATATTTATTAGAAAACATACATTCTTATGTCTAGAAATACATCTATATACCTGCCTATTAGGTTTCTTCAAAATATAAGATTTTGCCAGTTATGTAGAATTTGCCTTTCTTCAATTAAAATATATTTATAATTTACATAGTATTGAATTATAAATTTTTTCAGATAGTCTCATCTATTGCTTAATGGTGTGGCTTGGAGAATACGCAACCAAATAAATTGCTATCATTGTCATCATTGTCTAACTCCAAGTACAGTTTTATAGTAAGATGAATAAAAATCCTAAAAATTAAATTTATAAAACTGAGATGCCAATAAATTACAAATATATATACATTATTATCTGAGAGTAATGATGTAAATTTAACTAATTTAAGTATGTCTCTAAATTTAGTAAATCAGTTTACAGATATTAAGAGAATTTTTTAGAAATCCATTATTTCTAACTTTTCCATTTAATATTTTTGAAAACAGGGCCCATCTTCCATTATAATAAATGCTCAAGTTTTCAAGTTTAATAATGCTGAATCTTACTATCTAATGAAAAAAAAAACCCTTTTAGTCCATTAGTATTTACTACATTCTCATTACTAGTTATGGCACACAAAGATTGGCCTGTAATTTTTTAATATGCTATTTATACTACTTTCTAGTAGTATGAGAAAATTTAATAGATGAAAACTACTTTGCATGATTATCATGATGACCTACCTTTAAAATATATATCATATCTGTCTCCATTAACTCAGCCACCTTTCTAGTCCAACCAGCATTCGCTATTCCCTTTTCTTCTAGAACAGGCTCCAAACTGATCTTTCTGCTTTCTCTCCTATAGCACATCAATCCACATGTTATAAAACATGTAGGTTGATCCTTTAGAAATCAAAAAATTGGTTCATGAGGTCATTCCACTTCCATTTAAAATGGTGAAACCAGAAATGGATTTACCCCTTCTGCTTGAAAAAATTCCACCCTCTCCCCCACCCCCAAAAAAACCCTCATACAAAATATATGAAAAACAATGGTTTTCAAGACACTAAAATAGGGATGCCTGGGTGGCTCAGTCAGTTAAGCATCTGCCTTTGGCTCAGGTCATGATCCCAGGGTCCTGGGATTGAGGCCCATATTGGGCTCCTTGCTCAGCAGGGAACCTGTTTCTCCCTCACCTGCTACACCTGCTTGTGCTCTCTCTGTCTGTGTGTGTCTCTCTGTCAAATAAATAAATAAAATCTTTTTTTAAAAAGACACTAAAATAGATTCTGAAGTTGCTAAACCAGAAAGGGAGAAATATATATTTTTTAATTTTATTTTATTGTGTTATGTTAGTCACCTTACAATACAATCATTAGTTTTTGATGTAGTGATCCATGATTCATTGTTTTCGTATAACACCCAGTGAAGGAGGGGGAAATATAATACAGATTGAGCCATAGATATTGGTACACTTAACAAAGATTGTCTTCAGTGGGTTTAATTGTTTGCTAAGTTAGTTAACTAAAGCCAAGACCACATAACTACTTTGCTAAATGATTTTTAAGACATTAGACATTTCTTATAAGTACAGAAAGTTAATCCAAAAAATGTCATAGACTGGAATATAAAATATATTTAGCACGTACAACCTACTCATTCATCCACATAGCTGGGTCCCTCAAAAGATTTAGAAACTGCATCCACTAACACTTTGCAAAATATTTGATAAAAAAGCACCCTTATCTCTAAATAGAAATGTAGCTGGCCTTTGTAGGCAAGGGAGATGCTGTTATTTGAAAGAATGGTTTCAGTGAGGACAGTTGGCTTCCTAATGAAAAGGATGTTACACAGGGTCATTTCTCTGGACAACAGGTCATCATATGGTTTAATAAGTTTTAATAAGAAAGAATATCTGCATGGTCCAATTCCTCATAAGATTAAGAAAGACCGATATTGGAAAACTTAATAAAGTCCTCTCAGATCTGTAAGTAAAGAAGGAAAGAATGAAGGAAACAGTCTATGGTAAATGGAGTCAAATGATAATTCATAACCTTTCCCCAAATCCCAAGGTTGAATCATTTTATAAGCTCAGAGCCCCTTGAAGGAAGGAGAAGCATAAACTTTTGAAGAAGGACCATGTAGACACGAAATGAACCACAGTCTTCTTCTGCCTTCTACCCTCCCCCAAAGGATACTGTGACATTCACTGGGGTATGTTCCTCAAGAAACTGGCTTTTAACTTTCTTTGAAAGAGGCTTTTGTATAATTTTGACTAACCAAGAAGGTGGACTATGTTAGATACTATGAACCGTTCAGTATATTTTGAAGCTTCTAGTGTACATAGATATTTATGAGAGAGAGAGGTGTGTGTGTGTGTGTGTGTGTGTGTGTGTGTATGAAGGAATTTAAGCTGAGTTTTAGTACAATCCATGACAGAAGGATTTTAAAAGAAGGAATTTAAACTGAGTTTTAGTACAATCTATGACAAGGGAAAAAGTGGGGAGAAATTTAATCATGAGCTTCTTATTTTCAATGGTGAAAGCTTTGACCCAGAAAGTGTTAAATTCCCTGCAGTTACAAGTTGTAAATGTAAGAACCTTGAGTAGAGTCCAGTAGCAGCAAAAGAGGAGCCACAGGTTGGAAGCAAAACACACGGCAAGGGTCTGAGATGAGGCAAAATCAGGTTATGCCCGCATGAGGTCAGTCAAAACCACTCAAATCTGATCCACACAGGAGCTGGTGGAGCAAAAAACGGATGAAGCTAAGAGAAGTTGAAGTGGTGCATAAGAGACATTCTTGTCATGGTGATTTTACATAGCTGTTCATTTTATGTGAAATACACTTCCCTTCAATTTTGCCAATTTCTACACATGCTTTAGGATTCATCTTAAATGTTGCTTTTTTACAGAAGCCTTTGTGACTCTCCCCTCTTCCTCTATGGGGGGGTCTAACGGCTATAATTGCTTATCAGACCATTATGTTCTCTCCTCTACTGAACACATATCAGAATTTGTATTAATATGTGCATTTGTAAAAATATTTAATATTAATTTCCTTCTCTAGTTTGGTTATTCTTGAAGATAGAGATCATTTTTCTTTAATAATAATATTTCCTCCATGCTAAAAACTATGTATAGAATTTAATAGGTACATTTAATGAATACTGTTAAATTAATAGGTGAATTATTTTTGCAATGACCTCATTTTTACCTCAATCTCCATAAAGAGGAGAAAAGATAGGTATAAAGCATATTTATGTAAGATAAATTGGGTATATTCACTCCGTGTACAGTTTCAGGACAATTTGCCATAGAGTTAAAGCATGGTTAAACAGATTCATTGTTTACAGGTCAATTCTGACAATACATAGCACTTTTTGTTATATTATGAAAAAAGTTTCCACACAAGCATCCAAATGCTATCAGTATGGACATTCTGGTAACAAAAATAATTTTGTTTTGTAATCTTTTGTGAAAGGTCATTGCTGGAACTCTTTTAGGTTCAAAGAATAGAAGTAGCATAATACGTATTACCTATTCATAACAAAAGAATAAAAATGTTAATTTATTTTCATTTCAGTAGTAACTATTATTAGAATTAATTACTTAACTACAGCTGAAACAATGGCAAAATAGATGAACACTGGGTGTTATATGCAACCAATGAATCACTGAACATTACATCAAAAACTAATGATGTACTATATGTTGGCTAATTGAACATAATAATAAAAAATAAACAAATAAAAATTAAAAATTAAAAAATAATCTTCGTAATCATTAAATAAATATTAATGTTGGAAATATCATGTACAAACAATATGGGGGAAGTATTATAGGGCATTTATGAAATGTATATGTACAGATATCAAAATCCTGAGTTGGAATCTTTGTTCTAAAACTTGTTAGTTATTTCATTTCGCTCAGGCTTGTTTAAGCTTCTCTAATCATCATTTTTTTATATATGGAAAATCGGCACTGCTCTATTGCAAGGAGTCTAAGGTGCCATATTTTTTATGTTTAAGACATATATTTATTTTATGTACCATTAACAATAAAAAACCTCAACAGTTACCCTACAGCATTCTAAACAATGGTAACATGAATCCTGATTCATAGGTAAAATGGCTAAAATAAAAAAAATAAAGAGAAAAATAATTGAGTTAAAATCGATGAAGTAGAATGGGATTTTGTGAAAATTAAATGAGATAATGCACAATGCTTAACACAAGCCTGAAATATCAGAGCTCAATTATATAAGCAACACAAAAATCTGGAAATCTATACTATCTTTAAATAAGTAAGAAACATAATACAACCCATTTAAGTGATTTTTTATTTGTTTGTTTTTGTTGTTCTATATCAGGTATTTTCAAAGGTTGTCTTTATAACAGGGTGTAGCAAGCATTAGTACAATCATTTTTGGTTTTGATCATTTAATTTCTTTTGTCCTTCTCAATTCATTTCATTTGGTTTCAAAATTCAACCGTAGTGCTTTTGACTTAACAATAAAGGGAAGTAAAAAATGACTAAAGTGAAAACATTCTCTAAATAGGTTTGCAATCCAAAAGTGTCTGGCTTAGTTTGATGTATAAGTTTATTCATTATGTTGAAACGTGCTTGCATGTTTAAGTAGATCATCTATGCTTATACTCTCGATTCTTGCTTGTCATTTATACTTCTAGCCGTCTATCATATTTGTCAAACACTTTCAAGATTCAGTCGAGGGACACAATCTTACTTTAATGATCACATGCATATTTTCTAGATAAATGCATTTTTGAAAATCAGTCAGCATCTAAATAAAAGAAAAACTCACTATATATAATTTTGTGAAGTGTTTATTATTGCAGTTGTCTAGTGTTGTAAGTCAAATAGGTTTTAACTCATTGTAACAGCATAGACTGAAAGACCTACCTACATTACAATAAATTACTTTTGTTTTACAAATCTTTTTTTTGTAATATATGAAATGTCTAAACATAACACTTTTTGAATTAGCAATAAAACAAGATAGATCTCTGGTTCCTTTAGATGGCCAACAAGCATAACCTTGTTTGCCAAATATAATATCTGCATTTACTTTTATTGGTCCTACCTTTTATATTTGCTTAGACACTTCCATGCCATTGATCAATTCTTAATCATCTCCTTCTATTTTTACTTTTTATTTCTGTCTCTTCTCCTCTAACTGTAGAAAGTAAACAAAAAATTGTATATTGAAAACAAAATTCTGAATAATACATATATGCAATAGTATGATTTCTGTACTAACAACAACAAAAATATCTTTGCAGCTACCATGATAAAAATGTTAGCTTCTACTGTAATTATTAAAATTTTTGATTACTTCATATTTGTATTTTTAAGGAAATAATGACAATTTTCCACAAAAAACATGCATAATGGCTTCAGTATGATAAAGGTCTGTGAGGAGAATAAATTACCTAATTAGGATAATATTTGTTGGTATTATCAGACTCTAAACTCTAGCTATAACCATGGCAAAATGTATTAACACACATAAATTTAAAAAAAACCCACACATACACAACATACACTTTGCTAAAGCATTCCCATAAATAAGTGAAAGTCGGGATCTTTATAGTTTTAGAATGTCTGCATTCTCTGCAGAGATTATTATTAAAATATAGCTCTAGGGGGCGCCTGGATGGCTCAGTCGTTAAGCGTCTGCCTTCGGCTCAGGTCGTAATCCCAGGGTCCTGGGATCAAGCCCCGCATCGGGCTCCCTGCTCTGCGGGAAGCCTGCTTCTCCCTCTGCCACTCCCCCTGCTTGTGTTCCCTCTCTCACTGTGTCTGTCTCTCTCTTCAAATAAATAAATAAAATCTTTAAAAATAAAATAAAATAAAATATAGCTCTAAATATCCCATTTCAAATGCATAAGTGAACTATTTGTGATTGACAGAAACCAAATCTCTCCAGGTTTCCATTTTCTCTTTCTTCCTTGATGATAGAAGGCCACGTGATTTTTTTTTTTTTTTTTTTTAGCTGGGCTCATGAACCCTCTACACGAAGACAATATGTCCCAGTGTCCTTTGTAGCTAGGTATGGACAAATAACTATGGGATTTGAGTTGAGCAGATACGTTGAAGGGACATCAAGGAAGTGTTTTTATAATGAGAAGGAGAGTGGATTTTCCCCCTCCTTTTCTCTTTCCTGCAGTGTAGAATGGAGGGCTGGAGCTGGAGCTTCCCTCGTGGACTGCATCATGACTATAGAGGATCAGCAAGAGATAATGTCCTAGGTCCCTGATGCTGCACCCTACATCAGCTATGGACCAACTCCTATCTAGAGATAGAAATAAATTGCTTTTTCTTCTAAGTCAATTTATTTTAGATCTTCCGTCACTCATATCTTCTCCTAATATTGCTGGGGAGAGTGACAACTAACTCTTTTGTTGTTACAGACAAAATTCATTTTTTAATTGGACAATTAGAATTCTTTGAATTACATTGCCTTTTGTCCAATTTTCTAACCCCACATTTTCATTCATTAAAATCTATTTGGTTTTGCCGAGGCTGTAGAAAGCTGCAAAGAGTATCACTCCTGCTCTAGAAACAAACAAAGCCAGATGGAACACAAATCATAACTTTCCTTGGAGCTATAAAAGAACTGAATTTGCAGGGCAGCCAAATAGCCTCAAATATAAGGAGAAATAGATCTCTCCAAATAGAGATATGATGTGAACACTGGCTTACCAGTGGCAGAGTATAAGAGGAAGAGACCCTGGGAAATATATAAATGAGCAAAAAATAATTAAATCAGCTTTTTAAATGAATGGCTAAGGTATGGGTAAGCATGAGAGTTACAGAAGTTCTACTGAGTAGAATAGTAACAGATACCTGGAAAATCTCCAAATATTTGGAAATTAAACAATATAGTTGTAAAAATCAAAGGCCAAAACAGTTACACAGTGAGAAAATATTTTTGGATTGAAATAAAATTAAATACAATGTATCAAGTTTTGTAGGATACAGCTGAAATGATACTCAGAGCAAAATTTATGGCATTAAATACGTATAAAAAGGAGAGGCCTTAATGACCTAATTTTCTACCCTTAGAAGCTAGAAAAGGAAGAGCAAAGTATACCCAAAGCAAGCGGAAGAAAGGAAACAATAAAGGTAAGAGCAGAACTCAATGAATTAAAACAGAAAAACAATGGAGAAAATTAATAAAATCAAAAGCTGATTATTTTTAAAACAACTTTATTGAGGGATAATTGATATACAATAAACTGTATATGATTAACATATAGAATTACATAAGCTTGGACATATGTATACACCTGTGAAACCTTCACCACAATCAAAATAATTAGCATATCCATCACTTCTAGCATGTTTTGTGCCCCACGGTAATCCCTCAGTCCTGCCCCATTCTGCTCTCACCCCTCCACATCTCCAGGAAATCACTGATCCTGTCACTATAGATTTGTTTGCATTGCCCAGAATTTTATACAAATAGACTAATACAGTATATGCTCCCCTTTTTGTTTGTTTTTGTCTGACTTCTCCACTCATCATCGTTACTTAGAGGTTCATTCATGTGGTTGTGTTTTAGTTCCTTTGTTTTTCTTGCTGAGTAGTGTTCCATTGTATGTATGTATATACCATAAATTGAATCCACCTGTTGATGGACAGTTAGGTTGTGTCAGCTCTTAACTGTTACTGATGAACAGCTGTGAACATTCATGTAAGTTTTGTTTGCATATATGCATTTCTTTAACTTGGGTAAACACGAGGAAAGAAATTACTGGGTCACAAAAGCATGGTTAACTTTTTAAGTAATTTCCAAAATTTAAGTAATTTTTAAGTAATTCTGACTTTTTAAGTAATTTCCGAAGTGGCTTGCCATCTTTCATTCCCCCCAGCAATATATGAGAGTTTCGGTCACTCCACATTTTCACCAACATTTAGTATGATCAGTCTTATTAATTTTAAACATTCTAATTGAAGTATAATAGTATCAGATTTGATTAGTTTGTACTTTCCTAATGACTAATAACACGAAGTGGGAAGTGTCCCCTTCTCTCCTGTTTTCTTTTTTTGACAGAGAGATAGCACAAGTAGGCAGAGTGGCAGGCAGAGGGAGAGGGAGAAGCAGGCTCTCCGCTGAGCAGGGAGCCCGACGCGGGGCTCGATCCCAGGAGCTGGGATCATGACCTGAGCCGAAGGCAGCCGCTTAACCAATTGAGCCACCCAGGCACCCCTCTCCTGTTTTCATGTGCTTATTTGCCATCAACATATTTTTATGGTGAGATGTCTGTTCAAATCTTTGCCCTTTTCAAGTTAGGTTTTTCTTTTATTATTGTTGAGCTTTGAGATTTCTTTATTTTGGGTTAAGGCCTTTATCAAGTATGTGATTTATAAATCATTTTGAGTCTGTATCTTATCCTTTAATTCTTTTGATTAGATCTTTTAAAGAATAATAGCTTGTAATTTTGATGAAGCCCAACTTACTCATTTATTTTTAAGGTTTTTGCTTTTGGTGTCATATCTTCATTTACATCATAGTTAATGGTGAAATCTCTAAAATTTTTCCATCTTTTTTTTTCCCTCTGAGCTTTAATTTTACACACGTAAACACATCCATAGGAAAAACTTCCATTTTTACAGCAAGTCCTATGATTCAACCTCCTTAATCTTACTAGAGTCTCTTAGCCATTCTAATGGCTTTTCTTTTCTTAACCGGTATCTTTTTTTCCCCTATCATGACTCTAACCAAGCAAACCTCAAATATTACCAAACCAAACTCCAACTCTCCAATAAAAATGCCTTGCTTAAAGCAAATCTGTTAAAATTCTTCCGCCTGAAACCTGCCCTCCTCCACCCAGATTGCTTAAAATCTAAAGTTGAACCTTCAAGTATTAAATATAAAACCTCTGAAAGCTGTATTTCTCTCTGGACGAGGATATTGTGGATTGACACATTTCACATGCATTCCATATTTCTAGAATAGTTTTCTTTTTTGAAAAGTCTGGACTGTTAAAAAAATTCCTGAGAATCTGGATTGTAGATTATAGTTCAGATTTTCCATGAATATGCATCCATTTGATACTTGGAAGGTAGAAGTGAGGTGGATACCATTCCCTTGCTGCTGTTTATGCTGGCATTACAAGTCTTGGAGAGGTGCTGGTCAAGAGACAGTTGTGATAAGGTCTGAACTCAACAATCTTGCAGGGTCTAGCCACCTGCTTTATGACTAGGGCAGCTGCAGTGATTGTTTTAGCCAGAGATCATTTTCATGTGGACTATCAAGCATTGTTGGGGTGATAATGGGTGCTTGTGCAATGGAGGACAGTGACAGTTTCTTGATCTCTGCATTGCAAGCTACATTACAATGGTTTTTATACTCGAGCCCTTTAAAACTAGACTCAACTCACTTTCTTCATGTCTCCAACATTTTGCTTGCACCTAATTCTTTATAATAAATTCGTTTTTCTTTAAAACACCTCAGAAAACCTTTATTTACTGCAGCTGTTTTGTATCAGAAGTAGGGGCAGACACTGATTATCTTTCCTGATTGAATGTGTGGGCAGTGAAGAACAATCCTGATACCACTAGAAAATGAGCTACTGGTAGTCTATGGCACACAGTGGCAAAACATTGTGAAATTAATCAACTGTGACCACCTCGAATAAAATGCCTGTTAAAGACAAAATTTGGCATACCTAGTAACTGTTTCAACAGATCATTATGAGGAATAAGGAATACAAGTACTTTTTAGTCTTGTCTTCTGACTGCACAGGAGAGTTTCAAGCTCAGGGTTTTACAATTTTGACTCAAGACAAGATCAAAGTAGCTTCTGTGACTGCCCCAGAATAACTTCTCACTCCGTCAGTCTTATAAGTCTAAAAATCAGGTGTGAAGTCTTGAGTTTATGAATTGCTGAATCCCGATGTTAGTGGAAATCCTGCTGGGTTTTTCTCTTTCTTTCTTAGCTTTCCTTTTCTTTGCTTCCTTCCTTCTCCCTTCCTTCCTTCCTTCCTTCCTTCCTTCCTTCCTTCCTTCCTTCCTTCCTTCCTTCCTTCCTTCCTTCCTCTCTCTCTCCCTCCCTCCCTTTTCCTCCCTCCCTCCCTCCCTTCCTCTTTCCTTCCTCCCTTCCTGCAAAATTCAGTCATGTGTTGAAAAGATAATCTTTTTAAGAATTTTGTTTGTGGTGAGGGCTCTGAACTCCTAGCACCACTGAGCATTCCTTGCCAGAAAAGATAGTCCCTATACTTCTTTCTGATGTGACCAGATCTGCCTTACTTAGAAATCCTGAACTAGCTTGAGGTAGCTTTCTTTAAAAAGCTACAAATTCTTCTCACATTGCACCCCAACCCCCGTCCACGTGTCCAAATATAGCTAGAGTTAAAAGCAAAATCATTACCCAGGGAGACAAGTATAACATCTGATAGACTGGGGAGTGGGAGGTACAGGCCTCCACATACGGAGTGAATAAGTCACAAGGATGAAAGATATAGCATAGGGAATATAGTCGATGGTATTGTAATAGTGGTGTATGCTGACAGATGGTAGCTACACTTGTGGTGAGCATAGTATAATGTATAGAGTTGTCGAATCACTATATTGTACACCTGAAACTAATGTAAAACTGTACACTAGCTAAACTGGGACTTTAGATCAATCAATCAATCAAAAAAGTTGCAAGATTTTATCAATTTGCCTTGACATAAACATGGTAATGAACTCTAAGGATTCTAGAGGAGTAAGAAACATAACTCCAAATTTATATAAAATATTTGATCTCAAACTAAGGACTTAACATCTGAACCTAAGTAAGTGAAGGAGACATTAAGCTTTAGCTCAACTGGTTGACTAAAACTAGATTAAAATTTGGCCTATACTGAATGAAGCTAAAATGTCAGAAGTAAGTCATATAATGTAGAGAAAGGAATCCAAAGTCTTAGGGAGATAAGAATGTTTGTGCATACTTATCATATTGAATTTATTACTCTCCTACTACCACGTTTTCCAAAAAGGCTAAGACAACAATTTTTCAAGAAAAGCAAAAGCACCGAGGAATACACAGAGAGCAGGAGGATAAATATCTTTCTAAAGAACCGTACTGGTTTTTCTTGAAGGTGAGTGATGAAGGCGAGAGGTGATGGCATTGAAATGGTATCCCTAAGTTAAAGCTAATGAAGGACTCTCGAAATAGTAGATCTCTAGTACCAGACTCAGTTCCTAAGCTATTGGTCGAGTTACTTGACAGCAGGACTAAAACCGAAATGGTAACCGTGTGGAACTTTGATGATGTCTAATTGATCATGATATTCTAACACTGAAAAATATGGATCCTTCTTGATTTATATATCTGGAAAATCTCTGTCTGGTGAGCAAGAAGCTGATCCAAGTTTAACATTATGTAGAGTTATGGCCCCACACTCAATTATACTGAATTCCCAGATATGATCTGGATCATAGATCAATACCTCACTAGTGAAGAGAAACTGAGGACTTTTGAAGAAGGGCCCTGTGACACTGCCGTATCTGTTAACTTTTTCCAAAATGGTGTACAGGTATTCACTAGGATAGCTGTATACTGAAGAAAGAGAAAAACTTTAGAGGGATTTTTAGATGCATTTCCAAGCAAATTCCAACCAGTGAGGAACCAAACATCATTGGGGTCTACCACTGGGAACAAAGTCAAAATGTGGTTTGAGTCAGACTTTCTCTTAATCTAGGACAAGAGTCCATTCAGTAGTTATGTCCCAGTCTCTGAGTGAAGAATTAGCACACTTGCACGTTAATTCTGGGCCCAGGGAGTGAGGCTATTATGATGCGAAGGGCTATGTAGAAACCTCTTAGGCTATGTCTCCCTGTCAAATAGGAGCACAAAATGGAAAATCACAGAGATTAGTGCCAAAGATTTGAAAGATTCAGAGTGAAATTTCTAGCAGATCTCTAAACAACTGTCTTATTTGGTTTGTGCCAAAGATAGATACTTGGGAAGTGACAATGGAATATGTTGAAATTATTCAAATGATGACTCTTATCACAGATGATGCTCCAGATGTGGTTTTTAAACTGGGGCAATTTGACATTGCCAGTGGTACCAAATATATGTTTATCTACCTAATGATTGGTTGTCTACTATTCCACTATATGAAGAAGACAAACACCAGAAATGGTTTGTTTCAACCAAGAAGCAACTGACATACACTTTAACTGTGTTACTTTAGGGTTATTTCACCCAGTTTATCTCATACCCATTTACTCTTCAACTAAGAAGAATGGGGTGTGCTAAATGCCATGACAAGACACAGGCACAGTAGAGAGTAAAAGGTATAAAGAGATATTTAGGAAGCTTATACTTCAGTGACTTTTCTAGGTGTATTGTAATTTGGTGAAGGTTCAAGTAACCCCACCAAAGAAAAACAAAAGTTTCAGCCCCTTGATCTTCTTACCACTTAAAGATAAACTGATTTCTAAGATTCTGGATACTGGAGACAATACATCACATTTTGCTCTGACTCATTTATTGAGTGACTCATAAGGTACCAAAGCAAGAGGCCAGTCCATCTAGGCTACAGAACAATAACGTTTGAAGTGGCTTCTGTTTAGAAGCAGAAAGTATCAATAATAATAAGCATTTGTAGACCTAATAAATATAGTATATTATATATATGTGTATATATAAAATTATTTTGAGATATAAACAAAGCTTAGTCATTTTACTTTTACTATTCCCTATTATTTAATACAAGATGTACTTCAAATATTGGTTTTATAATTTTGTTATATTATAGGATATCAAATAGGAATTTGACTGAGCTAGAGAATTAGTAAATATCATCTAGTTTATGTGGTGATTGTAGAACTTTGAGTCTTTCCTATTGTGGGGAGGGTGAGTAAATCTTTCTTTATAAAGTAGGTGGTTTTATAATGCTGCAGATATGTTGTTACCACTGGTATATTTTAGAAGTAAAAGTATATGTGGAAGTGCATAAATGGATACTGAGTATTCAAAGAGATGGTCTGTGGAGAGTATTGGTCTATTTTTTTCAGTTTTTTTTCCTAGGGTGCCTTCCCATACTGAAAAGATATTGTCCATAAATCAGATCCCACAAATTAAGTAAATTCTGGTGATATTTGGTAGATAAGGAAGAGTCTATCTTCCTGCTACTCTTTCAGCTTGCAATATAAGTCACAGGGAGGTTTCTATTGAGAGGAAACGTCAGAGGTTGGGTTCGGCATTCCCCTATCTGGTAGCTGCTTTGTGGGTATTGAAAGGCCATGGCCAGAGCAGTAGCTCCTTTACTTCTGAAGCATAGCTTCAATAACATAGTTTGCTCTAGATATCAGCACCCCCTGGGGCAGCTCCGTGACACTTACTTCTCCAGCCATTTCAATGAATTTGTGAACTCCTAGTTTCCAGTATTAGATCCTTTCTCTTTAAATGCCTAATGTGTACAATATTTCCTTACCCTAACCTCATCTCTTCATCTCCAAATTCAATTCTGTCTTCACCTACTCCCTATGCTTTAACTACTGGATCTTTCCAAAGACACAATATTCTTTCATGGTTCAAGTTTTAGCACATATCATATTAACTGCCACAATATCTCTCTTTACCATATGGGAAATATGTTCTCACTCTTAAAGCAAATAAAGATTTCTTTTGTGAAGCTTTCCTAGAAAGTGCCATTTGTTCTTTGCTGTTCTCATGATTGTTCATACACATCCATATAGCATCTATCCATCTAGTGCTGTCATTACTTGTTTAAAATTCTTTCCCTATATTAAATTTCAAATTTCTTGAGGAAAAAAAGATTGCACTTTATTAGCTTTGTTGTCTCTGAATATTTCTGAGTAGCTCCTGACCAGCACATAGTAGTTAGTGTACATTCAGTATTCTCTGTCTATGGTACTTAAAAGGATACAGTTTCTAACTTTATTGGTAAGTTTTAAATGATTTTATTTATTATTTATGTTTCTTCTTATTATTCTATCTTAGTTTAGTGTAATACATAGAATTAGGAATTAGAGAATTGAAAAAAATGCTTCAAATCACAGTAAATTTCTAATTCCAGTTTGTTCAAATGGCTGGGATACTATAAGTGCTAAGGAATAGGAGGGTGATTGTTTTGAAAATAGAAAGTAATCAAAGTATGTTAGGTTTTAAAGTTATAGGTGGGAGAGAGTTAGTCAGATGGGCTAGGTTATCTTTTGCCAAAAGCCAGTGAGGCTTTTAAGTCCTATTCCACTGAACCCACAGATGACATTTATGGACAACCACAGGAAATGTTGACAGACGTACTGTAAAATCTGAACAAGAACCTCAACTCCATCATGCTTGCAGGTGTGTGAGACAGCACATCTGTAAAGAAGGTAACAGGAATAACAGGCTTGCATGTAATGGAGACTCTAGCCTCAGAGACCCTAAATGAACTGAATGCATACATACAGATAGTGTTGGGTTTATTTCTCAGTCAGGAGCTGCTGAGTGGGGTTGACCAAGGTAATTTTTTTTTTTTTTTCTTCAAGGTGTCAGAAAGAAAGGTAGTTGGGTCTCTTCCTTTTAGAGAAGTTTTATAGGTCAAGAAATATGAGTACCAGAAGACTATCTGAGAGCAAGAACTGAAGGTTCATTTCAAGCAGCATGCCAATGGGATCCCAATGGCAACAAACCGGAAGCAAGTTTTGAGTTCAAAATGCCAAGTCAATGGAGGGTTTAAGAATCAAGGAGTATTTGAACAAGGAACAGTTGGCCAGGTCACACAGGAAAAGGCATCATCGTGCATGTGCAACAATGCAACTCTGCATTGTGCCACAAAGCAGAGAGTGGGCCATTGCTCTCTACTGACTGACAAATTTGCAATAATTGATAAATTTGCAGTGATTGATAAATGGGAACTAAGAACTTTGCAGGGTCCCCTCTCTCGCTGTGACTCTCTCTGTCAAATAAATAAATAAAATCTTTAAAAAAAAAAAAAGCATAGCCCATAGGGTCGGCTTTACCTGTTTTTGAATTCTGTATTTGCTCTGTAAACTTTGTCAAGATATCTCAACATTCCAGGCCTCTGTTTCATCTTATAGAAATTATACCAGTACAATTCCTAGTTGTTTAATGTTGTTAAAAAAACAAAATTCCACTGGGTAAATTTTATAGGTCATATTGGCTCTATTCAGTGATTCACGAATCAGACAGAATCTCATCTAGTGGATAGAAAGGAGCTCAAAGGAGGTATACAAAATGAAAGCTTTTATAGGCAGAAGGGAGCAGGACAAAGAAGTTATGCTAGTAAAAACTCAATTGGTTGTGGCAAGGACACATTCATTATGGTAGGGGAAAGTCAGGCAGATAACCTCACTGGTGATGACCAGCTAATTTCCGATTGACTGGTTTAAAATTCAATTTCTGAGAGAGGCTGAAACTGCAATTAAGTCTCAGTTTGGTGATATGAGTATGTAGCATAAGTGATTCCATTTTGGGTCTATTGTCTTGTTTTTAACATTGTAAACTAACTGTATATTAATGTATATTTACAATCCATTCCATGGGGTGAGTTCAGGTATCTGCAACAATTTACTTTTGTTATTTTATAAGTTTTTAAGTTAATAGAAGTCTAGCAATTATTCAGTTAAGGTGAAGTATTTTAACTGGGTGAATACAACCAATTGCTGCAAATTCCTGCACCCATGTGTGGAAAACCAGGCTAATACTATCTTTTGCAAGACAATTCCAAAAACTATTCATATATTGAGGTGCCCTTTATTACTTCAGACAGTGACCCTCAAATTACTGTACTCTTAATCTATTTAAAACTAAATATTTCTGTAGTAATAAAATATTATTTAGTTACATTTCATTACATAGAGAAAATTTAATCCTCATTAAACCCAGTTGCCACTTCACTTGATGGTTCTTTGAATCATATTTACTCAGGGAGGAAGGCTAAGTTTCTCTAAGACCAAGTATTTTCATGTTAATTGAACTTGAATTGCAACATTAGAAACTGTGAGAGAGCGGGAGTCATATGGAAGAAGGTCACTAGTAAGTTTAATGTTTGCTCAGACTCAAGATTAGCCAGATTTTTGGCTTTAACAAAATGTTACCAGTCAGGAACTGCACTATTTAACTATTACCCAATATCCAATGAAGCAAGTGGATAATCAACCAAATTCATGAAGAGTAATGGCATATTGATTAAGCAGTTCTACAATCTTTCTTTAGATTACACTCAGACATCCTGAAAAATCAATGACAAACTGAGAGTCAAATAAAGGAAATCTTTATAGTGCTCCTATTGATTCTAGAAGGGGCTTGGAAGCTTAAAGACCATCAGAGTCCCCAGTAGGATGTTTTGATCCTATCAGAGAAGTGGATCAAAAGGCAAAACAAAAATTTTTAAAACTTTGTCTTATATTTAAGGAAATTGCAAAAATTTGTTTGCCACCTCATCCCTCCCACCCCGCTCTGCTCCAACAACCCTCAGTTTGTTTCCTGAGATTAAGAGTCTCTTATGGTTTGTCTCCCTCTCTGGTTTTGTCTTGTTTCATTTTTTTTCCCTCTCTTCCCCTATGATTCTCTGCCTTGTTTCTCAAATTCCTCATATCAATGAGATCATATGATAATTGTCTTTCTCCAATTGACTTATTTCACTTAACAAAAATTTCTATCTAATAAACTTCTTGCAATATGCATTCTAGTATTTTTTAAGTCAGTGTGTTATTGCAGTATATACAAAATGTATTCCTCTGACAAACTTTGGCTACCATGCATGTATATTTATGTATAATGCATTTAAAAATATATGTATGTATGTGTATGTTGTATATAATATATTCATAATCTGTAGTCTCTTAACTTTTTAACTCTCTACTTAAAGTTCACCTTTCAGAGATCAAAATACGAGTATATCACATACATTGAATCTAGCTCTAAATACAGCATACATTAATGTTAGTGCTGCAGACAAAAATTAATGTTAAATAGTACTTTCACAAAACATCTGTGCAAACATTAAGGAATATATGTACATATATGCATACATATATATAAAATCTAAGTTTTAAAGGAAATATAAAAATGATTTGACTATTTTTTGGAATACTTTACTTCACTTGAACTAATGTGGGAAAATATGGAAAATATATTTTCTCCATTTAAATTTGTACAAAAAGTAACAGAATTCCTTTCAAATTTTGAGAAAAAAATTAAAGAAAAAATAGAGAATAGTCAAAAGAAAGAGTGTATCATTTTCCTGCTTCTCAGCCAACAATTTCTTTGAGCAGAACAAACTTTTTGAAGGAGAGGAGGACTATCATGTGCCATTGGAATGAGATCAGTAGAGCAGGATTGAGTTTCCAAGATAATATAAGAGGTGACTCTGAAGATGGCACCAGAGTGATCACCCTTATTCTGTGTTCCTGTGCCCTTAGGTGTACCTCTTTTTCTTTTCTTTTTTTTTTTTTTAAAGATTTATTTATTTGAGAGAGCACATGAGAGGGGGGAGGGTTAGAGGGAGAAGTAGGCTCCCCGCCGAGCAGGGAGCCCGATGCGGGACTCAATCCCGGGACTCCAGGATCATGACCTGAGCCGAAGGCAGTCGCTTAACCAACTGAGCCACCCAGGCGCCCGGTGTACCTCTTTTTCTAAAGATCTTTCTAGCCAGGTCTATGCCAAAGTACAATGACTGAACACAAAAGCCACTTACAACAAAAAGGTGGGGAACTTTTACCATTCCACATGAAATCATGGGCCAACTCTCCATAAACTTGACAGTCTTTTTCTGCTCCCAGAAATAAGGAGAATAGAGTTCCTCATGAAAAATGTGTGATTAGGGCATTTGGGTGGCTCAGTTGGTTGGGCATCTGACTCTTGATTTTGGCTTGGGTCATGATCTCAGGGTCCTGGGATCCAGCCCCATGGCAGGCTCCGCGCTCAGCATGGAATCTGCTTCTCTCCCTCTCTATCAATCCCTCTGCCCCTCCCCCCACTTGCACACACTGTCTCTCTCTAAAATAAATAAATGAATCTTAAAAAAAGAAAAATGTGTGATTAGGGAAGGTGAGTCCTCTTCATCATTTCTCAATGTGATCATTATTATTACACTTTTAAAGACAATCACGTTAGCAACTGTCTACATTGGTCACACTCAATTCAAAATAGCTCTTAATTAGAGATTCAAATACAATACGAATCACATCATTTCTCTCAAAATTGGTGTTAAAGAAAAAATTCACTGATAAGGAAGATTTTATCCAAGACTATTGCAATAAGGATCAAGATTATTGCAATAGGGAAGAGAGATTGAATATAACTTTTCAGAAAAAAAAGGGGGGGCAAGAGAGATTTTAAGGGCTGGGGTGTGTTCATAGAAAAGTATTGAAAGATGTTAGGAGGGGAGTTGGTCAGTGTATGAGGCCATCTATGTTTGCTAATTGGAGTTTACCAAAGTTAAGCTCTTACCCTCCCACAGAGACTGGGAGATAGGTACCCTATCTCTCCAGATGAGTGCATTTCAAAGGGATGGCTCCCAGGTCCTTGAGAAAGACATTCCTGGGTTTAAAACTAGCAAGAAGGTGGGAGAAGATTTACATCTCAAAGGAGCTAAGAATTTACAATTAAAAGTATTCTAAAGTAAATGCTCTAACGAAAGGAATGTCAGGAGCTGACAGTCAAGAAGAAACCTCTAAAGTTTAGTCAAGCAAGGGGAAGTTAAGGCCTTCCTGGTCACTGATGTGTGCATAAGATAACAATCTCATGAAGTACACTTGGCTGAGAGTCTACATCAAAATCATAAAGGATTTCCAGTACATATTGAAAGGTAGCATTGAGGCTTTGGCAGAGGTAATGGTTCTAACAATAGGATAGGTAATTCTCTGGCAAGCCTAAAATAAATTGCATATCAAAGAGCAAACTGCAAACCTCCCTCACAAAATAAATTATTTATTTATTTTTTTACTGATTTGACTCCTCATTCTTTTTTTTCAATTTATCAATTTTTTTATTATTAGCATATAATGTATTATTTGTTCTAGGAGTACAGGTCTGTGATTCATCAGTCTCACACAATACACAGCACTCAACCATAACACATACCCTCCCCAATGTCTATCACCCAACCACCCCATCCCTTCCACCCCACTCTGCTCCAGCAATCGTCAGTTTGTTTCCTGAGATTAAGAGTCTCTTATGGTTTGTGTCCCTCTCCGGTTTTGTCTTGTTTCATTTTTTCCTCTCTTCCCCTATGATCCTCTGCCTTGTTTCTCAAATTCCTCATATCAGTGAGATCATATGATAATTATCTTTCTCTGATTGACTTATTTTGCTTAACATAATACCCTCTAGTTCCATCCACATCATTGCAAATTGCAGGATTTCATTTTTTGATGGCTGCATAATATTCCATTGTATATATATACCATATCTTCTTTATCCATTCATCTGTCAGTGGACATCTGGGTTCTTTCCATAGTTTGGCTATTGTGGACATTGCTGCTATAAATATTGGGGTACAGGTGCCCCTTCGGATTACTATATTTATATCTTTGGGGTAAATACCAAGTAGTGCAAATGCTGGGTCATAAGGTAGCTCTATTTTCAACTTTTTGAGGAACCTCCATACTGTTTTCCAGAGTGGCTGCCCCAGTTTGCATTCCCACCAACAGTGTAGGAGGGTTCCCCTTTCTCCACATCCTTGCCAATATCTGTCGTTTCCTGACTTGTTAATTCTTATCCCTTCCCCCCTTCACCCACACACACAATTTCAGCAAACTTATTTCTTCATTAGACTCTTCAATGTAAACTCTCTACTTAGGAATGTGCACCCTAGATGTTAGAATACATATATAGTATATAGCATGAATATATGCTAAATATTTAAAACATCTATTAGTGCCAATGTTGTAGTTTCAAAGTAATGTTCTTTTTTTAAAGTATTTATTCATGTATTTATTTACTTCTTTATTTAGAGAGAGAGCTGGGGGAGGTGGCAGGGGTGGAGACACAGGGCTCAATCTCACAATCCTGAGATCTTGACCTGAGCTGAAACCAAGAGTCAAATGCTTAACTGACTGCACCATCCAGGCACCCCAGTAATGTTCTTTATTCCCACTAAAGGACATTGGTGAGAACTCCAAGCAACTTTGGACCATAGCATTATAGGGAAAAAAGAAAAACATGTTAATAATATAGCTTATTATTTTTAAATATAGGCTACCTGAAGCCATATGGAAAAAAAAAACAAACAAACAGAAAAAGTAGGAAAATAATTATAATCAAGTAAATTAAGGAATTTGCAGGGTTTTTTTTTCCCCTGAAATTTGCTGGTAATTGAAGGTAATTCTTGTTTTTAATTTTCTTTTAGTTAATTAGAAAATTATTGTAATTTGCCAATCATTTGCAAATTCATTTTTCTTGAGTAAACACAAATTAACTCTACTTTAAGTTGTAAATGGAGTCAGTGAAACAAAAAATACAAAAACTTTGTCATCAACACTGTTTATCAAGTAAGTGTAACAGCTATCAAATATGATGTACTTCAAATGTCACCCAAGAATCTAAAAAGAATTATGGACATGTAGAGAGTCTGCGATGACTGACACGCCACGCTAAGAAGTTGTGAGGACAGCAGGTACCATCTGTGAGAAGCTGTGGCTCTCACAGGAACATAATCGGCAGCTTATGGAGTAAATGCCACATAAGCTGCTCTCTGAGTGAGCCCCACCTTGACATGGCAGTGAAAAAGGAGAATATTGTCATGTAAAACCCTGTATTTATATAGATCATTTCCTTGAAAAGCTCTTAAATCCTTAGCAGATTCTGAGCTCATCAATCCTTAAATTCCAATGAAGTAAGCATTATAGAAGCATGTAATCCTCAAAATAATTATTTAGTGATCCAAGAAAGACAATTTTCTAGAAGCCCCCTCTGTTTTATGAATAGTTATGTGATCTTGATAAGGGGATTATTTTTATTAGAAAAACTCAATCTCCAGAGAGTTTGGAAACAAAGAGTACAGAGATTTATCCCATTTTAATATAAATAAATAAATATATATATATATATATATATATATTTCTGTAAGGTGCTTTAAATCCTTTTTGAACTCTGTGGTAAATAAGTAAAGACAAGATCAGGAATGTACCATTAGTACATTCAGATGGAAGGCATGGTAATTCATATATAAATGATGGAATGAGCCTACCAGACACTCTTACTAGGAATAACAATTTTCCTAAATATCTCATTAGTTGATATGCAATGGTGCCTATATATCTGATTAGACTTTTTTATATTTTATTTTTCTCCATTGCTAATGTCACTACCATAGTCAAGACCTATTAAGCATCCCATAGCCAACAGTTATAGCCTCTACCATCCGCAGAATGCAAGATCTAAGACAGCAAGTGTTTCTGTCTGTTTGTTCACTAATACCAAGATATGAGAATAATGCCTGGATCACAGTAGAGTCTAAATACATACCTGTCAAAGGAATGAACTAATGAATGAATGAATAATAAATATAATGATTTCCTTACCTTTTGTCTTGCAACATCACAACTTATTCTGTAACCTAAACTAGTCTCTTCACTGCATTCACATCACACATCATTTTATAATTCTCTTTATCATTTTATTTCTCTTTATAAGAATGCCCTCCCCAAATCTTCTACATGGAAAAATTTAATCCAACCTACAAGATGAAAACTGGAAGTCCAAATAAACCATAACACCTTCTTACACTATAGCCCTTAAGGACACTTTTCTCCTGCCAACTTTTATTTGAACTTATAATTGTTTCTCCAAATAATTCCAAATAATAATTTAACATATTTAATTGCATGTAGTATAGACTGTATGCTGATTAAAAATAAATTACATTAAAAATCAAGAAAATATTTTTTCTTTAATACCAAAAGCGCACATTAAGAAATGACCTTTATTAGCATATAAAAATCAGCTTGTGTGGACATACGGATGAGATTTTTAAATAGAAAAACATAAAAAAGAGAAAGCATGGAGAAAAATATGGATACAAAATATATTTTTAAGTTTATATTTTTATTTTCATTTAGTGAAAATTGCTATATTTAATTCAGCTTGGATGTAAACAAATAAACACCAATACACTGAATGGAAATTGAATGAATTGTTAAAATATAAACATCTCATCACAACTTGGTACATTAATTCCTAAAACTTCTTTATATATCAAAGAAAAAAAGGAACTTGAGTCATTATGATTTACAAATTGTGTTCTGTATTAGACTTTTTTCAATAACAGGAAGCATATGAAATGGAAAAATACATATATTTTTAGTTTCCTTCCACTCAACAGCTTCTTATCTTCTGTGAAAATCTCTAATATCCATAATTGCCTTTGTTCCTATAAGACTGTTAGTCGCTCATCTATGGATGGATGAATGGATGGATGGATAGATGCATGTAGATTGCTCACCATAATTCTACTACAGATTCTATTATTTCAAAATTTGCTTTTATAATTTTTTTTACTTTCTTTAAATTTTATTTTATTATGTTATGTTAATCACCATACATTACATCGTTAGTTTTTGATGTAGTGTACCATGATTCGTTGTTTGCGTATAACATCCAGTGCTCCATTCAATACATGCCCTGTTTAATACCCATCACCAGGCTAACCCATTCCTCCCCCTGCCCCCAGAACGCTCAATATGTTTCTCAGAGTCCATAGTCTCTCATGGTTCATTGTCTCCTCTGTTTCCCCCCCTTCATTTTTCCCTTCCTATGATCTTCTTTTATTTTTTTTTAGACATATAATGTATTATTTGTTTCAGAAGTACAGGTCTGTGGTTCATCAGTCTTACACAATTAACAGTGCTCACCAAAGCACATACCCTCCCGAATGTCTATCACCCAGCCACCTCATCCCTCCCACCCCCCACGACTCCAGCAACCCTTAGTTTGTTTCCTGAGATTAAGAATTCCTCATATCAGTGAGATCATATGATACATGTCTTTCTCTGATTGACTTATTTTGCTTAGTATAATACCCTCTAGTTCCATCCATGTCGTTGCAAATTTCAAGATTACATTTTTCTGATGGCTGCATAAGATTCCATTGTGTGTGTGTGTGTGTGTATATATATATATATACACACACCACATCTTCTTTATCCATTCATCTGTCAATGGACATCTTGGCTCTTTCCATAGTTTGGCTATTGTGGACATTACTGCTATAAACATCGGGGTGCACATACCCCTTCAAATTCCTACATTTATATCTTTGGGGTAAATACCCAGTAGTGCAATTGCTGGGTCATACGATAGCTCTATTTTCAACTTTTTGAGGAACCTCCATACTGTTTTCCAGAGTGGCTGCACCAGCTTGCATTCCCACCAACAGTGTAGGAGGGTTCCCTTTCTCCACATCCTTGCCAACAGCTGTCATTTCCTGACTTGTTAGTTTTACTCATTCTGATTGGTGTGAGGTGGCATCTCATGATGTTAAGCACTTTTTCATGTGTCTGTTGGCCATTTGAATGTCTTCTTTGCAGAAACGTCTGTTCATGTCTTCTGCCCATTTCTTGATTGGATTATTATTTCTTTGGGTGTTGAATCTGATAAGTTCTTTATAGATTTTGGACACTAGCCCTTTGTCTGATATGTCATTTGCAAATATCTTCTCCCATTCTGTTGGTTGTCTTTTGTTTTTGTTGACTGTTTCCTTTGCTTTGCAAAAGCTTTTTATCTTGTTGAAGTCCCAATAGTTCATTTTGCCCTTGCTTCCCTTGCCTTTGGTGATGTTTCTAGGAAGAAGTTGCTGCGGCTGAGGTCGAAGAGGTTGCTGCCTGTGTTCTCCTCTAGGATTTTGATGGACTCCTGTCTCACATTGAGGTCTTCATCCATTTTGAGTCTGTTTTGTGTGTGGTGCAAGGAAATGGTCCAATTTCATTCTTCTTCCAATTTTCCCAACACCATTTGTTGAAGAGACTGTCTTTTTTCCATTGGACGTTCTTTCCTGTTTTGTCAAAGATTAGTTGACCATAGAGTTGAGGGTCCATTTCTGGGCTCTCTATTCTGTTCCATTGATCTATGCATCTGTTTTGTGCCAGTACCATACTGTCTTGATGATGACAGCTTTGTAATAGAGCTTGAAGTCCGGGATTGTGATGCCACCAGCTTTGCTTTTCTTTTTCAACATTCCTCTGGCTATTCGGGGTCTTTTCTGGTTCCATACAAATTTTAGGATTATTTGTTCCAGTTCTATGAAATAAGTTGATGGTATTTTGATAGAGATTGCATTAAATGTGTAGATTGCTCTAGGTAGCATTGACATCTTCACAATATTTGTTCTTCCAATCCATGAGCATGGAACGTTTTTCCATTTCTTTGTGTCTTCCTCAATTTCTTTCATGAGTATTTTCTAGTTTTCTGAATACAGATTCTTTGTCTCTTTGGTTAGATTTATTCCTAGGTATCTTATGGTTTTGGGTGCAATTGTAAATGGAATCGACTCCTTAATTTCTCTTTCTTCTGTCTTGTTGTTGGTGTATAGGAATGCTACTGATTTCTGTGCATTGATTTTAGATGCTGCCACTTTACTGAATTCCTGTATGAGTTCTAGCAGTTTTGGGGTGGAGTCTTTTGCAGTTTCCACATAAAGTATCATATCATCTGCAAAGAGTGAAAGTTTGACTTCTTCTTTACCCATTTGGATGCCTTTTATTTCTTTTTGTTGTCTGATTGCTGAGGCTAGGACTTCTAGTACTATGTTGAATAGCAGTGGTGATAGTGGACATCCATGCCATGTTCCTGACCTTAGGGGGAAAGCTCTCAGTTTTTGCCCATTGAGAATGATATTCGCTGTGGGTTTTTCATAGATGGCTTTTATGATATTGAGGTATGTACCGTCTATCCCTACACTGGGGAGAGTTTTGATCAAGAAAGTATGCTGTACTTTGTCAAATGCTTTTTCTGCATCTATTGAGAGGATCATATTGTTCTTGTTCTTTCTTTTATTAATGTATTGTATCACATTGATTTGCAGATGTTGAACCAACCTTGCAGCCCAGGAATAAATCCCACTTGGTTGTGGTGAATAATCCTTTTAATATACTGTTGGATCCTATTGGCTAGTATTCTGGTGAGAATTTTTGCAACCATGTTCATCAGGGATATTGGTCTGTAATTCTCCTTTTGATGGGGTCTTTTTCTGATTTTGGGATCCAGGTAATGGTGGCCTCATAAAATGAGTTTGGAAGTTTTCCTTCCATTTCTATTTTTTGGAACAGTTTCAGAAGAATAGTTATTAATTCTTCCTTAAATGTTTGGGAGAATTCCCCTGGGAAGCCATCTAGCCCTGGGCTCTTGTTTGTTGGGAGATTTTGATTACTGCTTCAATTTCCTGAGTTGTTATAGTTCTGTTCAGGTTTTCTATTTCATCCTGGTTCAGTTTTGGTAGTTGATACATCTCTAGGAATGCATCCATTTCTTCCAGATTATCTAATGTGCTGGCATATAGTTGCTCATAATATGGTCTTATAATTGTTTGTGTTTCTTTGGTGTTGGTTGTGATCTCTCCTCTTTCATTCATGATTTTATTTATTTGGGTCCTTTCTCTTTTCTTTTTGATCAGTCTGGCCAGGGGTCTATCAATCTTATTCATTCTTTCAAAGAACCAGCTCCTAGTCTCGTTGATCTCTTCTACTGTCCTTTTGGTTTTTATTTCACTGATTTCTGCTCTGATCTTTATTATTTCTCTTCTCCAGCTGGATTTAGGCTTTATTTGCTGTTCTTTCTCCAGCTCCTTTAGGTGTGGGGTTAGGTTGTGTATTTGAGACCTTTCTTGTTTCTTGAGAAAGGCTCGTATTGCTATATACTTTCCTCTTAGGACCGCCTTTGCTGCATCCCAGAGGCTTTGAACAGTTGTGTTTTCATTTTCATTTGTTTCCATGAATTTTTTTAATTCTTCTTTAATTTCCTGGTTGACCCATTCATTCTTTAGTAGGATGCTCTTTAGCCTCCATGTATTTGAGTTCTTTCCGACTTTCCTCTTGTGATTGAGTTCTAATTTCAAAGCATTGTGGTCTGAAAATATGCAGGGAATGATTCCAAACTTTTGGTACCAGTTGAGACCTGATTTGTGACCTAGGATGTGATTTGTTCTGGAAAATGTTTAATGGGCACTAGAGAAGAATGTGTATTCTGTTGCTTTGGGATGGAATGTTCTGCATATATCTGTGAAGTCCATTTGGTCCAGTGTGTCATTTAAAGTCTTTAATTCCTTGTTGATCTTTTGCTTAGATGATCTGTCCATTTCAGTGAGGGGGGGTGTTAAAATCCCCTACTATTATTGTATTGTTGTCAATGTGTTCCTTTGATTTTGTTATTAATTAGCTTATATAATTTGCTGCTCCCATGTTAGGGGCATAGATATTTACAATTGTTAGGTCTTCTTATTGGATAGACCCTTTAAGTATGATATAGTGTCCTTCCTCATCTCTTATTATAGTCTTTGGTTTAAAACCTAATTTGTCTGATATAAGGATTGCCACCCCAGCTTTCTTTTGGTGTCCATTAGCATGATAAATGGTTTTCCACCCCCTCAATTTCAATCTGGGGGTGTCTTTGGGTCTAAAACGAGTCTCTTGCAGAGAGCATATCAATGGGTCTTGTTTTTTTTATCCAATCTGATAGCCTGTGTCTTTTGTTTGGGGCATTTAGCCCATTTACATTCAGGGTAACTATTGAAAGATAGGAATTTAGTGCCATTGTATTGCCTGTAAGTTGACTGTTACTGTGTATTGTCTGTGTTCCTTTTTGGTCTATGTTCCTTTTAGGCTCTCTCTTTGGTTAGAGGACCCCTTTCACTATTTCTTGTAGGGCTGGTTTTGTGTTTGCATATCTTTCAGTTTTTATTTGTCCTGGAAGCTTTTTATCTCCCCTTCTATTTTCAATGAAAGCCTAGATGGATATAGTATTCTTGGCTGCATATTTTTCTCATTTAGTGCTCTAAATATATCATGCCAGTCCTTTCTAGCCTGCCAGGTCTCTGTGGATAGGTCTGTTGCCAGTTTAATGTTTCTACTATTGTAGGTTGCAGACCTCTTGTCCTGAGCTGCTTTCAGGATTTTCTCTTTGTCTCTGAGACTTGTGAGTTTTACCATTAGATGTCAGGGTGTTGACCTATTTTTATTGATTTTGAGGGTGGTTCTCTGTGCCTCCTGGATTTTGATGCCTGTTTCCTTCCCCAAATTAAGGAAGTTCTCTTCTATAATTTGCTCCAATATACCTTCTGCCCCTCTCTCTCTTTCTTCTGCTTTTGGGATCCCAATTATTCTAATAATGTTTTATCTTATGGTATCACTTACCTCTCAAATTCTGCCCTCATGATCCAGTAGTTGTTTATCTCTCTTTTTCTCGACTTCTTTATTCTCCATCATTTCATCTTCTATATCACTAATTCTCTCTTCTGCCTCATTTATCCTAGCAGTTAGAGCCTCCATTTTTTATTGCACCTCATTAATAGCCTTTTTGATTTCGACTTGGTTAGATTTTAGTTCTTTTATTTCTCCAGAAATGGTTTCTGTAGTATCTTCCATGCTTTTTTCAAGTCCAGCTAGTATCTTTATAATCATCATTCTGAATTCTAGTTCTGACATCTTACTAATGTCCGTATTGATTAGGTCCCTGGCAGTCGGTACTGCCTCTTGTTCTTTTTTTTTGAGGTGAGTTTTTCCATCTTGTCATTTTGTCCAGAGGAGACCAGATGAATGAAAGAACAAAATGCTAACAGGGTAACAACAACCCCAGAAAAATATACAGTAAACAAATTAGAAGAGACCTGAAACTGGGGAAAAGAAAGGAAAAGAAAGAAAAAAATTTTAAAAAAAGAAGAAAAAAAAGAATATGATCAAATATGATCAGGCTGGTGAATAGATCAGTGCCACACACTAGATTTTGGGCCTATTTTGGTCTGTTAGAAGAAACTGCCTCCCAAAATTTTAAAGAAAGAAAAACTTATATGTGTACAAAAATAAGGGTAAATATGATAAAGGGATGGATTATGACTGTAAAGATGAAAATTATAAAAGATTTTATAAAAGGAATTAATAAGATAAGAAGTTGGTTGAAAAAAGAAAGAAGAGAAAAAAAAGGGGGGGAAAAGAATGTGATCTGGCAGGAGACTAGAACTAAGCCATACACTAGAGATTTAGGGTATATTTTGTTCTGTTAGAAGAAACTGTATCTCAAAATTTTAAAGAGAAAACAACTTATATACCAAAAATAACACTAACTACAATGAAGGGATAGAATATGACTAAAAATGAAAAATTAAAAAAGATTTTTAAAAAGGGGATTGATAAGATGTTGGTTGAAAAAGGGAAAAAGAAAAATTCAAAAAAAATAGAAAAAGAAAAAGAAAGAAAATTTAAAAAATTAACTTTTGAAAGACTAAAGAATCAGGGGAAGAAAAGCCATGAATTCTATGTGCAGTATCCCCCCTAGTGCTGGAGTTTTGCCATTCTCCTTGCTCGGTAAACTTGGTCTTGCCTGGCATTTCTTGCTGATCTTCTGGGGGAGGGGCCTGTCGCAGTGATTCTCAAATATCTTCGCTAGAGGTGGAATTGCCCCGCCCATGCTGTGTCCGGGCTAAGTAATCTGCTCGGGTTTGGTCTCAGGAGCTGTTGTTCCCTGAAAGCTTTCCGTACCGCTTTGGAGGTCGAGAGTGAAAATGGCAGCCTCCCAGTCTCCACCCCGGAGAAGCTGAGAACTCGTGGCCCCACTCCTCAGTGAGCCCCCAGAGAAAAGCAGTCAATCACTCCCATCTCCCCAGTCTCTGGCTGCACTCTGTGCTCACCCGGCCTGTGACCCAGCATTTCTATCTCTGGCACCTGACCCCATGTGGAGTCTCCAAACCCAACAGATCCCTGTGGTGCACTCCCGTGCCATTCCTCCCAGGGGTGGAAGGGGAGTGTCCCCCGATCTGCTGCCTGTTGGGTCCCTGCTGGAGGAGCAGTGGCCAGACTATGCCACGGATCATGGTTTATGGCAACCCTGAGCTGAGAGGCCACTCCTTGGCTCCATCTCTGCAACCGGCTTCCCTGCCCCGATATCTGGGAGCTCTGCCACACTCAGGCACCCCGGTCTTTCTGTGACCCCAAGGGTCCTGAGATCACACTGTCCCAGTGAGGGTTCCACCCCCTGCTTAGCCACTGGAGCGATGTCCCTCAGCAGAGCCGACTTCTAAAAGTTCTGATTTTGTGCTCCACTGCCCTATCACTTGCCGGTAGCGGCTGATGGGGGCTCCCTCCCCCCGCCATCTATCTTTCTGAATATCCCCTCGGATTCACTTCTCTCCACGTCCTACCTTCCAGAAAGTGGTCGCTTTTCTGTTCAGAGAGTTGTTGCTATTCTTTTCTTTGATCTCCTGTTGAGTTTGTAGGTGTTCAGAATGGTTTTATCCCTATCTAGCTGAATTCCTGGGACCAGAGAAAATTTAGGTCTCCTACTCCTCCACCATCTTGCTCTTCCTCTGCTTTTATAATTTATGCATTAGTTGGCTATTCATAATCATTTTATTTTCAAAAAACAGCCCAATGTTTTTTTGTTTTTTAATTTTGTCTCTAATTTGAGAGTATCTATTCACTGCTTTTACCCAAATGTATCTAGACACTATATAATCTGTGGATCATGCTCTTCTTCAGAATTTTGTAAAAACCTTTCACTACCTTCATATACTACATTGATATGAAGAATCTGAAACCCAGTTCATGCAAAAACATTTAAAATGGCAAAAAAATTATCAACAAACTGGGTAAGGTGATGATGTGAGTACAGGATATGTAGATTTTAAAATAACCATAAAATATAAAAATAGGGAACTTATTTTTTCTTCATGCAATAACATCTAGGTTCATGAATATAATAAGCAAATTGAGTGTATATGGTACTCAAAAGGATCTTATAAAGAAGACAGAGAGGACAACTTCTAATTTTCTCTCTTTTTTGTCTTTTTTTCAGAAGTTACGTATATTTTATTCAGCAAATACACCTGTTACTCTAAATGTTTCCTAATTTTATACACCCATTCTGGTCAGGTCATTTAATATGACGTCACTGGAAAAATAAGTAAATAAAATAAAACCCTAGATACACAAATGATAAGTAGTTTTCAACCTACATGCAAACACTAAACTACTGGTCATTCTCCCAAGTGTTCTTTATTGGAAAGGATAAAGAAACCACTTTTGACTTCAGTGAGGAAAAGGATCATGATTGATTGGTCATATCTGTCACTGGTACAAAATAAGGAGTCCTACATATTATATATTTACAGACTTGGTGCCAGGAAGTAATATGCTTGAATCAAACATGTTCATCCAAAGGTATCACATAATAAAATTTTATCCTAGCATATCTTTTTGTCCAATTTTTTTTTCTGAATTTAAAACTAGTAGTAAATTATTATGCTGTAGTTACAACATTACCAATAAAGGCAGCACAGATAGGGAAGGATTCACTTCCCTAGATGAAACACAAATTGATTTAGTATATCATCAATTAATTTGCAGTTATCAACCTCTGACTCCCCACATTATTCTTTCATACTATTAGTAAAATAATTTTCTTGTTTCCTTTATTAAGTCTAGTTTTCTAGATTTTCTTTTCTTGAGAAAAAACAATTTGCATGAATATTGAGACAATAACAGTGATGTCATTCTATTAATTTTTCACAGCTTGAAGCGGGTAAAGACAAGCCATAAGTATAACAATAAATAAATAAATAAATAAGCAAAAAGCTGGTGTGGCAAGACTTCTTTTCAAAGCTTTGGTTGAAAAACAAATAGCTTATTAACAAGGATATAGCATGCAAAAGGACTGTCAAGATTTCTTATTAACCTGGGTGTCCAGCTAAATAAACTGGATAAAACTTAAGAAACATAGGAAAAACTCAGAAAAGTAAAAATTTTGCCATGATTATTTCCATTCATTGTATTTTTTTAATTTTTTGGATATGTAATTATCTTCTTGCTTATTAAAATAGAATTCTGAAAGATCAAAATTACAGTGATGATATGTCTGTCAAATAGATCTATCCAGATTTATGATATCCAGCATCTATTTTTTTAAAGCAGCTTAGGAAAAAAGGCAGGCCAATTCTTATCCATTTTTAGGTAGAGTGAGTCAGTGGCCCAATTTCTTGTTAATGATTTTGAAATATAAAAGAGAAAAGAATAAATTTTCCATATAAGACAACATCGCTGAATGGAATATCAGCTGACTATTATATAATACAGCACTAATGAAGACAGATTGTTTGATTCTAATTTTGAGGTTCTGTCACTAATTGTGTGATATCTGCTAATAGTTTAACCTCTTTGGGGTCACATTTTTTCTATTGACTTCTCTCCTAGCATTATTATAAAGATTTGGGAAATGTATTGGAGGTGAAGACACACTATAAATTGCAAAGCACTTACCAGTATAAGAAATCATTATAACTATTCCATTTCAGTTAAAATTGTGTACTAAGGAATGGAAAAAAATAAATGGAACATTTTGATCAAATATTTCTCTTATTTGGAGGAGCTTCCCTTAAAACTAAATAAAACACATTTTATTCACTATCTTTTATTTTTCATTTGATCTGTCAATGGAAGCATTCATGCTAACAGAAATATTAGTTCCATAAGCAAAGTTGTATAAGAGTCTATATTTTTCATCATAGAAAATGAGTAAGTTATACAGTTGGCAGAATAATTTAGATTTTTTTTTTTTTTTTTTTGAGAGAGAGAGAATGAGAGACAGAGAGCATGAGAGGGAGGAGGGTCAGAGGGAGAAGCAGACTCCCTGCCGAGCAGGGAGCCCGATGCGGGACTCGATCCTGGGACTCCAGGATCATGACCTGAGCCGAAGGCAGTTGCTTAACCAACTGAGCCACCCAGGTGCCCGGCAGAATAATTTATATGAAAGAAAATCATTGTAGCTTTGTATCCTAATTATATAAATAATGAACTTTTTTCCTCCAAATTGTTGCATTTTAAAAGATGAAAAAATAACTGTAGGTGCAGATTTAATTTGAAGAAATTTCTAATTTCTCCCATCACAGATCTTACATATTAACTTAAATTCATATGGATTTAAGGAAATATTATATTATCTTTTACCCAAGTGTGTAATTATCAATAATTATCAATATATATTATAATTATATAATTATAACTATATTAACTTTAATTATCAATATATAATTTTTTAATAAATTAAATTGATAGTGTCTTAAACAGGACAATTTTGTCTCTAATTTTAAATATGGATCTTTGTTGTTTTAATATTAAAAATAAAAACAAAAATCAGCTAATATTAAAAATAAAACAAAATTCAGCTAATGTTTATATACATATCTATGAATTTTGAATAAAGTAGTGTTATTTGCTGTAAAATGATAAAATGAAGAGGATGGAAAGGGAGTGGAGAGAGGATGGCCAGGTAGGAGCTTATGTCTGACAAAAGTTTGAACAGGACAGTAGGAATGAATAAATCCATTGTGTTGTTATTTATAGCTATCATTGATTTAGTATTAAGCAGTGATTTTTTTTTTTTTTTATTTGACAGAGAGAGACACAGCGAGAGAGGGAACACAAGCAGGGGGAGTGGGAGAGGGAGAAGCAGGCTTCCCGCTGAGCAGGGAGCCCGATGTGGGGCTATTTTTTTTTTTTTTTTTTTGTATTAAGCAGTGATTGAGCACATGTACATGCAAAATATATTATTATTTTTTCATATTTTCTAAACTTCAGAAAGGTAGAGATTATTATCCCCATTTAAAAAAATAAACAAACCAAGGGTTAGAAAGATTTTAGGATTTTCCCAAGGCCACATAAGGCAGACCTGGGATTTTAACCCCACTTTTCCTTGACTTCAGATCTACACTCTTATCATTATACTCTGGTACTTTCTCAATTAATGACTGATTTCTCAATGCAAAAGGAACAGCTAAGAAATTTCAGGAGATGAAAAGCAGAAAGCAGTATATGGTGATGGATTAGGTGGAGGGAATCAAACATTTGAAGTTAAATGGACTTAAAATCTCTCATGTTGGCCTAGAAAGAATGGATGGAACTATGGCAGAAATAGACTTGAAAAAGATCTGTATCCACAGAACTCCAGTGATAAAGCTTGCTGTATTATCTTGCCAACGACAATCAATGGATGTTACTAACATTCTATTTTATATCTCTTCCCTCCAGAGATGCAGATTTATGTGTTAAATCACCTATTTTCCCTAATACTCTGAGAGACATGTTAACCAAACATTTTGCCACTACCTAACAGTTGCCATTGTTCTGGAGTTTATACTCCACATTTGCCAGTCATTAGATGCCAGATGTTCTAGGAAGGGTGAGATCTTAGACAAAGCTGATGTGACTCTCTTTAGCTTAGGGAAATTCCTGAGGAAGGATAACAGCTGAGGACTGTAGCTGGGGGCGTATATCTCTAATTCCTGAGGGAGAATTTGGGCACATAACACAGTGTCTACTACACCTTTTTCCTTAGCTATTTTCATATTTTCTAGCTCTTAACAATTGCAATATCCCTCTATGTCCATACCATTACCTCCAAATTTTTCACAGAAGAACATTTAGGATTAGAGAATTAAAGCTTATTTTATATGAGCTTTCATAACTAAGTAAAAGGAAGAATAGAATATAAATTTGGATAATCCAAGACTATAACTATAACTACCTTCCCAATATTTGCTCTACCTTATTATGAAGTCCAATATAGCCTAAGTCTGCCAGGATATATCTGTAGGATTTCTGGATCTCTTAATTAGGAAGGCTATGTTATAACATTAGATTCCATCCAGTCATGTTGCCTGGTTGGCGAGTCTTGTTGCTGTATAATTGGGGCTGGTTGATTCTACTGCTATTGCGGTACATCTTGTGATGATTCAGCTATAAATCCTACACTGAGAAAGAAAGCTATGGGGTATTAAAACTGGCAAATTAGAGGTTAAGCTGAATTTTCTAAGACAGATTCACAATAAAATGAAAGTTTCTTCAATGGATAGAGAATTTCTTTATTTCTCACAGAAACAAACCTGAAAATTAGGGCAACAAATTTCTTATGAAGTTTAAATGAAGCTTGTTCTATGGGGATCAGTTTTTGGAGTCTTTTTAAATTAAATATATCAGCTCTGTCTCTGTCTCTCCTACTTGTAACAGAAAGGATTCACCTGGGGAGTCAGAAATAACTGTAGATTAACAAATGGTGGTAACTACACTTTTTCATTTGAACTGTCTTTAGACCTGGGGCTACTTACTATAAATGCCTACATATGACCCTTTCTTACCCTCTTACTATTTTCTGTTCACCATTCTGCTTAAAATTTGCCTAACCACGGCTTTGAAACTTTTCTCACCAGGTTTCCCTACTCCTAGAATGATACTGTTCCCTTAAATAAATCACACATTTTTTTTTTTTTATCTTCACATATATTAAAAATCTTAACAACTTCCTGGAATTATTTTTGGTAACTCTCTACAAGACCCAGACTTGAAAATCAATTCTTTCCATGTCAAGTACTAAGGGTAAATTTTTTCATAAGGTTTGTGCTTTTAGCTTACTCTGGTACTCACAGTATAATTTCCTTTTTGTAATATTCAGTGAAGAAAAAATACTCAACTAAAAAAGAAATAATTTTGATGGTGATATACATTTAAATTTTATTTTGAAAAAAAATATAAATATCCTTAAAGTAAGAAAGTAATTTACAGGACTATAAATTATTTGTCAAGAGGAGTATTAATATAGATTCAGCTTACTTCAAGAGAGATGGAAATATACAAAGACTGAAAATATTTTAAAAAAAGGTTTTTGAGGCTTGAAATATGGAAAAGATTTAGAGACAGGTAAGGAATACCATGCAATGCATTTTAGTTGTTAAGTCCCTGGGGAAAGGGTTAGAATTATGACTAAGCCCCCAATGTGAAGAAACGGAGAAAAGTCATGTAGTTTTGGAGGAAGGGAAAATACTAGGTTATTAGGGGGTCATTATTGTAGCTCATCATGAGTTCATAAGTGTTTTTTTAATAAGTATTTTTATAGGAAAATTAGAGAAGTAGTAGAGAAAAGAAAGGGGTAATAAATATATTTCAAAGATAAAAGAATTCTCAAATAAAAAAATCAGTGAGAGACTAAATGTAGTTTTGGCAGGCAGCACGGTGGGGTGGCCAAAAGCATAAATTCTGGGGCCACAAGGAACAACATGGACTTGAGACCCAGATAGCCCGCCTTTAAATTCCACTTTGGTATTGGGCATGCTGCTTAATCTCTTTGGGCACAGGCTCATCTGTTATTTGGAAATATTAATAGAACTACCTCTTAGATATATTACGATTAAAGGGTAAATAATTGTAGAAGACTTAGAACAGTGCCTGCCAAATTATAAGCTATTTAGAATTATATATAAACACATAAACAAAGAAATAATAGATAGGTGGATAGCACCAGAGATGATATATAAGTTTTGAGGCTGGAATTTTATTACATATGAAACTGTGTTGTTATGGAAGATAGAGTGATAGATTGCAAATAGGACTCCAAATTCTTCCCTTTCCATGACCCCTTGATTCTGAGATGACCATACAATTTATTTTGAGCAATTTGATTTTGACAAATATGAGAGAAGCAGAGGTCTCAGAAGTTTATCTTCACTGGTACTTGCTCTTGCGCTGCACTTGTAACTCTGGAACTACCAGGTAAACAAACCTGAGCTAGCCTGCTAAAATATGAGAAACCACACAGAGTAGAACTAAAGCCACCTGGCTGACAACTTGCCACCCAACAGACAAGTGATTAAGGCTGAGAGTGCCAGCCATTAGCCCGTGAACCAGCTAACCAAAATATATGAGACAGCCAAGCAGATATTATAGAGCTCACCCAGACCCAAACCTCCCTACTCTTAAAATTCTCCCTAGAACATGAGCTAGGCAACTGACTTTTGTGGCAATTTGTTATGTAAAAGCTAACTGATAGAAGAATTGGTAGCCAGAAATGGGGTAAGGCCATAACAAAAACCTAAAATATGTTAACATTGTCTTTGTGACCGGATGGCCAGCAAAAGCTAGAAAAATGGTGGGGAAGATATGAGTGAAGGTGTGAAACAAGAGATCCAACACCAGGATTATAGGAATGCAAGCCCAGGATGAATGCAAAAGGTCTGTTGAACACAGAGGAAAATAGAGTAGGAAGTCAGAGGGTCATGGAATGCTGTCTCCAGGAAAAAATAAATAGAACTGATAAATTATCAAAATTGCTTTCATCACATGTCAAAATGGAGATGAATTTTTGGAGCTTTTGGAGAGTGTTGAAAAAATATTCAGATATGAAATAATAATGAACAAACATAAGGAAGATGATATTAAATTAAAATGAAAAGGTAATATGAGAAGTGATAAACATAGTTTAGCGCTTGGCTCAACCATAAACAATATTTACAAACATAGTAATTAAAATATTAAATACAAATTTAATACAGTTTGAGAGATAATTATATTGGCAGGATGAAAGATTGTATGTACATATGAGTAGACTTGTATTCTTATTTGCCATCAGAAAGTCAACAGACAATGTCAGAATTGATAAATGTAAATATAAGAGCTCATAACAAGTTATAATAGCTTGGCATTTAATATAGAAGTATAGAAATAAAAAACAGGTGAAACAACTAAAATATTATTTTCCTTTTAAAAATGAGTTAGGGTGGGAGAGCTTTGGGAACTTTTAAACACTATTTCCTTTTTTAAAAAATTATTTGTGTATATTTGTTAAATAAATGAAATAGTCATAATTTACTTATGGTTATGACACATGCTATGAACTAAACTGTATCCCCCTGCCCCCACCAAATTCATATGTTGAAGCCCTAACCCCCAATGTGATAGTATTTGGAGATAGGTCCATTGGGAATAAATTAGGTTTAGATGAGGTCAGGGGGGTGGGGCCCTGGTGATAAGATTAGTGCCCCTATAAGAAGAGACACCACAGAGCTTTCTATCTCTCTCTGCCATGTGAAGAAAATGGTAGAAGCAGGGTATGTCGGAAGAAATAGTCAAAATGCAATGCCATCTGGACAAAGCATTAGCTAAATCAGTAGAAAATTCTAGGATAAGAAATGACTGTTAGTGTTCAGTCTGAAGCCAAAATGATCCGATTTCTACCCCTGTGTTTGTTAGTCACTGGAAGCAGGCTCCTTTGGGAAGGGTGTAACCTTAGGTTTGCTGATTCTCTGAAGGTAAGGCAGCCACTGACAGAGCTGACAAGTAAAAGATATTTGCTGACAATACTCCCATGGTGGGTGAACAAGTCCTTCATTGAAGAAGGTCTGGGAAGTACATCACCTTTTCTTTCATAGTTGAACTTGTATACAGTTTAGATCTACTTCTTCATAAACAGAGCAAGCAGTTCCTCCTATAGACCTGTATTCTTCAAGGGAGATTTAGAAATAGGAGTTTAGTCAAAAGAACCAAAGTTCCTACCACCTCAGTCTGGATTGAAATTTATTATATTCCTATCCCACTATCTATTCTAGGTTTCTTCATAGTAGCTTAGCTGGTAGTGTAACCCAGACAGGCATCTTGGAAAGGTCTGACCTCTTCCTGATCACAGTGTTCTTTTCAGGATGGGGTGGCTGTACCCATTCATTTATAGCACAATTGAGTAAGGAGGTACAAAGAGGTACCCAAGTGGATCAACTGTGTTGCACACATATTCCTCTTTGGTCCCTTCCTCCTCCTGAGGATCAGGGTTAATACCATTGCCAAGAAAGTGACTCCCTTTATTGACAGCTTATGCATGGACAGCAAGGAGCTCAAAGTACCCAGGTGGCAGTTACAACTTGTGATTGAATGATATTCTTATTGTATCTCCTGGAATAAGACCTCCAACACTGCGGAGCTCAAAATGGGTCAATGGGAGTGATAAGAAGTGTGACTATTCCTCCTTACACTGTTCCCAGACCATGTGTTCTTATTAGAGACACAGAGCCACTTAGACTTTTGATTCAATACATCAACTATATCCTATAGGGTGGTACCATATCCTCAGAAAGTATTACTTCCAATTTGGCACTTCACGTGTGCCTTTAAAAAACTATCCCAACATTTTATCAAGTCGCCAAAAAAAAAAAAAATTGTGGTGTGATGGGTGATCTAACCAGCGGATCCTAAAGTCATGGGCCTATGCTTGCATTTCCTTTTATTGAAGAGTAGACCACCTAGTCTTTAATGATGTTATGTGGGATCGCGTGCTGATAGATCAAATCCTTAATAAAACATTAGTTAGTGGTGCTGATTGAGGCCCTGATATCAGGAAAAGCAAACCTATCTATGGAAAATGTATCTATTCCTGTGGAAAGGAACCACTGGTCCTTCCAAGATGTTAGAGGCCCAAAGTAGCCAACGTGCTGATAAATGGCTGTGTGGTCCCCTTAAGGAAGAGTGCATTATCGAGAGCTCAGTATGATTCTCTATTGCTGGCAAGTTTGAAATTCAGTGATGACAGCAGCTAGATCTGTTTAGGTCTGTATTTCACCTCTGTTTCTGCCACATGACCTCATCATTTATGTGCCCATCATGCCCCAGTGGTGGACAAAGATAAAAACTGGCTGACACCAACTGGCTGGGTCATTGGCTGTACACTGTTGTTTAGTGCCTCCCCTTTAGTGGATGCTCTCTGGAGGTGGGCAAATATCTTTACATTTCTTGTTTAATTTAATGGGTATACCTATAAGACACTACTTTAGATCTCCTTGTGCTTACTTTCCAATTTCTGACTGACCAGCGAAACCACTTTGCCACTGCTCAGGAATATCTATATATTTTAATTTTAGACCTCTTATTTCTAAAAAAAAAAGTAAATGCTGGTGTACTACCTGAAGCTTTGATTATTCAGAGGGTTTACCCTCATAACTATGTAAAATGGTACTCTTCAGTGAAATGGGCATACATTATTGATCTAAACCTGCATATTGAGTTGACAGATACGTAAACCAAGACTGAGCATTTCTGTCCTCTATCATCTGGTTATAGGTCTTTTTCATCTGGTCATAGGCCTGAATAGACAGAAGCATGCTGATATAACAGTGGGTCTAGGCTAGCTGCTTACACAGCTTGCCTATGACCACTGATCCGGCTACTACTTGATTCTAGATATACCACTTCTGTTATACAGTGGATTGTATGTGGACCTGCTCAAGCTTATGTCTCTGCCAGTCTGACAGGACCCAGCTCGTGATAGACAATTCTTCCTGCATGGTTATGTGCTATCCCATAATTAAAGACTTTTTCTCTTTCAGGGCTTGGTAGCACAAAGGTATTGCTTTTCAAAAGGCATATGATTTTCCACTACAGATGACATGGTAATCCACAAAAGCCTTGCATTATGATTCTCGATTGGTGCTTAGCACAAGCTCTACACAGCATCTTTTCTCACGACTGACTTCAAAAATCTTAGGGTCTGCAGAATTATATGGCTGAAGTTGCAAAGCAGCATAGACCATATTTTAGACCTCCTGTAACACTTCCCCTGCCCTGGATGATTTTTGTATCACCCAGCATATCAGGCAGATAAGCTTCCCTATATATAGAACATATTGGTTCCAAAAAACTAATGAAGCACACCTGGTGTTGTGTTTTGTTCTTTGGTTTAGAAATTGCAAGATTTAATAATTTACATTTTACTTTGAAGGATATGTCTTGGCGTTCTCAAGATCACCAGACATTTAAATTTTTATGACAGTCTCCTGAATCTTCACCAGGTTTATTTCTTGCCCTTAAGAATGCATGTATCTTACCAACTTCTCTGGGCTACTTGTCACCTCTTTTTCATTCAACTTAACTGATTTAATTATATCAACTTAATTGATATAATGGATCAATATGATATTCTGAGACTATCAGGATAGTCTGGATTCCTTTAGACTGTAGTAGGAAAGAGGGTGGGAGAATTTACATAACCCTGAAGCAAAATTTTCAGTGTATACTGTTGTTCTTTTTTGGTTAATGAAAACTACCAAGGCACTTGTGATTAGGATGGAAAAGAACACATTCATCAAATTACTGGTTGCATATCAGGTATCTGAGAACTTACTAAACTGCTCTACAAAACATAACACATCTGTCACAATGATTGTGATTGGGGGCCCTACTAGATGAGTTTGAGATAGTCTACAGCCAGCCACCAGTATCCATCTGGTTCTATAGGAGTCAGAAGGTGAATTAAACAAAGGCATCATGAGTCCACTATCCCTACATAAATCCTTAAGGATGACATTTATCTCCATCACTTATTGCAGAATATAGTATTGTTTGGGGTTTATTCAACATTGATGGCTTCCACTTGGCCTTACCAAATATGATTTTTAAAATTAGGAGCAAAGTTTAATGAAATAGAAAACAAACATATCAGATTAAATCACAGAGACAAAAGTTGGTTGGATAACCCTTAGAAAATGTTAAAAAAAAAGAAAAAATATAATGTCAATAATGGGAATGAAGAAAGGAACCCAACTATGAAGACTACAGATATTGAACTCCTATTAGGGTATGATTAATACTTTTTTACCTAACAAAATTGAAAAGTTAAAGGAAATGAACAAATGCCTTATAAAATATTACTCCCTAAAACTGACTCAGGAAGAAATATAAAATTTGAATAGTCCTCTGTCCCTTAAAGAGATATAATCAATAACTTAAAAGTCCCACAGAAAAAACTCCAGCTAGTTTCACCAGAAGGTTCTTCTAAATATTAGGAAGGAATAATATTAATCTTATATTATCTTCCAGAAAATGTAAAAAGGGATTGATCCGTAAAACAGTTATAAGATAGACATAGTCTCCATTCCAGACCTGATAAGGACATTACAATAAAAGCAAAATTCAGGTCATAACAAAAATAATATGAAGAATGATGAAACAAAGATGCAAAAAATAAACAAAATATTAGCAAATAAAATATAGCAATGTGTTAAGAAGATAAAATATCACCAAAATATCTTATATTAACATGAGGAATAAATTGGCTTGATCTATGAAAATTAATCAGCATTGCAAAAAAGATAAGACAATTTCCTTAATTTGATAAAGGTCGTCTACAAGAAAAATATGGAATGCATACTTTAATAGTGAAATGATGACAGCTCCCCCCCTTGCATCTTTAGAAATGAAACAGGATGACCATTATTTTATTTTTACAGTTTTATTTATCACTATACTAGTGGGACCTTGCTATGCATTAAGGAGAGCATAAAATAAACAGCATAATGATTGGATAGGAAGAAATTTTAAAAATGATTATTTGGACTCTATATGATTGTTTAAGAAGAAAATTCAAAATAATCTATAGACATACTATTAGAAAAAATAGCTGAACTTCAGAATTTAATTGTATACAAGACCAACATATAAATACCAATTTTATTTCTACATGTGAGTAACAAACAGAATATTTAATATATAATATGCACCAAATATCTAGGAATTAATCTAACATATATCATAAACCTGAGTTAATGTGATAACAGATTACCAGGCCTCTATTTATCCATATCCACAATATCATTAAGTTGTTAAATGCTTCTAAATTCATATGTATTTTCAATGCAAAACCAATTAAAATGTGAGTAGTGTTTTCCATTGGCAAAATAACTCTCAAATTTATATGGAATTGCAAATGTCAAAAAATACTCTTGTCTTAGAGGAGAGTAACAAATTTGGAGAATTTGTTGTATCATCTATCATGACTTCTTACATTGCAATGTAAGAAAAGCAATAAAGTAGCAATTAAGAAAAGTAGAGTGATATAATGAAATAGAGCCTACAAAAAGAAGTTCTCTATATACTTGTAACTAGATTTATAATATATGTAATACTTCAAATGTAGTGACAAAATAATGGTCTTTCAAATTAATGGTGCTAGGTCAAGTTGATATCAATGTGGGAAAAATAATCTTTACTTTTACCTCTCCAACTATGTTAATACCAATTTCACATGGATTAAGGAACTGAAGTTGAAATGTAAAACAATAACTCTTCAAGAAGAATATATAGAAGGATATTTTTGACTTACGCATTGGCAAAGTTTTCTTAATATTAAAACTGCAAGTTATCCAATACACACCCACCAGAAAGACTAACATTAGAAAAAAGATAATGATAAGTGGTGTTAATGTAGAGCAACTGAAACTCTCATACTCTGCTGGTAGGTATGCAAACTGGAACAGTCACTTTGGAAAACTCGTTACAAATTTTTTTTTTTTTCAGATTTTATTTATTTTAAAGGGGGTGGGAAAGGGCAGAGAAAGAATGAGAGAGATAATCCTCAAGCAGATCTCACTGAATGTGGGGCCTCACTCAGGGCTTGGTCCCAGGACCCTGAGGTCATGACCTGAGCCAAAATCAAGAGTCAGATGCTTAATCAACTGAGCCTCCCAGGTGCCCCTGGTTACCAATATTAAGGCTAAACATGTATGTAATATTTGACCTATGAATTCCACTTCTCTGTATTTGTATAATAGAAATGAATATATCTAAGCTTCCAAAGACATGGTCAAGTGTGTTCCTAACAGCAGTGTTCATAATAGCTCTAAACTGTATTCTACCCATGTCCATCACCTGTGGAAAAAAACAAAGCAAAGTGGTATGTTTACAAATGGAGTACTATATGGCAATGAATGTTTACAAATGGAGTACTATATGGCAATGAAAATGAATGAACTATTGTTTTGCAACAACAACAAATACTTTGCAAGAATATCACGTACATGCTTAGTGAAAGATACCAGGCAAAAGACAGTATATGTTCAATTAAATTTATAAAGACCAATGATAGACCAACTTAATTTGTTACATTAGAAAGCAGAATAGTGGTTACTTATGGTAGGAAGTGTTTTGATAGTACAGAGGACTCAGGAAGGATTCCTGAGTCCATATATTATCCTATTTTCTTAATCGTGGTGGTGGTTAATGTGAATATAGTGAATTTGTAAAAAGTTATCAGCCTACACACTTACAGGTTTTACACTTTTCTTCATTATTGTTGCCCTAAAAAGAAAAAAAAAAAACTTAAAAAAAAACTAACATAAAAAGAATTTAGGGCTAGAGTTATTAGACCTAAAAATCAATGTTAGTTCAATAAATAAAACACTAATGCAATATCTGCTTAATTGACTAAGTCCTTGGAGAAGGAATCACTAATAATATTGATCTTATTCTTTGACCTTGATCTGACTATGCTTTTGTAGGGATGGTCATTATAGTCTTAAGGTGTTTCTCCTCTGCCCTTCATCTTCCTCATTCTTTCACGTTTACACTTAAGGTGCCATAAGTTACTTATGGTTTACTCTTCAAATGTAATAATTATAAAATAATACTCAAATAACTCAAACATAAGTTCACTCAGGTTTTTCATTATCTTTCATGTCAACTTGTTTTCTCAGCATTATGGTGTCCTTTATTCTAGAGCTGGTTGCAAGGTGGCGAGATCTTAATATTTGATTTGAGTCCAAGGTAAAGAAAAAGTCAGTCATTCAGAATCTTGGGATTAAGACACATACTACTTATGAACAGAGGCCATGCTGTGAGGATTTGGAACCCAATGATAGCTACTAATCAAATGGGATTTACATCTTTTCTTTTCTTTTCTTTTTTTTTTTTTTTTTAGCTATGGTCCATTGCGTGCATGTTTCCTTCATAATTTCAATATATCAAAGAGTGACTGGACCAAAGAATTATTCAATTATCTCTTGGTCCACTGATTAAAGTGCCATCTAATAGTGTCACAAACCAAAAGAACTCAATATATCCATACTGCAATGGTGAAATTTGACACTTGGATTCTTGGATTGAAGTAAAATGGAGGAGGCCTATAAGTGAGGAGCAAGAGTGTCCTAAACTAGTATAGCTATTCGTCCTAGTAAGTTTTCTGTTGACAAATAATATTCAAATATTCTAATTATTAATAAAGATTGGACCTATCTTTATGGTAATAACTGGGTCTTATGGTAATAAACAAAATTAAACACCTAAAAGGTATTGTTCCTTAATTCCCTGTAGACATGGCTATGAAATCATGAATAACAAATGTTCAAAACCTCATCTCTAATAATATAATGCTTTTCAGTAATTTTATGCTTGTGCTATTTAGATAAACAAAAATTAACACCAAAGGGAAAAAGAAAGAGTCCTTTCCAGGCACTAGAGTTTACCGTAGGGTATAAGCAAAGAGATCAGCATCATGTAGCATTTAAGAATAAATCCAGGTCAAAAATTACACAGCTCTGTGGATCTGTTTTATGTTACTCTGGCACTACTATCAATTGATGTGATGTGGTTACTCTTTGACCATTTTCCTGCTTCTTTTCAGTGGCCTGCTGTTTGAGTATCATGATAGCAGTAAGCAAGCATAGAATCAGAGGCTAAGTTCATCTCTGGAGAGAGAAAAAAAATAAGTGGTGTGAGGATTGTGGGCACATACAATTCAGGCAGGAGGAAAAATTAATGTAAGTTTTGTCTGTTGTGAGTGTTCATCTTCCTCACTTAGAGCTGAATTTTGTTGTGTTCGAATGTCATTATGTAAGGTCCAATAAGTCTGTCATTGTTTACAGTAAGCTGGTCAAGAAGGATCCAAGTTTTCCATATTTCAGAGAGAAAAACAGCACTCAAATAGCAAATCATACTAGAAAAATATTATGAGAAATACAATATGACTAGGCACAATACAATATGACTAGACTGTATACTCTTTAGAACATACAGTTCTAAATGCTTTCTCTATGTTCTAGATGCTTTAATGCTCTTTTCCTCCAGAATTCACTGGCCTGTACTTTGGCCAAAAGTTCAAATGTACCCAGAGGAGAGTCAGTGTACAATGCTCCACTTGGAATTTTGTCCAGCGATGCACTCACCTTTCACACAATGTGCAAGGACTTCAGAGTGTGCTGCCGGATACATAATGTTATCAGCTGCTTTAGATTCATTAGCCTTTGGGACCTGTTGGCTCTTCACCACATGGATCACTGTGCTCCTTCTGACCCTATCTGCCCCTCTACTTATCACCATAAGTTCAACTTATTCCTACATTTTCCTTTGTAAGCTCATTCAAATAGAAATAGCAGGTGAGTAATTGACCTCATAAATCCAAATATAACTCTGATTCACAAAGATATTGTCACACTCTTCATTTCTCCTTATGTCTTTTGGCAGTTGTTTAAAAAAAAAAAGAAAGGAGGCTTCTTGAAGACATAGGTTATGTATTTTTTATTTGAATATTATCTGAGAGCTTACAAATACAAGTCAATTATTAAAATCAATAAATTCAGTTAAAATACTTCTTTGGGTCAGACACTGTCCATTACTGTCCACTCAGAGAGCCCACCCTTCACACAGTGAATAGGGTTTACCAGAAGGTCAACTAAGGAAAGGAAGTTTAAGACTTGGGTGGCCAGGATCCTTAGAACTCTTCCTACATTTATCCAGAGGGGTGTTCTGGCAAGACACTGGTGGCAGGAGATTCCCAGACTCCAGTGAGGTTTCTGTTAGTTCCCTTAAAATGTGAAATTAGACACCATTGTAGATTTCTTCTTGACACTTCATCTTTATTAATCCTTGATACTGTTCTACACAATTTTAATCCAGTTACCCAAAAACAATGCCTATGGACTTTCCCCCTATTTTCTCCTATTTCTTTGTTTCATAGAACAATAGTAAATATTGTAAGAAGTATTATTTGGTCATTCAGATGTTTTGTATGATTCCTGGCTCACAGCTTCCAAAGCCCTTGAAATTTCTTGACCGATAAAACAATAGGAGTATCTTTTGTCATATTTAGTCTCTTGTCCTCTGTTCCTAAAATCAATCAGAACCATGAAGGTGAAATGGGTATTTTTTATTTATAACAAGCCCTTTTCCACAACTGTTTTTTTTTTTTTAAAGATTTTATTTATTTATTTGTCAGAGAGAGAGAGAGCATAAGCAAGGGGAGAGTAGGCAGAGGGAGAATACAATATGTTGAACAGGGAGCCAATATGGGACCTGATCCCAGGACCCTGAGACCATGACCTGAGCCAAAGGCAGACGCTTATCCAACTGAGCCACCCAGGTGTCCCTCCACAACTGTTTTTAAGTTAATGTGTGACTTTCATAAAGCACCTTAGGTTGGGGGCTGATTGCCAGGGAACCAACCAAGCATAGATGGATGGAACTTTTAGTCTCACTCCCCTGATTTCCGAGGAGGGGAAAGAGGCTAGATATTGAATCAGTCACCAGTGGCCAATGATTTCATCATTCATGACTATGTAATGAAGCCTCCATAAAAAAAAAAAAAAAAAAAAAAAACAAGCAGAGAAGGTTCTGAGAGCTTCCAGGTGGAAGAACCAGAACACTTCCATGTGCCACTTTGCCAGGCCCCAAACTCCACAAGGACAGAAGTTCCTTTGTTCCAGAGATTGTCCTTTTTATCTGGCTATTGATTCATATCCTTTAATATCTATAATAAATCAGTGATATAGTGAATAAGTGGGTTTTTGAGTTCTGTGAGCTGTTCTAGCAAATTAATTGAGCCCAAAGAGGGGTTTGTGGAAATCTTTGATTTAAAGGCAGTTGGTCAGAAGTACAGGTAACAACCTGGACGTGCAGTTGGCATTCTGAGTTGGAGAGGGTTGTTGGAACCTCCAATTTGTAGCCAGTAGATTGGAAATGTTACCCCAAACTGGGTTTGCCTCTTGGTGGGTGTTGAGCCAAAAGAGACAACCAAGCCAAAGAATAGGAAAAGGAAGGGTTTTACTTGTGACAAGTCAAGGAGAAAACCAGGGATATTTCCCTAGGTAGTGTCTTCCCAACAACAAACTTGGAGAAGTTTTAGGCTAAGTGTGTGTATACCTATTCATGAAGGGGCTTGCACAATGGGGAATACAACATGGAATTGGGGCAAAAGTCATCTTAAGGTGACTGAGTCCAGGTCAAAGTTATGAGGACCTGCAAGAGTTAGCATCATCAATTCTCTGGTTCCAGTTGGTTTGGTATCCCAGTGCTCAAAGGTAATTCCAGAGTGTGAATGAGGTCATTCTTCACTTTTGAATATGATTAAGCTATCTTCTGGCCTGATATCGACTCTCCTTATATTCTGTCACAAGATGGCCAGGGGCCAAAAAGACTTTTCTTATGTCAAGAAAGCTATATCTATCTTTATTTTTCTGGGGACTCCAAACTCTTTCTACTTACGAAGCATAGGCAATAACCTGGACTTGAGATTGGTGGAATGTGATGCTATATCCTTGTAGATAGTATCAGAACTGAGTTGAATTGTAGGACGTCCAACTGGTATCCTAAGCATGGTTGGTGGTGTGGGGGGATACCCCCACCACACACACACACATTGGAATTGGTGACCACACCACTAATAAATAGTAACATGCTCCACCCTCTTGCTCTTTAATTAGCCCTCCTACAGTGATAGGAGGCAGTGTGTTATATGGTAAATAACAACAAAAATGGAGTTTAGAGCTTGGTTTAAAGTTCTAGAATTGTTTACATTTAGAAATCTGCTTATCCTCGATAAATGTTAGGCCATCTATAAGATAGAAATATTAACATTTGTTCTGTTGAAAACTTGGCCTTTATGATGATCAGATAAAATAAAACAATTTATGTATAAGTTTGTTATTTACTTTTATTGACATATAGTTGGCACACAATGTTACATTAGCTTCAGGACTACAACGTAGTGATCAACTTCTCTATATATTTGTTATGTTCAGGACAGTTGTAGCTGCTGTCTGTCACCATACAACACTATTGCAATATCATTGATTATATTTCCTGTGCTGTTTCTTTTATTCCTGTGACTTATTCATTCCATAACCACAAGCCTGTATATCCATCCCACTCTTCTTCACCCATTTTGCCCATCCTCCAAGCCCCTCTTTCCTCTGGCAACCATCAGTTTGTTCTCTGTATTTATAGGTCTGACGCTGCTTTTTGCTTGTTTATCCATTTGTTTTGTTTTTTTTAGATTCCACATATAAGTGAAGTGATATGGTATTTGTCTTTCTCTGTTCATATTATTTTACTTAGTATAAGACCCTTTAGGTTCACCAATGTGACAAATAGCAAGATCTCATCCCTTTTTATGGCTGATATGTATAAGTATATTTAAAATTTAAAAGTTGCATCCAAATGTAATGAAATCTTATTAATATTATGCTTAATCACTAGTATCTTGGAACAGGAATTTGAATATAACAAAGATGTAAAATTACAAGCCAAATAGTACAAGTCTCATAAACTGATATGGATCACTTAAAAAAAAAATCTTTTCTTTTTTTTTTTTTTAAGAAAGAGGGAGGGAGGGGGAGGGGCAGAAGGAGAGGGAGAGAGAGAATCCTCAACAGGCTCCACACCCAGCATGGAGCTCAATGCAGGACTATTCTCACAACCTTGTAATCATGACCTGAGCCAAAATCAAGAGTCCGATGCTTAACCGACTGAACCACCCAGGCACCCCTCAAAAGAAATCTTAATAGAATAAGAAATGCCTAAAGATCAATTGACATTAGTGTCAATAATTAGTGTTCCTAGTGACAGGAATCAACTCTAGATGACTTAAGCAAAACAGGTATTTTGATAAGAAATGGGAGAAATATTTGGGAGGCTGGCAGAATTAGAGTCTGGGAATCCAATCTTGTCTGCTGTTGAAATTAAGAAAGTGCCTGAGAGCTAAGAAGCAAAGAACATGGGGAAAACAGTCATCTCTGGGAGTAATGACTAATCAGCTTACCTTGACTGGTTAGTTCCTGCTATTGTCACTACCTCTTCATGCAGTGGTCCCCACAGATAGGGACTCTATTGTCAGCTGGTCACATGCCTGCCCTGTCTCAAGTGGTTAGTGGGAAAAGGACATGCCCATCTGGCTTCTAAAGTGAAAAGTGGGCAGTGACAGTAGGGGGCTAGAAAATACCCTTCCATCAAGTTTATAGGCAGCAAAAGAAGGCAATTCCCTTTAAGGATAATCGGATAATATTAGAAAGGAAGATTACAGCCAGGAAGCCCAAGGCTAATAAAAGTCCCCTTTAGAGCATCCCTATTTTCTCCAGCCTGCATGTGGGAATAAAATTTCTATTTAAGGGAAGTGGTAAGCTTGAAAGTCATTAATAAGAAATCTATGTCACTATTGTAGCTATAATGATGACTTTGAGGTTCATTTACTCTTTGTGTATGCTTCTTCTCCTCTAAGCTACAATAATTCATGATTAAGGATAAACTAAACATTTTCTCATCTGAAAGATGAATAGCTTGCCTACTGCTTATCAGCTAAAAGCAGTTTGTGGAAAATGTGCAAGAAACTTTAGAAATTTAGTTTAATTTCTAAAGAATTGTATATTAGTACCTGTATTCTACTTACTGGAAAACTGATCACACCAAATATTCTCTAATGGTTTCAAATTCATTTGTACTATTTCCTCTTATTTTTTCTCATGAAAAGATTATTAGCTTCTTGATATATTCATGTGTGTGGGTTTTTTTTTTTAACTTTGACCATTTCTTTAGACATTTAAGTAATCAGATTTCTAAAAGTAAATATTGACCATTTTTCCTTTTTCTCTTGGGAGGAGATGGAGTGAGAGACAACATTGGTCAATAATGGTTGAAAAAATCTTGTTATTTTCAAATTTTACTTATTAAATAAATATGATAATGAATAACAAGAAAAACTGTTATTTTTCATTACACTAACACTGATTATTATAGAAACTGTCTGAAAATGTAGGTATTCTCAAAATTTCTGATTAAGTAAAACACTTCCAGTGACAATGTGCCCGGAGGAAATGACTCAGGAACCTGAGATATCAGGGGGGTTAAAGTGAGTCTTTGGGAATTAAAATTTTGTATGTCAATCCATGTCCAGATAGATGAGACACAGTGTGATTTAGAAGTGTTTCAAAGCCCAAACATCACACATTTTCAAATTCAGCAATAAAGAAAATTATTGATTTCATGAGATGACTGGTTTTCTCCAAACTGCCAGCCATTTCCCAATGAAAAATAAGATCCAAAAATCTCATTTGGAAATTGTTAGTGCCATTTTGCAAACATTCTGAGAATTTGGAAAAAACAAGCCCCCCCTACTTTGGCTTCCTGTTTTCAAATCTGTTCTTAGGGCTGCTTTTCAAATTTTTTAACAACCAAAAGTGTTTAGTTCTTCAAGTAATGTGTTTATGAAGTAAGGTTGTTATTTTTTTTCCAATGGTGCCAGCAGATTCTTAGGTTGCTGAAGACAATTTATAATATGAAACATTAATGTGTTAATTAGGAAAGGATCTCATTCATACCATTTTAGTCTGGTCTTACAGAAAATTTCAACATGCTTTTAAAATACTTCAGTGTTAAATACAGTAATTTCTTCATATATTACATATTGCATTGTAAGGAAAGTTTATCTGTTATTAGTGCTTATAGGAATACTCATTTATCATGTTATTCTTCCATAAAAACTCATGGAGTAAAGATACTTTGTTCTGTGTTATGACAATAACTTTTGTGGACTGGGAAATAACTGCCTTGTTTGTCTGGAAAGCAAAACAAGAAATAATTGATGACATGTCACCAGCTTAAAAAGTAACAGCAAAGCAAAACACCAAATTAAAAATAACCAGAAAACAGAATAAAAATATGCACAGAAATCCATTACTTAAAAATATGCTACCTTCATTAGTGAGCAGAAAACTGGTATATGTAATAAGAAAAGCAGAGTTGGTAATAGCAAAAGTAGAAATTAAAGATAATTTTAAAAACCTGTCTCCACAAGTATTATACTATATTTTCTATTTTTATTAGCCCGTTATTTTTCTATTTTAATATGTCTGTTTTATCATAGTAAATGGAAGTACATTTTTAAAACCAAATGTGCCAGGGAAAATACCATAATAATTATTTCATATGTTTTCTTTCTCTGAAAAGAACCTAGTTGTTCTCTAGAAACTGGCATTCTTCCACATCTCTTACCAGAACATATTTCAGTTTTTCTAAAATGTTTGATTATTTGTTAATGTATCCAAGAGCTTAGGCAGAAGTTTCTGCATCATCTTATCTCCATCTGCTCTTGTTCTTGCCATGTTTGGCAAGATTTTTTAAATACTAATTTTAACTAACAGAAAATCACTGATCCTTCACCATACCATTGATATTTTGGAAAATCTAGCTTCAAAAGGAAACATTTTATTTCACATATTCAAAAGCCAACTTATTTTGCCTTCTAGTAATTTCTTGTCACTTTAAAAAAGGAGTTTGTTCTCAAAATATTTCTGTCAAGCCTTTTGTGTTCTCATTTTAGAAATAAAAAACTTACAAATTGTTGATGGTAATGGAATAGATCACTTTTTGGCTAGAAGCCAGCAGGGTTAAAATCTTTTTCCTGCTAAGGCATTAATCCTTTTGCATAACATTTGGGATTTGTGATTCTGAAGACCAGGTCTCTGTAATGAAGTATTTTCTATTTTCCCATCATGACTGAAGGTTAGCATCATTAAAGTGGGGAAAAAACATCCAGACTCCAGCTTGACACTAGGTCAAGTAGTATAGCTCATTTTCTGGAACTCTTCCCATCTAAGCAATTTGTCTTTCTCTCACTACAAAGATTTGAAGATCACTATCTGCAGTGAAAAAACCACTAGGGGCTGGAAAATTTAATTGTTCAAAAATAAAAATATTTTGCTTTGACTACTGAAAAAGTATGCCAGCTTTGAGTACAAAAGTAAAATTAAAAAGAATGAAAGATTTTCTTACTTTCTAGTATTTTCTAATTCTAATGCTCTTAAATTTCTTAAAATGGTAGGCATAGAACCTAAATTTATGGTGCTATTCTTTTTTTTTTTTTTTAGATTTTTATTTATTTATTTGACAGAGAGAGACACAGCAAGAGAGGGAACACAAGCAGGGGGAGTGGGAGAGGGAGAAGCAGGCTTCCCGCCGAGCAGGGAGCCCGATGTGGGGCTCGATCCCAGGACCCTGGGATCATGACCTGAGCCGAAAGCAGACGCTTAACGACTGAGCCACCCAGGTGCCCCTATGGTGCTATTCTTTCAAGCAACTTGTAGGAACACTGTCTTCATGCCAGGGTCTGGTATTTCACTAATGTTGGGATATCACTGTATACTTATGAAGTATTTCATATTTCATCTAAAAATTCATTATTTTAAATGTTATCTTATTAACATGTCATCTCTTTGAGGTAAATATAATTGCTTTGATATTATCAGAATTTATAGCCCCTAGTCACCATCAGAACACTTCTAAGAATTAGTTAGGCAGTCTCATGTGAGTATTAGTAAAAATACCAGTGCATCGTTATGAGAAATAAACTAGTGGACCAAACATAAAACAAACAAACATGGATTGGTTACACAGATAAGATGTTAAAGTTTAAAATGTTTTCTTAATTAAAATTATTACATACATACTATTTTTCAACAATTGTATTGTAAATTATGTCCTTACACATAATATTTAACAGTTGGAATTTTTAACGTGTGAAAGTATTTTCATAAAGGAAAATCAAGTACATTATTTTAGAAATCAGTTGAAGATACTGAATTATTATAGGAGCTCTCAGTAGGTTCTTTACAAATGTAAATAGAGCATTGTATTCATTACATTGAATACTCATTCTATTATAATATATTTAAAATGAAAAAAGAATTGCCCTCCAATAGTTTAGCTTGGTGGGTACCCAGAATTAACCAAACTACAAGATTAAGGGGTGAAGTCTGTTCAAGAATTCTAATAACTGTAGGTTGGGTTTTCCCCAAACCACCCTCAGTTTTGATAATTCACTAGAAAGACTCACAGAACTCACTGAAACCTATTATACTCACAGTTATGTTTACTACAGGAAAAGAATACAAATTAGAAGCAAATGAAAAGACACAGAGTCTCAGAGAAGGGCAAACATTGAGCTTCTGGTCACTTTCTCCTTGTGTACTCACAGACTATGTTACTTTTTCCCATACATTGTGAAACCATACAGACAGAGTGTTGCCAGCCAGGCAAGCTCACCTGAGCTCCAGTGACCAGAGTTTTATTGAGGCTTTATTACACAGACCTGATTGATTGAGTGATTGCATCCTTGTTTGAACTCTCTCCAGTGCCCTCCCTACCCCTTCCAGAGGTCTAACTGATAACATGTGGCCTCAGGAGCTGATCATGAATCACCTTGTTAGCATAAACCATCAGGTATAGTTCCAGATGCCCACCATGAATAAAAAAGACATTCTCATCTAGGGAATTATCAAGGATTTTTAGGTTAGCTAAGGACAAAGGCCAGATCTCTCTGGGCAAGGCCCAATTCCTTATTACACAATGGGGCAATAGTGTTTTTTACCTACACAACATGAATAGAGAATTATAGCAATTTGCCATTTGATTTAGACCTAAATAAGCACATTTTTCAAGAAAATAATAAAACCACAATTTTTTATTGTTTTATTTTTTTATTTATTTTATCTATAAAAGGATTTATTTTTTCAACTAATATCCTACATTTGTATAGTTTTTTTTTTCTGTTGCATTTCTTTTTTAAATTTTATTATGTTAATACCATACATTACATCATTAGTTTTTGATGTAGTGTTCCATGATTCATTGTTTGTGTATAACAATGAAAGTGCGTTTGTATAGTTTTTTTAAATTTTTTATTGTTACGTTAATCACCATACATTACATCATTAATTTTTGATGTAGTGTTCCATGATTCATTGTTTGCATATAACACCCAGTGCTCCATGCAGAATGTGCCCTCTTCAATACCCATCACCAGGCTAACCCATCCTCCCACCCCCCTCCCCTCTATAACCCTCAGTTTGTTTTTCAGAGTCCATCATCTCTCATGGTTCGTGTCCCCCTCCGATTTCCCCCCTTCATTTTTGCCCTCCTGCTATCTTCTTCTTCTTTTTTTTTTCTTAACATATATTGCATTATTTGTTTCAGAGGTACAGATCTGTGATTCAACAGTCTTACACAATTCACAGTGCTCACTGTAGCACATAGCCTCCCCAATGTCTATCACCCAGCCACCCCATCGCTCCCATCCCACCACCCACTCCAGCAACCCTCAGTTTGTTTCCTGAGATTAAGAATTCCTCATATCAGTGAGGTCATATGATACATGTCTTTCTCTGATTGACTTATTTTGCTCAGCATACACCCTCCAGTTCCATCCACATCATTGCAAATGGCAAGATCTCATTCCTTTTGATGGCTGCATAATATTCCATTGTGTGTGTGTGTGTGTGTGTGTGTGTGTGTGTGTGTGTACCACATCTTCTTTATCCATTCATCTGTCAATGGACATCTTGGCTCTTTCATAGTTTGGCTATTGTGGACATTGCTGCTATAAACATCAGGGTGCATGTACCCCTTTGGATCCCTACATTTGTATCTTTGGGGTAAATACTCAGTAATGCAATTGCTGGATCGTATGGTAACTCTGTTTTCAACTTTTTGAGGAACCTCCATACTGTTTTCCAGAGTGGTTGCACCAGCTTGTATTCCCACCAACAGTGTAGGAGGGTTCCCCTTTCTCCGCATCCCTGCCAACATCTGTCATTTCCTGACTTGTTGATTTTAGCCATTCTGACTGGTGTGAGGTTAAAACCACAATTTTTTAAAAAAATGAGTCACAGCTCTATATACATTTATATTCTAGTTAAAATATTAAGGTAACTCAATATTAAAGGTTTTAAAATAAGAACACAACCATTTATGAAATGGATTATAAAGTATATTTTTCATTTTCATTTATTTCATAGACTCAGAACTGAGATTCTTGATTCGCCATTAGGAAAGTGATATTTATTGATGTGATACTGAACCATCAGGGCTCTCTTTATTTGATGAAAAGAAAGAAGAAAGATTACTTTCAAAAATCTATACACTCACAAACAAAAGATAAGTACAAAGAGGATACATAAATCTCACCAGCAGATTGGCAGTCAGGCAATGCACACTGCTGTAAATATGAATTGTTTACAAGATCATATTTTCCATATGTATGACCTAATTTATTTGATTTTTTTTTCCAAGTGATTTAATTTATTGTGAGTTTACTTCAAACAATCCCAATATATTGAATCAGGTAGAACAAATTTACTCAAATAGCATTTTGGCATGAATTTAATACGTCTCGCTTTCAATATTTTGCATTATCTGAATGTTTCTGTCTTCCTTTTAGGGAAATCAACATGCAAATTCTGACTTAGATAGGAAACAAAAGTTTATTGATGATCCATGTGAGTTTTATATTAAATACTGTGAACACTAACATTTGAAATGTGTCCATACTAGATTAGAAATCCTACTCAACCAGGTTTAACGTGTTCTTGCCTAGACATTTGCACTATGGCCTTCAGAAGCAATAGCTCTCCTATCTCCATATTAAGTCAAGATTGCATGTTCCATGAAGTCAAGAATTTCATTTAATTATATGCACTCTTCATAGTAATAAAATCTGGATGAGTACACAGTGGACACAGTTTGTAAAGATGTGTCAAAGAAAATAGTTTTCATGTCATTGCATTGTTTCTTGACTTGACTTCTTGAGTTCATGTGATTGGAGGTTAAGAGGAATGCAGAAGGGATGAAAGACTTGTGACAGAGTGTGATAGAGTCACAGAAGGGAAATCAATGCTATTATTGTGTATGAATTGAAAATTTTAACTGATATTAAACTTTACCTATAGCAGAACCAGGAATTTAAAATATATCAAATATTGTATTTATTAATATTTCTTAAGAAGAGAGAGAAAATAGGGAATGTGTAATTTGCTACAAATTATCTCAAAATATTGGTCAGTAAAATAAAACTATTTTACCACTTAGAAATGAGACAATGAAATTATAGAAATTCCATTGTGTGAGTGGCGCCTGGGTGGCTCAGTTGGTTAAGCAGCCGGCCCTTGATTTTGGCTCAGGTAATGATCTCAGGGTCATGGGATCAAGCTCCATGTCGGGCTCTGTGCTCAGTGTGGAGTTTGCTTGTCCCTCTCTCTTTGCCCACCCCCCCCAGTCTCTCTCTCTCTCTCTCTCTCTATCACATAAATAAAATCCTAAATAAATAAATAAATAAATAAATAAATAAATAAATAAATAAAATTCCATTGTGTGTTTACTCTTACCAGTTAGGTTGTATAGATGATCACAATTGAATATTTGAGGATTTTTTTTAGATTTATATTTATATGATGATGGTCACTTCTCTTTAGTATGTTGTCTAAAAACAAGCTACATGGTCACTAGAAGAAATCAAGATTTTTCTTTTTACTGAGTAGGTGGCTTTTTGTTGAATTTATTTATGGCTGTCACGTTTTCTTTCTGATACATAGTCTAAATAAACACACATCCAATATGTATGATTTTGACATTTTGTTTGGGTTTTGTCACTCAGATACTATTGTAATAAAAAGATAGAAAGGGTCAAAATGGTGATCTTACACAAATTACTGCTATTTCAACTTTTAAACGTACTTGTTAAGTTAGGGCTATATGTAAGTAACTGTAGAATAATGGCACTTATTAGGAGAGTACAGTATTAATCCTGTATTATATGAAGTGAGAGAATAAAAGTAGCTATGACAATGAATGAAGGGTTCAATAAAATTTCTTGGCTTTATGTAAGTAGAGATGGTGATCCCTGGCTTTGAGCAATGAAATGAAATAAAGGAAACAAAACAAACACATAGAGATATACATAATGGGAGACTATGAGAAAACCAGACCTAGTGGATGTCTGTAAATGTATATTTTGAATATACATTAATCATACAATCTTAACTATATATTAAGAAAGCAAAATGATATTATATATATTTAATTCTAATAAGAATTATTAGATAATCTTAGCAATAAAAGTTATTAAGAATTAGAAAGAGGGGGCACCTGGGTGGCTCAGTTGGTTAAGCGACTGCCTTCGGCTCAGGTCATGATCCTGGAGTCCCAGGATCGAGTCCTGCATCGGGCCCCTGCTCAGGAGGGAGTCTGCTTCTCCCTCTGACCCTCCCCCCTCTCATGCTCTCTCTATCTCATTCTCTCTCAAATGAATAAATAAAATCTTTAAAAAAAAAAAGAATTAGAAAGAGGAATACTGATGGAAATTTTTCAAATTTTATAAGGGGCAAGAATAAACACAGCCCATAAAATGGTGCTCTGTTTTATTGGACACATGAAACATTATAGGGATAGAAATTCAATTATTCAATTAATTGAATAATTTTGCTTTTGCTCAAGTTTTATTTTAACAATTAATTGGAAATTACATCTTTTGCTCAAGTTTTATTTTAACAATTAATTGGAAATTACATCTTTAAATGGATCAACGTAGAGTCCTTTTTCTAAAAGTCCCATCTTTTCCTTCCTTTTACCATTCCTTGCCGAGGGAACATCATGAAGAACCAATAATGATCAGAACACACCTGATATGTTCCAGTGCTGGTTTATTTAATAATTTATAATTATAAGAAAAATAGTTCAGGGTTTCTTTTCAAATCTAAAAATTTATCAGTGAACACACAAATGATGGTTTTGCTGTTTTACAGCCTGTATATATATACATATATGTATAAAATGAGTTTAGCTTCAGTTCTTAACACATTTCTAATAATATTTGTAGGGTATATGGTGCTTAAACTACAAAAGAGAAATTTCAGTTTTTATAAATAAAATACTGAAGCAACATTTTACCTTTAAATAATGATAATAAGAAAAATGAAAATATCATATAGTTTCATGTTATATACATAAGTAAATTTTAATCAGAATAAATGAGGAAAGTGACCTTGAAATTAATCCTTTGTACTCAGTCATCCAATACATTAATCTTTTCCTTCATATTCATATCAAAATATCATTCAGCCATGAGTACTGTCATTAGTATAAAAATAACATAAAATTAACATCAGTTATGTGATTATCTTTGTCAACGATATTCAATGGCTCCACACGGGGCACCTGGGGTGGCTCAGTCTTTAAGCGTCTGCCTTTGGCTGGGGTCATAATCCCAGGGTCCTAGGATTGAGCCCCACATCGGGCTCCTTGCTCAGTGGGAAGCCTGCTTCTCCCTCTCCCCCACCCCCCTGCTTGTGTTCCTCCTCTCGCTCTCTCTCTCTTTCTGTCAAATAAATAAATAAAATCTTTAAAAAAAATTTAAAAAGTCTTTAAAAAAATAAACCATATAATATATACAATTTAAGATCTAACTACATAATATAGTATACCTTATCAACAAGTCATCTCCTCTAGCCAAGTTACTTCCCCTTCAGAATCAACTCTGATCTTTATTAATATTTTACCTTTGCCTACATTTTCTTTGTTAGCATTTATTTTTTTATTTGAGTATATTAACACACCATGTTACATTAGTGTCAGGAGTACAACATAGTGATTCAACATCTCAATACACTATGCTGTGCTCACAAGTGTAGCTACCATCTGTCACCATACAATGCTATTACAGTATCATTGATTATGTTCCCTGTGCTGGGCCTCTTATTCCCATGACTTATTCATTCCATAATTGAAAGCCTGTACCTCTACTCCCCTTCACCCATTTTGCCCATCTTCCTATGCCTTCCCTCTGACAATACATCAGTTTGTTCTCTGTATTCATAGTTCTGATTCCGCTTTTTGTTTGCTTGTTTATGCGTTTGTTTTTTAGACTCCACATATAAATGATATCATATATTTGTCTTTCTCAGTCTGACTTGTTTTACTTCTTTGGTAACATTTTTTTTTTTTTTTACAAACACAAATTCTACTCATTCATGAAAGCCTAGCTCAAATTTTATTCCTAAACATAAGAGCTAGAGGCCAACTTTGTTTTTTCTAAATCTCTAGTTTTTTTATTTATTATTATTACCTTAGGAGCACTGATATATAATAGTACATTTCAAATACATATCAGGTTTCTGCATAAAATTTCAAGACTTTTAACATTGTCTTGTACAGTCATAAACAATAAATACATTTTTAATTGATACACCTCATTAATTTTTTGTTGTTATTTGTATTTAGTGGCATATTATGAGCTTTATGATATATTTAGTGATTTTATAATTTGGAAAGGAATTGAAATATGTAAACTTTTAAAACTGTTTTTCAGTGTTTATATGCTACAGTCTTTATTAACTTATTTTCAAATAATTCAAGACCTTAGGGGCGCCTGGGTGGCTCAGTCGTTAAGCATCTGCCTTCGGCTCAGGTCATGATCCCAGGGTCCTGGGATCGGGCCCCGCATCGGGCTCCCTACTCAGCGGGAAGCCTGCTTCTTCCTCTCCCACTCCCCCTGCTTGTGTTCCCTCTCTCGCGTGTCTCTCTCTGTCATATAAATAAATAAAATCTTGAAAAAATAAAAAAATAAAAAAAAATTCAAGAGCTTAGTCATTATTTCTATTTCAAAATATTTGAATTAATGATATTGTTATGCTTTGAAATTTTGTTACAGTTTGCTTCTTGGTGTCAGCATAATTCCTACAGAATAATTTCACACAGAAAAAAAATTAAAGTAATTTTATTGTGTGGTACATTTATAATTGTATATGCCACATTATTGAGCATATTTATGACAAGGAAAATTTCTGTTTTCACTAAGTATTAAAACTGTGGGCTTATAATTTTGTTGGTCTGATTATTGGAAGAATTTTCCACAGTCTAGCTTCTTGCTCCATACATGTCAAACCTTGTTTTTACTTCAATCCCAAATAGCTCTATATGTGATACTGGGAACATAAAATATGCCTACTTGATTCTAAGATTTCTGGCCTGTACCAGAAGTCCTGAGTTGATAGGCATGTCACATAAATTGATACAGTGGGAAGTAGAACTTTTCCTGGAAAACTGTCATACCTTAGGGTAGCTGGCAATAACTTACCTATAAGAAAAGCACTGTAAACCACATAAATACCTTTTTAAAGCCAAACTAAGTGTATTTCCAACTCAGCTTCCTTAGATAGACTTCAGTAATGTCTATAGCCACTCCAAGGACACTAATACAGGGGAAAGTATGATGGGGTAAAGTTGAAGTGGAACGATACAGAGGACTTCACTGATTAAAGCACAGATGTTCCATAAACATGTGATCATGTAACTCTATTGCTTGCTCCACCCTCTCACCTTCCCCAGGACCTTAGATAAGAATTCACTGGTTCCCTTTAGTTTAAGAATTGTTCTATGCTTTGTGGTATTTCATGCCATATTAGTAAATCTTCTGGGCATGTTCTATCTCCAACTTGAGAGGGAAAAAAGTCTTTTTAGCTTCATTCACTATTTATTATTTGTTTACACATTAGCCTCAGTCTGCTTCTCTGTCCCTTTATTTGTAGAGACCTGACTTAACACTCAGTAACAAAGTTTTTGACACTTAGAGTCATTTTATAATAGTGTCTGCTATAAATTTAATTTTCAATATTAGTTGACAATCTGTAGTTTGAAATAATGCAGGCCATCTTGTTTTTCTGTATCTTGAGTGGTGGTCCCCTTAGTACCGCATTACACTCTATTTTGTCATCCGTAGAAGATGGTGAGTAAATATCTTCAAATCAGTAAGGACTTGGAGCCTTTGTCAAACTCAGAATAGTAAGGTAAATTTCAGAAATGGACTAGGGAATTGTCCAAACTTGGAAAGAAAGGGGAAAAAAATAAATTATCATCATCTAACATTTTATTTGGGTCATGGAAAAGAAATATCACAAAAATATTTCTAGTGTCAACTCTCATAACTCTACAGACATAGAAGGTGCTCAGTAAATGTTTTGATTGTTCATCTCAAAAAGTCTATCAGCAAAGACACAGAAGCAATAAACATTCTTTCTTCTATCACAGGGTAGCAAAGACCTTTTCTGCCCTCAAGCTGATGTGTTCTCTTCAGTGTTCCCTGGAGCGAGTCAGCATTAAGTCTGATTAAGCCAGTTGTTAAAATTAAACTGCACCCGTCAAAATAAATGAACCAGGTACCAACAAAAGAATTTGAGAAAATTTTTTCCTCATTCTCTTTGTTTTCCTTTTGTAGCTAATCATTAAAGAATAGTGTTTGATAAGCCTCAGCATTTCATTATTAGTTATTTATATCAATAACTAATAATTGGTCTGATGGTGATAAACTGAAAATAGGTATTAATAATTTATTATGTAAGAAAAGATAACAATATGCTATCTATTTTTTCCATATAATGAGCAAAGAAGAAATGCTTTCCATCAACAAAGATATTTTTGATATGAATTATTATCTTTGAAAACAATTGAGTGTCTCAGAATAGACAAGAATATCTTGTTTTGGGGAGGTGGCATGGCATGGTGGAAAGCTTTCAGGATGGAAGCAATATTGTCCACTTTAAGGTAAATGCAATGATTATCTTAAGGGGCACAAAGCAGTACAAATGTGAAGATTTGTTTTAATGCGACTACCACCCTCAATAAACTCTATGCTTGCTCAGTCATTTAAAATCTCTAGATCTCAATCTAGTCACTTATAAAATGTGGATAGGGGCGCCTGGGTGGCTCAGTCGTTAAGCGTCTGCTTTCGGCTCAGGTCATGATCCCAGGGTCCTGGGATCGAGCCCCGCATCGGGCTCCCTGCCCCGTGGGAAGCCTGCTTCTCCCTCTCCCACTCCTCCTGCTTGTGTTCCCTCTCTCACTGTCTCTCTCTCTGTCAAATAAATAAATAGAATCTTTAAAAAAAAATAAAAGGTGGATAATAAACGCTTTCAATACATAGTATTTAAAAACACTAAATCCATTACTAATGTCTGATACTGTTTTTAATTCATCCTTATCCTTCTGTTATATGAGAAGCACACTTAACTATTGCTCTTTCTGTAGAAGGCTTAGTCTGCCCTTGTGAATAGTTACTATTTCATGTTTAGTGTTTTACCTTTAAACTTGACAGGGCAACATGTAAAGTTTATGAGCTTCATCTGAGTTCTCCAATCTTTGAATTCTTTATGTAATTTCCCTGGAAATGGAAAGATACTAATGAATAAATTTTTAGTATCTGAAAATGTATTGTCCCATAGAATAGTAAATGTGACTCCACGTCTTTTCTCAGTAGAAAGGCATAATGGAAAAAGCAGGTGTTATCTTTATTAAGAGTTCATTAAATGTTCTTTTAAAATTAATTTTGTTATTATTCCCAGAGAACTTATATATTACTAGCTTTGCTAAGTTGCTAAGAAGAGTCACTCCCAATCAATGGGCAAGTTATTAGCAATTCAATGTTTAAAAAATAAAATGATTTTTAAATTTTCTCATTGAACAGTGTCCAAATCTGTATTTCCTTAAAACACTTCTCTTGTCACAAACTGCAGATATCACAGCTGAAAGCCAGCAATATTTCATCACTTCTAAGCTGCATTTTTATTTTTAAAATAATAGTTAACATTCATTAGCATTTCTATGTGCTGCTTCCTCTGCCTAAACACTTTACATACATCATATCATTTAATCGTTCCCAAAATTCTATTCAACAAATATTCATTGAATGCCCACTGGACACGGTACTATCTTGGACCCTAGGATAATGATGAATAAACAACCAAAGAAAAAAGAATAAACAACTCACAGAGTTCATTTATTACATAGGAACCATTATTATTCATACTCTCCAGAGGAAGAAATAACAAACCAACAGAGATTAGGCATCCACCGGGGAATTAGTGAGTGAGCTAGAGTTTGAATTGAGGTCCATCTTGACCTGAAAGCTTGCACTTTATGACTTCTTGCTACGTAAACCTCATATACAGCAGAAACTCAGCTAATTTTTATTCCTTTTATTCAAGTTATTCTTTTTGTATTTTGAATTTTATAACAGCAAATTTCATTTTGATATTATCCAGTCCTTTTGGCCTCCTTATAGATGGACACTATGCATTATTAGATTTTGATCTTCAAGGCTCAGTGAAGGCCTGGTACATAGTAGAAGTTCCGAAAATGTTTCAGAAAGCTTAGAGAGTGACTTGTTCGAGATTGTTCAACTAGATGCCTCTAATCGTCTTTTGTGACCATGCTGCACGTACTTCTGATGTTCCGCACTTGCTACTAGCTCAATGCTTCCTTCTTTGTTTCTTGGGTTCTTCAGGCCCCTATTTTTTGTCGTTCTGACCACATTCATCACTACCCTTACATTTTCCTAATATTTAGCTCTCAGCTGCCTTCCTTCCTTCCTTGTACTTCTGACTACTGCCTCTCCGATATCCAGCCCCATTGTGCTACACTCTCCACACTAGACAATAGGTTCTTGAATAGCAGCAGGTGCCAGAGGAACAAATATTTTAATTTTATCACATGCTTATTCAAAGAGTTAAAAAAATATAGAGCCTGAACTCGACAGTACTTCATTCGATCTTTCATCTGGTACTTTTCATATGTTGCCTCTTTAGAAACAATTATTTATTTATATGGGTCTCCCCCTGCCTCCCAGTTTATAACATGACATTTCAAATGGGAGTGTGTCTTGCTTTGTTCTCTGTGTTTTACAGCATATAGCAAAGTAGCTCATGCATTGTAAGTTCTCAACAAATATCTATTAAATATTCCATTTCATTCTTTAAAAATTTGATGTTTGTGAATCTAGGAAGGTACACTTGAATCATCTGCTTATGAAACATGAATCATTTTCTATTTCCTTATCTTGATAGATTTGTTTTTCCAAGTCTGTGAAGAGCTGGTGACTTTTCTAGTTTTTTTTTTTTTTTTCCAACTAAAGTGATCGCTAAAACACCACTATGTATTATTATTCATATTCTATATTCGTATCTTAGATTATCCATAAGTTTTTACCAGCTCCAAAATGTTTTCAATATAGCTTGACTGTGATTTATTGCATCCTATGAGCCATGGCCATTTCTACAAGGAGAAAAAAAAATACTTTTCAGAGAAGCAATGTTTTTAGGTCTTATCAATTCCTCTGAGAAAATGACAAAGAGGAAAACAAATGAAATAGTGGATGAATTAAAATAAATATAAGAGAGAATATATAAGGTATTTGTTCCTATCTTATTCTTTTTTCATGTGATTTAGATAGCCAATTAATCTAGGAAAGACAAGTTAAATATCTGTAAAGTACCAGGCTGGCCAAACAAAATTATTTCTATCATCCTTAATGCTAAAATCCATATTTCAAGATAAAGTACCTATAGAAAGTACATCTAAACTCTTGACTCTAAAATTTCTGAATTCTTGAATGCATTATTATAAGCCATATGCAAAAGGGATGGCAGGAAGACCTCTGAGTCTGACCTCTAAAGAATAGATGATCTAATTAAGAATCAAAGACATCAAACATGGCAAGAAATATGTTGATATATTTATCAAATTATGACAGATAAATACAACTAATAATAATGAATAGATTTCTTGGCATTTAGTAAACAAGTGCAATTTTTTTGTTTCAACATTTGGCTATTCTGCATTCAAATCCATAAAGATACATTCAAAGATACTAGTTCAAATATTCACCTGGATATCTTCACTTTTCATCTATCTAGGATATGCTGACTTGATGAGCCACCACAATCCCTTCTGACCAACCATAAAGAATGTGATCAGTCAGAAATTAATCTGATTGACCAAACACAGTCAATAACAAGCCAGTATTCATTTATGAATTATTTCCTTTTACTATTTTATTTAACAAGTTTAAAAATATATTTGCCATGAACTCTGAACCATCTTACTTACTTGCTATGACTTCAGTTCATTTTTTGAACTATATCATACTACTTTGTGATGTCTGAATCATGGTAAAGATCATTAGTTATCTGAGAGAATTTGGTTGAAGTGTCTAACAATTTCAGTTCTGAGTTTTATTGTCTGTTAGTCAAAGAGAAATGAATAAGACTATTCCAATGTCCTCTTTAGCTCTAGATCTCTATGATTTAATTTCTATTCCTTAATCATGACTTAGTCTCAAAGCCTACTCAATAAAAGAAAAAGAAAGGCTAAGAGAAAGTAAGTTCTAGACTATGTGTTTGTTAAGTGTTAAGGAAATAAATACAAGTCTTATTCTTAGTTATTTTAGCTCAACTTACTTGGCCCAGCAATATCACTTTTACAGAAAATTTATTCCGTTAACTGACTACCCAATTATTTTTCACATGGTGTTACTTATACCATTAAATTCCCACAATTTTTTTTTTTGCTTTTGTAGGTATAGTCACACTTTTTTTTAGCACCTATATGTTGTACTATATCCCCCACATATCATGATGAAAGAAAGACAACGGACTTTTATGATTATGTAGTCCAGAATTGATGCAAGGCTGGCTTTTGTTGCTCTCTTGTCCTGAAATGTTTGAGGAAGGAAAAACTTTCTAGCAAACTAAGAAAACAGATGACCTCTGAAGGCTTTTACTATTCCATAATTCTATGAAAAACTGTCTAGAAATGGGAAATCCTGCCCCATTTTCAGCATGACACTGAAACAGTAGCTGTGATTATTTCAGAAAATCAGGTGGTAAATTTAAGGTTGAACAATCCTCAGTGTCTTTCACATGTCTACCTAGGAAACTAAAACTGAAAGCAGGCAGTCAAATAGGTCAAATGAATTAAGCTAAGTCTATAAAAAGAGAATTAGGTTTCCAGTTTTCCAAGTTAAACCTAATTTGAGTAAGTATGATAGGTAGGAAAACCAAAAAGGAAGAAAATAAAATAACAAAAGAAAATCACCTCATGTTGAAATTATTATCCTCGGGATAGTATACAATGGGGGGAGACGAACCACGAGAGACTATGGACTCTGAGAAACAAACTGAGGGTTCTAGAGGGGAGGGGGTGGGGGGATGGGTTAGCCTGGTGATGGGTATTAAAGAGGGCATGCTCTGCATGGAGCACTGGGTGTTATGCACAAACGATGAATCATGGAACACTACATCAAAAACTAATGATGCAGGCGCCTGGGTGGCTCAGGTGGTTAAGCGTCTGCCTTCGGCTCAGGTCATGATCCCAGGGTCCTGGGATCGAGTCCCACATCGGGCTCCCGGCTCGGCGGGGAGCCTGCTTCTCCCTCTGACCCTCGCCCCTCTCATGCTGTTTCTCTCTCGCTCGCTCTCTAAAAAATAAAGTCTTTAAAAAAAAAAAAACTAATGATGCAATGTATGGTGATTAACATAACATACTAAAATAAAATTAACAAAAAAAGATAGTATACAATGTGTCATATCCCTCAACCCTAAGTAAAAAGAATGTGTCAGTATATATTTTATAGGACTGTAGGACTTGAACTACATGAGGTGTGTTTAGGTCACCCATAAGGTCACAGAACACAGCAGTGCTCAAATCAGTGAGGTAGAGCTCCCACCCATGAGTCCCATCCAGACATCTAGAACCTCACAAGGAGCTAAGCAATATCTTTGGCTTAACTTATTTGATATTTGACGCCACATTTTTCTTATGCACACACATTTTGGCCCCAGGTAGTAGTGTTTCCAGGTAAGGAAATAGGCCCACCTTCATGTGCAGCAAACTCCCAGGCATGTGAGAAAGTTTCCTCTGAAGAAATACAAGAAATATAAGTTGGTAAATCACAGCCGTTATTTCTCCTTGATGCTCACTTTTCTTATTTTAATTTCACAAGGGAAGATCAGAAAATCTGTTTCTAAAAAAAAAAAAAAAAAAAGAAAGAAAAAATCCATTCCATTTCTGCTCTTCGCAAAAATTCCTAAATTTCGTGATCTCTCTTTTTCTAAAAAAATATACTATGAAATAGTATCTCTTCATGAATACAGAATATACCTAAAAGGCTCCCTTTTTTTTTTTAAAGATTTTATTTATTTATTTGAGAGAGAGAGTGAGAGAGAGAAAGAGCACAAGAGGGGGGAGAGGGAGAGGGAGAAGCAGACTCCCTGCCGCACAGGGAGCCCGATGCGGGACTCCAGGATCATGACCTGAGCCGAAGGCAGTCGCTTAACCAACTGAGCCACCCAGGCGCCCGTAAAAGGCTCCCTTTTCTTCTTAAACCTTCTACTAAATTGACCACCATCAGTTTGAGGATGTAGTGATGGTTTTGCTCACTGGTGCTTTTCAGGAAACTTTGCATGATTGCATTCAATTCTCTTCTCTGTTTCTGTTTCTCTCTCTCTCTCTCACACACACACAAACACACACACACACACACACGTACACATGTGGACTCTTCTTGGAAGTTTCAATTTCAAGATTCTATGTTTCTACCTTCACCCTCTTTCACTTCTATATCCTGGCTTCATCAGTTACCGTCACCTGCTTTAGTTCCTTTTGTTCCGTGATTGTGAATACTTGAAATTTGACTGACTTGGAAAATTAGCTTTTCTTATGTAGATACAGAAGAATAATGTTAATGCACTTTTGACATTTTTAATTATTTTTCTAACTGAGTCTATGACCCTTTCACACAATAGGGAACTGCTGTTAGCGGTACAATGATTAGTTCAAGAATCCCAAGATAAATTTTCATATGCATTTCTCCATAGAAAGAATGATGCTTAGATATTATATATAGACTGAAGACTAAGGTTACTAAAATTCAGACACATAGTAAGCCAGACTGAGAAACTAATTACAATTCTAACATTATTTCAGTTTGATAATGTGTTCTAATTTAGAAGCAAAGACCTAAACTGTATCTCTAATTTGCAATATCTTCACAAATTGAAACCCACCTTTGCTGAATGCAGACCTGATGCCTAAATGTGGTAACTGCCAACCTCTTTAGTATGATTATTCTTTTTCTTTTCTTTCTCCACATATAGTAAGACTCACCCCCTTCCATGCTGTGTTCTAAAAGTTTTGACATATACAATTATGTTACACCACCACAGTGATGATGTAGGAGAGTTCTATCATTATAAAAAATTCCATTTTGACATTTTGTAATCCATTCTAATCTACTGGCAACCATTAATTTGTTTTCTGTCCCTATAATTTTATCTTGTTCAGAATGTTATATAAATGGAATCATACAGCACATGATTCTGCCTTTCTAGTCTGGCTTCTTTTACTTAGCATAATGCATCCTTGTTGTTATGTGTATCGCTAGTTTATTCATCTTCAGTGCTGAGTAGTATTTCATTGCATGGGATGAAGTTTGTTCATGTATTCACCACTGAAGAACATTTGGGTTATCTTCAGTTTAGGGAGATTGTGTACTATAAATATTGTGAACAGGTTTTCCATAAACACATTTTTTTGTTGCTCTTGGGTTGGAATTGATAGTTCGTTTAGTAAGCATATGTTTAAATTGGTAAGCAAATGCCAAAATATTTTCCAAAATGACTTTAATATATTGTGTTCTTGCCAGCAATGGGGTTGAGAGTTATAATTGCTCTGATCTTGAAAGAACTTGATGTAATCAATCTTTTAAAATTTTAGTTACTCCATAGTGATATCATAATTCTGATTTCCATTTTTCCTAATGACTAATGGTGTCATCTTCTCATGTGTCCACTAACCATCCATGCATCCCTCATATATCCTTTCTGGTGAAGTGACTGTTCAAATCTTTGCTTACCTTTTAGATTAGTTTGTTTATTTTCTTATTACTGAATTTTAAAAGCTATTTATATATTCTAGATACAGGTGTTTGGTCAGATAGATATAAAGGAAATATTTTCCAAAATCTGTGGCTTGTCTTTCATTCTTTCAGTAGTGTCTTTTGCATAGCAGAAGTTTTTAATTTTGATAAAATTAAATTGATCATTTTTTAAAATCATGCTGTTGCCTTTTTAATCTATCTTATAGCTACCCCTAATCTAAGATAACAAAGATTTTTATGCTTAGAAATTTGTTGTATGCAAATTTGAGTGAAAAATTATGCAAACAAATTTTCTGATAATAACAATCATTTAAAAGCAGTTCAAACAAATAATTGATATAGTCAAAAAGGTTGCCTCCAGGATTGTTGGTGGCTTGTAAAATGTTCCTCAAGGTAAGCAGTGTAAGCCCCTATTCTTTTACTGGCAAATAGTCAAGATATATAAGTAATAATCCACAGCACACTTGCTTGAGGCAAACCTAATCAAACCTTAATGGTTTTTTTTTTTTTAAAGATTTTATTTATTTATTTATTTGAGAGAGAGAGAGAGTGAGAGAGCACAAGAGGGGGGAGCGGGAGAGGGAGGAGCAGACTCCCCGCTGAGCAGGGAGCCCTATGCGGGATTCGATCCCGGGACTCCAGGATCATGACCTGAGCCGAAGGCAGTCGCTTAACCAACTGAGCCACCCAGGCGCCCCAAACCTTAATGTTTTTGAAAGCCTTCATTTGTAATAAAAAAAAAATGTATGTCTCCACCTATTTATTCTTTATAAATTTATAAATTCTTTATAAATTTAATATTTATATCTGATCTCTATTTTACTCCTTTGTTACAAGGATCATTTTTACTACACCATCTTGAGATTATTCACAAATTTTTATCACTGGGCCATGCTATTTGAGATTATATTGGTATATCTCAAAAATATGCACTTATTGAGCACCTAACATAATCAAGGCACTCTACCAAGAAATATATGTTGCCCCTTGGGTGAAACTAGATATTAGCTATGGGATTTTTGAAAGGAGCTACAATTTGGGCAACTAAAACAACCAGGAATATGTGATGAACCAAAGGTTCTCAGTGGGGGAATGTGATATAAGCAACAGTAGGGATAAAAATGACTAGTGGATCATAATTATAACGTATTAGATCTGAGTAGAAAGAATGAAAGACATCATTTGTTAATATGCTTTGAAATTGAATGTAAATCACTATCAAGTTATCAATTAGTTAGATAAGTATATCTCATGATTATACTTTGGTGAGAGCGTTTCTTATAATTGTTTGTTAGGAAACTTCATTATCAAAATATTTTGACGTACTGGAGGGAAATATATACCAAAAGGAAAAATTAAGGGGCACTATAATTTGATTTTTGACTAAGCAGTTCAAAAACTAAATACATCTAAATGAGCAACATAGATGCTTAAATGAAAGATTAAGATATCAAAGCAGGGAGGGGTACTTTTTCTTTTTTTATCACTATAGGACTGCATAATCAGCAGAGATAATCCATCACAATCATTCTGGGTATAATAAAAACTCAAAATGTTTGACTCCATGTAACAAAATGTAATTAGAAGAAAATGATGCTATACTAGAGTCATATACACTTAATTTATCAAAAAGATTATTTTTTCCTCCTAACCTCAACACCTGGTGAGTTCTTTAAGCTTCTTTTAAAAAGTGCATTTAAACTTTTTTTTCCTGATGGGCAATCTGTTTTCATTCTTAAAGAATAAACTAATTTAAATGCCTTGAGTCCTGAAATTGTGATTAAGGATTACCGAATTGATTGTGTGCTTAGTAGAATTCAAAGATAATTTTCCTTAAAATTACAAAGTAATTGGTCAATAATTACTGATATTTGAGGGAAGGTAGTTCTAATGTGAGGTACTTAGGAATGTTGGAAATCAGAAGTGTTTGGGGAGGAGAACTACAAAGAAAGGAAACTATAGAAATTTTCATGTGACTCCACATGGGACATTTCTGTTACTATATGATGGTATGTCAGATTTACCATTCAAATTGACAAAGAAGACAGAAAAACTTTTTTTTTTTAAGATTTTATTTATTTATTTGACAGAGAGAGAGAGTTAGCAAGAGCAGGAACACAAGCAGGGGGAGTGGGAGAGGGGGGAGCAGTCTTCCCGCTGAGCAGGGAGCCTGATGCGGGGCTCAATCCCAGGACCCTGGGATCATGACCTGAGCTGAAGGCAGACACTTAATGACTGAGCCACCCAGGCACCCTACAGAAAAACTCTTGATTAAAATACATGAAAAACCAAATTTGTGGATTATGCTTATTTCTGACTAGAAGACTGTAGTTTATCCATTAACATGATATGATTAACAAAAGGTTGTTGAATGTATACTAAGGTACCAAGAGAATTTACCATTGAATCTGCACTTTTTAAAGCAACATTTTTAATTTTATTTAACTTTTTTTTAGATTACAGGTTGCATTCACTTTTTCAGTATTTATTGAGTATTTGGACATTTCTCAGGAGATACAGAAAACCTGTGTTTTTTGTGTTTTGTTTTGTTTTATTTTTAAATTTTATCCATGTCGGTAGATTTCCCACACCGCTTGTGATGCACCAGATATATCTTAGAGATATTTGAAGGAAATGACCCACTATGGAAAGTTGCCCTTAAAAAGGTGCATAATTACAGTCTATAAATAGTCACAATATTTATAATTATTTTCATTGGGATAATAGCAAACTAAATTATAGTATCTATACTATTCGTCTTTTAGAATAATACTATTCCAGCAATTAGATTTGATCTGAACCAATAAAATACAAGTTGAATGAAAGTGAAACAACAAAGAATAACATTTTTGTTTGTTTCTACCACTGTTGTAATAATGTACCACTTACATACCTGGCCATGGACTCTTGAAGGGGAATGGGTAGGAGCTGGAGAATGATTAAGTCTAAGTCACAGTAGAAATCAGTACAGTGTCCTCTGACTCTATCCTATGTACTTTTGGAAACTCCCTAAATATTCCCATTCTTCACTTTTCCTGTGACCTACTGATGACAGCTGATGCCCACTGAAGTTATCATCAGTCCTGATGGTGACTACTAATTTCTTCATCAATAGTGTTGAGCAGTTGTCAAAGAAGCTAATAGTTATTCTGGGTGCTGTTTTCTCATGGTGTTGTTGTTGAAAACACACTTGCTGCTGGAGAAATTGTTAAAAATTCTGACCCCACTTTGCTCTCTCTAAGTTGGACAGAGTGTGTGCTGGTATGTAAAAGCAATTTTTTTTTCTCACTCTTGTATTACAGGTTTCTCAATTTAAGATTAATTCATGACTTCAGGAGATTGAAACAGGAAAAGCTGAGCATTGACAATATGATGCATTACAAATTAACCCTTCTTTCTTAGCTTAAACAGACCATCTGGGTTTAATTCTTAAATATCCATATGTAACCGTATTTTTGGTTATGGCCTAAAGTAAACTGGAAGCTTTAAGTCCTGAGCCAAGACCTAACTCATATGAGTCTGGAGATGAGAAACACATTATTTCTTTGTGAAATATTGAGTAATAGATATTTTGTTAGTGAAAATATTAAATCTCTCTTATTTCAGATGTAAATGATGAATAAATATGAAACAAATCCTACTCAGCGTTAAAACTATATTGTCTGAAAAATGGTCTAGCTTATGTATCATTGAATGAATCTGAAGGTAATATGTGCATTTATACAAATAAAAAAATGTTTTTCTTTCTCCAATTTTTAAAATTAAGTTTATAGAGAAAAAACTTGACTTTGTATCACAAAGCAAACTGTAGACTTCTGAATGATATTGGTGATCTGGAGGCAAGTGTCTGGGAATTGTATGAATGGTAATAGCTGCTAATTATTTCAGGAATGACTTTCAGAATGTTGTAAAACTATGAACACACTTAAAATTTAGCTGTGGTTTTATTTTATTTTATTTTTTTATTAGACTTGTGATTTTAAAAATATGTAACAATTAAAATACATTTCCTCAGAATTATCATCACTATGTGCCTGGCATTGAGTAATTTCATATGAAATTACCTAGTACTAACAGCTAAAATACACATTTAAAGCAAATGTTGACTTAAAAGATGATAGGAGTAATACATTTCATATTACACTTTTAAAAATTCCTGAATTCAGCTTTTGCTACACGTATCTTATTTGTGTATAGTAAATTCATTTGAAGCAATACTACTTCAAGATTAGATGAGATGCACCATTTATCTCCCAAGAAAAAGAATTGCTTGGGACACCTGGGTGGCTCAGATGGTTAAGCGTCTGCCTTCGGCTCAGGTCATGATCCCAGGGTCCTGGGATGGAGCCCCTCATTGGGCTTCCTGCTCCACGGGAAGCCCGCTTCTCCCTTTCCCTCTCCCCCTGCTTGTGTTCCCTCTCGCTGTGTCTCTCTCTATCAAATAAATAAAATCTTAAAAAAAAACAACAACAAAGAAAATAAAATTTAAAAAATAAATAAAACTTATCAAATAAAGTAAAAACAAATATTTATACCCCCAAATTCTAATATTCTATATTGTAACTTACCTCCATTATATCACTACAAGAAATATTTGTTTTAATGATCTAATTTAATAATTTGCATCTTGAAATGTCTTTGCAGGGCTACTCAAGGTATGTTTGTGGATTGGCTATTCATTTCAGATTTTATATCAGTCTATGAGCTGTTAAGAAGTTTGTAGCAAAATGTAAAGCAACTGAGTCACATAGCTCACTGTTTAGTTTACTGCACCTTTCTATCATGTTGTTCAGCAAGACATTCTCAATGAAGGAGGTGCATTGATTGACATTCTAGTTCAAGTGTCTTATCTCTCCATGCACCTGCACTTTGAGTAGAACTATGTGTTCCCTTTACTTTTTTTCCACTCCACTTACTTCCCTTTGACAACTTGCAAGAAACTTAACTTCTACATAGACTTCATTCCTTATTCTTTCTAGCAGATTTCTCCTTTTCAATAAGCTTTGAAATATGGTCTATAGAGTAAAGTTTAGAATTTAAAAGTACCATTTCTACTTAGGGGCTCATAGCTTCTTTTCATGTGGTGTGATAATGAGACTTTGATTTTATTCAGTATGCCATTCATGCTATAGCTTAGCCACCACATTTCTCATAATTTATTTTTGAAATCCACTATTGATATTAAGAAGTACTGCTATAGTGCTCTAAAATGATCTTGAAAGCTTAAAATAATTTATCTACGGTTAAATAAAAATAAGAGACATATGGGATAAAGGAGTCTTCAATACAGTTTTATGTGTATAAAGCATAGGAGCATTCTCTTGGATCAGGGGCTTGCCAAAGTTGAACACATTAAGGAAAGCTTGACTTGTAACATGTTTCTGGATTTATGTATTTATTTATCCTTGTCTTAGATGAGAGAGCAACATATGTGAGCAAACCTGAACAGTAGAACTAGTGCAGATAATATGCCTAAAGCAATTTGTAATATATACATATGTAAACTTGAAACTCTAGATGAAATGCACAGTATTCCCTCTCTTATTAGGCATATTATATGTGCATAAATGTACAGATGCATTATACACATATAAGAATATACATTTGTACATTTATTCACTTGCATTCGATTTTTTTAAAAGATTTTATTTATTTATATGACAGAGACACAGCAAGAGAGGGAACACAAGCAGGGGGAGGGGCAGAGGGAGAAGCAGGCTCCCTGCTCGGGGCTCGATCTCAGGACCCCGGGATCATGACCTGAGCCGAAGGCAGACGCTTAACGACTGAGCCACCCAGGCGCCTCACTTGCATTCAGGTTTTTGTTAAGTAAAAGTAGTACATACATAGCCTTTAAATTACATTCCTATATTAAAGTGTTATTTCAAAAGACCTATACTGTAATGGATTATTTTCATGATTTTCCCGATCTGTATTCTATTAGACTGATTATCTTTCAGGCAGATTTTAGAATTTGGCAAAAAAGAAACAAATCAGGCTCCCTCATCTTTATATAATGAGTGGTTTGCATTATGTTTCTTTCATTTCACATAAATATAGGACAGGGGAATAAACCGTTCTCTAACTGCTTCTTTTTTTTTTTTAAGATTTTATTTATTTATTTGAGAGAGAGAGGATGAGAGACAGAGAGCACAAGAGGGAAGAGGGCAGAGGGAGAAGTAGACCCCCCGCTGAGCAGGGAGCCCGATGCGGGACTCGACTCGATCCAGGGACTCCAGGATCATGACCTGAGCCGAAGGCAGTCGCTTAACCGACTGAGCCACCCAGGCGCCCTCTAACTGCTTCTTTCATCAAATGCTCCAACCTAGGATGGAAGAGAATGAGTCCCAGGGTTAGAAAGCTTGACTGTAGTGTCACTCTTTCATGCACACACACACGCATACGCACACGCCAGTCAATAATTACTTTCCATTGTTGAGATAATTTCTTCCTGTCTAAACAGTGACTGCTGACCCAGTAAATTGTTTGTTTATTTAGAAGATTGTACTCCCCTTTATCCACACATGTGTATTCATCTGACAATAGCAGGTCCTATTATTTAATACAGCTTTTAAGAAAATGAAGACTAGGAATTCCAAAATGACAATAAACCATTTAATTTTAGTTAATTTTATGACATATCTGTTTTTCACATTTGTAGCTTCAATAAAACATATGTTAACTCCCTAATAAAACCTGAGTGATGCTGTATCTGTCGCCTCTTTCTGTGCGCAAGTTAGTACCGCAAGAACAGTTGTTCCGTCTCCTGCGCAGATCCGTATCATTCCAAATTTGCATTCTGAGAGAGAAGCAACAAATGTTACTTAAATCCCATGAACTGTGTTAATTATACCCAGCTCCGTGAAATTACGGGGGAGAGAGCCAAAAGGAATCCTACAGCGGTATCTTGGGTCTCTTGAGCATATCTTCGCAGATCAATGTCTCTGTCACTAATATGATAACCTTAAAATTGCTTCTACCCTGAAGTGGTGTTCCCTAAATCTCAGTGATAGGGAAAACCTCACACAAAGCTAAATAGCAGATGTACTCTCATGCTATTTATATAAATAATGTTGGTATCTGTGGAGAAACAAGTCAAAGTTGGATTTCAAAATGGAATTGAACTAAGTATGTTTTACCAGTTTTACTTAATTATAAATATTTCCTCTCATTTGCTTTGTATAGAGTCTGAAGGATAGCATATGGGGGAAAATATCTCACATCCTTTCCCAGTAATCATAAAGGAGGGATATTCTCTAGAGCCTCACCCTGTCTCTGGGCTCTATGAAGAAGAATTGGGGACAGAGCACTGAAATGTAGAAGTATTTCCCATCAGGTTTTTCTAGATTATATGTACTTGAAAATGGAGGGTTATGTGTGGGTAGGGAGTCTTTAATGTGGTTCTTCTTCCTGTCAGTTCAGGGGGAAAAAAAAGGAAAAGACGTGGGAAAAATGCACATATTAAAGTGGAATTTTTAAGTCGTCCTATCTCCTCTTTTTTTTTTTTTTTTGCTGCTATTTAAATCGTATTAAACCCTTTACAGCCGTATCGGATGGTAGTGCTGGGCTTAGTTTCCAGAATCAGACAATCTGCTTGGGTTTGTTCCTCAGTTTCATCATTTGCTTGCTGTGAGAACTTGGACAAATTAATAGTGTTTCTCTGTCTCAGTCTGCTCACTTGTAATGAGATGATAATAATACATACCTCGCATGGTCGCTGTGAGAATGAGAAGTATCAATATATGGAAAGTGCTTAGACTGGGGTTTGGCATATAGCAACCGCTACCAAAATGTTATCAATTGTTATTACAAAAATCTTGAAGCGACAGCTCCTGCAGAAGAAATGGAAATGTTGCCACGTACTAGGCATACAGTTACATGGTGAAAGCTCAACAGAGACTTCCTTACAGAGGAAAGCATTCGCATGTTAAATATCGAATTTCCATTCCCCACTAGGGGCCATTCTCCACCCTCAGAAAGCAGCAACTCTTAGAAAGTCACCCTGTAACTGGGAAAACCTCAACCCACTGGAAATCTATATCACATGTCAGACCCCTCTATGAGACAAATCTAATCCTTTTGGTTGAAAAATAGCTTGCAGCAGTCTGCAGTCCTTAGTTTTCTAGTGTTTGGAAGAATGGTTTGGTTTGGCAATCAGTGTCCTAGAGCCACCCAAGCCCTTGATGTGATCGTTTTCCTTTGAAGCCGTAAAGAGGATTACTGCAAAAGCAGGTAGTCTGTAATTTTATACAACAACTTGCAGTTTCGCTTGTCACTGAGTTTATCGTGCTGGAAACACATCACCAGTGTTTTCTAAGGATCCTGTTGAAATTTTGATTGCTTGGATTCGGTTTTTAAAACTGCAATTTTTATGTATTCATGCTAAAAAGGATCTCTTTTACAATAAAAAATCCGTGCACTTTAAATTAAAGAACATGATAACAAAAAGTATGTGCTGAATTGCTTAGTACTTTATCATTTACCAGATGATATATGTACTTTCATATACATCATTTCACTTGATTTTAAAAATACGCGTATAAGCTACCAAGGACAGCAATTTTAACACCATTTAATGGTGTGGATATGGAGCTCGTTATTCTACAAGGTGCCCTCATTTTTTTTAAGTTCACAAAGCCAGTATGTGGGACAGTGAAGTCTTAAGCCCAAACCACCTGCCACCAAATATAGGATTTGTTTAACTATATCAAATATTTGGGAGAGAGCACTCAAAGATGAACTGGAAATCCTAATTTCTGGATAACTGTACTCCAAATCATAGTTCATTTTAAATATCACAAATACTAAACTTAGATTACTCTAAATTAAAGATGGAGCCATATGATAATAACTTTAAACTTGGTAGTTCTAGAAGACCTCAACACAAGTAACTACGATAATATCTTACAGAGCAAAATGAATCAAAAGAAAGTAATAGTTGTAGGACAAATTCTTTAATAATTTCCCAAGAACATTCCATTTTCTGTGGGGAAGATCAGTGGAAGTAAAAAAAAAAAAAGAGAGAGAGAGAGAGATGTTTCGTTTTTATCACAATAACTCAGTTTTGTCAGATAATGGGTACATTTAAATAACATGATTTAAAGACTTCAAAACAAAACAATTTATTTTATAAAAAGCTGAAACATGTATTTATAATGATGGTGAGGAAGTAGCATGAAATAAATACTTAATGTTAAAGAATTTGCCTTTTTTTAAAAATGAGAATCTAAGAGCCTTAACACAGATATAAGAAAGAAAATGCAGGTTCAGGCTGTGGGGCAAAGATACGCTCACGTGGTGTTGAGGAAAGCAGACACTGACATCACCGAAAGGGCAGGAGAGCTCGCTGAAGATGAGCTGGAACGTGTGATCACCAGAATGCAGAATCCATGCCAGGATAGGATCCCAGCCTGGGGTTCTGGAACGGACAAAAAATGGGAAGGATGGAAAATACAGCTAGGTCCTGGCCAATGGTCTGGACAACAAATTCTGTGAAGACCTGAAGTGACTGAAGAAGATCTGGGCCCACAGAGGGCCACACCACTGCTGGGGACTTTGTGTCCGAGGCCAGCACACCAAGACCACAGGCCACTGGAGCCACACTGTGGGTGTGTCTAAGAAGAAATAAATCTGTAGTTAATAAACAGTTTATATACCTTCAAAAAGAGAGAGAGAGAGAGAGAAAATGCAGGTCATAATTAATCAGAATACTCTAAATGTACCTAAACTGAAAAGACATGATTTATAGGGGGAATGATTGTAATTAGCTTTTTTTAGAAATGAACTACACACATCTCAATTTTTGACTATTATTTTCCTTTAGGTTATAAAAATGAAAAATCCCTTGATGAGTTCTTTTTTTTTTTTAATTAATTAATTTATTTATTTGACAGAGAGAGACATAGTGAGAGCAGGAACACAAGCAGGGGGAGCGGCAGGCAGAGGGAGAAGCAGGCTCCCCGCAGAGCAGGGAGCCCGATGCGGGGCTCGATCCCAGGACCCTGGGATCATGACCCGAGCCGAAGGCAGTCGCTTAACCAACTGAGCCACCCAGGCGCCCCTCCTTGATGAATTCTAAACACAAATTTGTTGGTAAGATGTCACATGTTTTCTCATAGCATTTAGGCCCATAGTTCGTTCATGCATTCATTCATTCAGTAGTTATTGATTGAGGATCTCTTATATGGAGGTGTTCTGCCAGTCTTCAGAAACAGAAAGTTGAATATGAGATAGGCTAAATGAAGTCCATGATCACTAGAACACCAGGATAGACTCATACAGACAAATGAGCATGTAGAGCAATAAAATCTGTGAGGGCATAGAGAGAGCAACATATCTGGGAAGTACAGAGAAAAAAGGTACTTACAATCCTAGGAGAAAAGCTTAAGGAAGGTTTCCCGGAGACAAATGCATTTGAACTGAATCTGAAAACAGAGTAAGAATTATGTACCAAGGAGAAGCAATGCAGAGAGATGAACATTTCAAAGTAGCCTAAGCACAAACATTGAGATGAGAGTGATTTTAAATTTTACTTGCATGGTTTTTGCAAAGAATTAAGGCCAATTTTCTGATTGGAAAATTAAGTAAAAAGCAGGGAATGGTGACATGAAGATGGCATTATTGACACCTGCTTTAGAAAATCATCAAGGAGGACCTTGTTTAGGGATAATGTGGTGTGTCCTGGTAGAGGATATTGTGATACCTCTAGAAAACCCAGAGGGATTCCAGAAAGCACTTCTCTGCATGAGTCCAAAGTTTGCGAGGTACATCAAGTATGGACTTTGGGTTGTGGAGTCATCAGCATCTATGACAAGACATTTTCTAAATATGGCCCTAGAAAGTCCTGAATCAGAAGAACCTGTGGTGCTTGTTAAAAATGCAGAGTTTAACACTTCATCCAGAAATTCTGAGTCAGTAGTTCTGGAAGGAGAGTTGGTACTTTTAAATGACAAATAATTAAGATGTGTCAAGAAGATAAGGTAGTGTGAGGTGAGAATAGAATGAGAACACCATAGACAGTCACTAACATTTAAAGAAAAGGAGAAGTCTAGGCTGGAAGTTTTCATGAAAAATAAATAACATGACTATTTTGGATCAGTTTATTTCTTAAGGGTGAGTGCAGTTGTGTGCATGGGTGTCCGTGTGTGTCTACATATAGCAAATATATTGACACATTGTTGATGGTTTATCCTACATAGTCCAATGATCCTATATCTATAAGACTATATAGAAAAAAACCCATGCATTTTATGAAATTTGTACAGGCCTTTTGCAAGTGTTGATCGTGACATTTTTATTTGCTTTTGCCCTTAAAAACCAGATTTACACCCAGACGTAAAAGAATTTTATTTACAAATTAAGTGATTTGTATCTATTTAGTTCTGGGTGAGTGAAATAATATGTAGAAAAGTGAAATTCCATTTCAAAGTGTAATCCTTATAAGCCTTTTAAAAGTAATCTAAATAAGTAAATTCTATCCTTGACTATTCCCATGGTTGGCTCACTTGAAATTTCTCTGAACCTACAGTAAAATATAAAAGTTTCAAACTACATATGAAGCATGGATTGGGTTCGGTTCAGAAGATAATGAGGCACATAGGTGAAAAATTTATCATTTTTAATATCTATAAGAGAGACATAAGGGAATGAAGAGTGAGGAATCACTTTACCTTCAATAATAAATATCACTACCTTCAATAATAAGATTGTTGTAAAATTATCATTTGGATGCATATCATATGATGATAAGCAAACTAAGGCTTGATAAATATTTTATACTGAGATAATGATATATTTTTTATACAAATTATACATATTAATTGTAACTCAGCCCATCTCTGATGAGGCACAGAAAACAAAATTCATGCCTATTGAAACCACCACCACACTTTTTCCTTGCTTTGATCTTTTAAAAAAAATATTTCTCGGGCGCCTGGGTGGCTCAGTTGGTTAAGCGACTGCCTTCGGCTCAGGTCATGATCCTGGAGACCCGGGATCGAGTCCCGCATCGGGCTCCCTGCTCGGCAGGAGTCTGCTTCTCCCTCTGACCTTCCTCCTTCTCATGCTCTCTGTCTCTCATTCTCTCTCTCTCAAATAAATAAATAAAATCTTTAAAAAATATATTTCTCAAAGTTACAGAATACCTCTCTTTTCACTCTGTGTATGTGTATTTGGGTGTGTGTATGTGTAAAACTATGTTTCATTCTTCCTTTTTAAGCTCATTTTATAGGAAAAAAATTTGAGTTGGGGTCCCAGATAGCCCCTAGTTCATGTTATTGTAGCTATACTACATTTTTTTTCCCTCTAAACTGAAGACGATAATAATATTCAGATTTGGGGGTCTGTCCTGCCAACTATGAAAATATTATAGATTTTTCATATGCTGTATTCACATCCTCTGGGCTTTGCCAGAAGTTATAGCTTCCTTGCCTTCAGCTGCCCATCCAGCTGTCAACCACTTCGCTCTCCTTCCTGAGAGATTATCACAAGAGTACTTCAGTCAAATGTGTGCTGAATTCTGGCTTGATTTCTACAGCAAACACCCAATATCTCTCCTGCACATAAATTCACACTGACTACTTTACTCCTTCCTCTTCTCTTCTAAGTTAAGGCAAAAGATAGATCTTCTCAGACAATACCATGAATCATGTTTCTTAATGCTCACTCTTGTTCCAAGTAACTTTCCAACACAGAGAATTACCATAAGGCAAAATCAAAATGCAAAACAAGATGCATTAAAAGTCAATAAAAGAGAGAGAGAGATCCAGGAGGAAAATGATAATTCTGTCTCAAGTTTTTCTCACAACTGACATTACCCCTAATACAGATTTATCATTGTATATCTGATTTTTCCCTTGGCACGTTACCTGAAGTTGGAATAAGGTGGGAGATGGGTGATTATGGTACGAAAAATTAAAAATTTTAGAATAATGTCAGTCCTATTATGAACAGTGAATCAAAACAGCACTTTCATCCAAATTGGGAAATATATATCTATCTACCTTTAAATTATAAAGTTGCTTGATGTGACCACTCAGCAACCATAAGTATCAAGAAAGTACAGAGACAGGGAAAATCAATACATTCAATTTGGTTTTTCCTACCCTGTTCTTTCTAGCAGAATATCCTACTAATCAAGCCCGGGGGCAGGAATGGGATGGTGCCAGCTTTTAAAGATAAACATTCTTTAAGAGAAATAAATACTTGTTTTAAAAAGTCATTTATGACAAAGTAAAATGGAAATCAAAAAAGGAAACAAAGTCCTGTTTAACAACAACAACAAAAAGTACTGAGAAATTTGAGTTTTTCTTAGGAAATATTTTTCCTGAATTCAAATCACTCTATAATAGAGGAAATATCTTACCAATGTACTGACCTGCTACCTCTAATAGTTGGAAGCCTACCTGTAATGATGAGTCTCGTGGTAGTGACTCTGTCTTATATTTACAATTTCCTGACTGTTGAAGCCAATGGTGACATTATAGCCAATACCTCATCAAGTAAATTGTTACTGGACCAGGTTCAATTAATGGTGACAAGAAAAATGATGCCAAATCTGTGAATGGAAAGACAACGAGTAGACAAACCATCAAACCTCAGAAGAAAGCTGAAATCACCAGCACAACATCCAAGAATTTTCCAGAAATCTAAGCTGCAATAATGATGAGAAAGGCTATTGTTTGAGATATATGTATAACACCTGTCAGGGAGAATCATCCCCAGCATTCATCAATCAAAACCTTTTAAGACATTCAAACACATATTCTCTGAAAAATTTCCCAGACAAGGGTTCTAACACTAAGTATAAATTTAATACCATTGAGGAAGTAAAGTTTTTTTCCCCTGCATAGATTTTATTGAACTAATATTTTTTAAAAATATCATTCTCTGTAGACCGTGCTGAAAATTCCTTCAGAAGCATATATTGAGTTTTTAAAACATTTGCTTTCATTCATAAAATTAACTTGTACTATTTCTGCTTTGTAATAAATGTTGGAATTGCTAGAATATGGAATACGTCCAATATCTGAACTCCAAAATATAGCAATGCACCTTTAGGAAATAAGAATGTTTCACTTAATCATATACTAAGTAGAAATAAGTATGATTTTATCTTGCTGGTATTGCTTATAGATGGTATCAACTCTGTTTCTTATGTGGACTCCTTAATTCCTCACAGGAAAAATAATTCCTTTGAAAGAATTTTGTGAAATAGATTTATCTACTGGAAAAGGATTCAGGTAGTGCACTGTCAGTGTGATAAATTTAATAAAAGTTGATAATTTTTAAAATATGGTATTGTAAAGATATCTGAACCATTCCTTGAACTTTCTATACATGTGGCCACATCACATTAACCATTTTCATCTAAGCAAAGCATCATTACTAACTCAAAATAGCAAAAGCTCTTTATTTTTTTATCCCCTGTGAAACATTGAAAAATTCAACCTCTACATTTTCATTATGCTGTCCACAAAAATTAATTAATTTTGAAGATTGTAGCTTAAAATAGAAGCAGCTTATTCATGTTGAATTTTATTGCTGAATATATACATTTTAACCTTTGGTTATTTCTTTAAAACTCAACAAAGAATGAATCTAGCTTTTGGGGCTTTTTTTTTTTTTTTTTTTTTATGTTATGTTAGTCACCATTCATTACATCATTAGTTTTTGATGTAGTGTTCCATGATTCATTGTTTGCATATAACACCCAATGCTCCACACAATAGGTGTCTTCCTTAATACCCATCACCAGGCCTACCCATCCCCCCACCCTCCTCCCCTCTAAAACCTTCTGTATTTTTCTCAGAGTCCTTAGTCTGTCATGGTTCGTCTCCTTTTGGGGGCTTTTTTTTTTTTTTTAAGATTTTATTTATTTATTTATTTGAAAGAGAGAGAGAGAGAGACAGTGAGAGAGGGAACACAAGCAGGGAGAGTGGGAGAGGGAGAAGCAGGCTTCAGGTGGAGCAGGGAGTCCGATGCGGGGCTCAATCCCAGGACCCTGAGATCATGACCTGAGCCGAAGGCAGACGCTTAATGACTGAGCCACCCAGGCGCCCCTGGGGGCTTTTTTTTTTTTTTTTTTTTTAATCCACAGGCTAAATGTTCAACTCTCAAGTAAAAAAACAAAACAAAACAAAACAAAACAACTTATTTTAAGGTTCTTAATCAACTCTCTTCTTTTTGGTAGAAAGGGAGTTTTGATGTGCCTGGTCACCATGATACAAATCAGGGACTTCTTAAAAATGAAATCACAGTTTTCCATAGGAGCTAATGAAGTTCTACTCTCAGCTCTGCCAATACTACATTAAATTTCTCGGTAGTTTTGCTGACTGGTAGAATTTGGTGTCCTTCATTTGATGTTTGGATTGGAACTAATGACAAATTATCTTGGAGTAGGAAAAAGTAGCAAGGTCTTCTTTTGGGGATCTAGAAGAAAAAATCAGGAAAAAAAATGATAAACTTTGGATTACCAGCAATTTATTTCTAAGTGATATATTTTTCTCCTTTATTTTCCTGTTTTTGAACAAATTTAATGCCACACTTTCTATCTTTTCCAGATATGGTGAATTAAGGCAATGCACTAGATAGATAGTATGCTCAAAATTTAGTTGTCAATCAACATCCATGCCTACAAAGATCATGGTAGAGCAATATTTATTACAATGCATCTTTTGCCCATGCTATTTAAAGATCTTGATCTGACTAATGTTATGAGCTGATATTTGTGAAAGATAATGATTTGTTTTTTTTCATCTCTCTTCTAGAATCACTGTTAAATCTGCTCATTGCTGTAAGCTAAGGTCACATAGCACTCACTCTTATTATAACTGACAACTACATCTTGGTTTGAACTCCAATTCAATTTACACAGGTTTGCCTTACACATTTTTTCTCATATATTAGGTAAATAGAATGCTCACACAGCCTTAAATCAGTCAGAAGGCAGATAGATGTTTTGTTGTACAAACTCCCTCCAAACAGCTTGGCAAAGAGTTTTCCTGGGCAGTAAGAGCTCTGATTCCCCTTGGCCAGGAACTTGTCACCATAGTTCACTGAAAGAGGGGCGATATTTTTCACATTCCATATAGTCAGTAACATTTGTTTGTTATGTGTGCTAGTAATTAGGATCAGATACTGCCCCCAGAATTGTTGCTGAACAATAGTTTCAGAGATTCTGCAAAAGGAGACTGGATGCTTGTTTCAAAAAGGTCATGCAAAGCTGCCTGTGCAAATTTACCTCTCAGATCAAGTAAATGATCACGAGTGCTGCATGCTATAAATTTATCAGTGGCCTCTGGCTGCAATGACTCATTTTACTACTTGCCTAATTTTAGTGTTCTGGATGCACTTCTCTTCACAACTCTCCAACTATAGCACCTAAACTGCCTCTTCCCTATGCTCCCCATTCCACCGTGGCTCCTTGTGGGTAGCCAGGTTTCCTCTCCAATAGCTGGTCCTATTAAATGACTCAGCATTTTATCTGTACGCGTGGCTTTGCATTTTCCTTCTCATTTCTGCTTTCTGTCCTGAAGAATCCTTTGAGACATAAAATAAGAATAAAATAATATCTAATTTTCCTTTTATTTTATCAGGAAGTTGCCTTTGTTGTAGATTGCAGGTGTAGACAATATTTAATAACAGTGATGCAGGCAGGCCCGGTCCAGGGACCCGGGGCTGTGGGGACCCCGCAGGACCAGCCAAGAGGGTCCCTGGCTGCGTGCAGGATAGAAATCAAACACGAGCCAGAGGGAGGTGAAAGCAGAATTCACTAAATTACTACACAGAGAGAAGATAAAGATGGAGCGCCTGGGAGACTTCGAAAGGAAAGGAGGGAGGCTTGTCTTTGTTCAGGGTCTGGGGGTTTTTACGGAGGACGGAGGACAGTGGTCTGGTGTGCATGTCCCTTCAGGCATAGGCATCCAGGAACCCGCTAGAACAACGAGGGGGGCCCACTCGTTATTGCTTGGAGCCAGGGCGTCTTGGAGTTGAGATGTCTAGCTCTGGTGGTCTGGAATGCCATGTGATGGTTTTGTCGGGTCATTCTCTCCTGGTCCTTCCTTAGATGTTATCTATTCTAGAGAAATCACTAACCCCTTCTCTGTTACAAGGAGGACAAATACTATTTGCACTTCTGAGGCATGTGTAAAATGGGGGTGCAGGTCCCAGCAAGAATAGAAGCAGGAAAAGAAACAAAAAGCAGGTGTTTATGGAGTCATTCAGTTTCCCTATCTTAACAATAATTAATATTTAATGCTTAGCTAGCAACTACTAAACTATTTGTTAAATATAATATAAATTGATTTATAAAGATTTGAATGTGCACTTTTAAATCGTATTTCTCCAGACTGCATAGGGTGAGAGGTAAAAAGTCGGCCTTCAAAAAAAGTGATTGGTTCTCAGATTTGCTCCTAATACACTTTTATGGCATCTCTATCACCACTAAAACTTTAACATCCCATTGGTTTGTTAGGTCTTAGAATACCTGGGATTTCCTGTGATATTTTAACCAAAACTACTTTAGTAGCTACCAAAAGGCAATTGCCATTTTATTCCCTTCTTTTTTGTTTTCTTTTTCTATTTTCCGTATGTCAGCTTTTCAATTAGGCCTAATCTGATATTGCCCATTTAATCTCCCTACTTAATTCTCTTAGTCTGTTCAGGCTACTATAACAAAACACCACATGGGATGGCTTATGAACAACAGACTTGGAGGCTGGAAGTCTGAGATCAGGGTGCTAGCACGGTAGGATGCAGGCCCTTTTCTGGGTCATAGACTTCTTGCTGTGTTTTCACAGGGTAGAAGGAGATAGGGATCTCTCTGGAGACTCTAGGCTAGGATCTCAACATAAGAATTTTGGAAGGGTCACAAACACTTAGACCATAACACCAGTCTCTCACTATTAAAGTAATCTCATTTATAATGATGGCACCTAGCACTGAAAAAATTATATTAGGTCTTTTCTGTCTCCCCCTACTAACACATAAACTTCATGAATGTAAGAAAGTCACCCTGTTCACCATGGTTTCCCTATTCTTAAAAGATAAATGATAGATGCTCAATAAACACTTGTTCATTGACTTTTATCAATGAATGAATTGCTGCAGAAGTCATTTTCTTGGCTATTTCATTTACTTTTTTCTCTGTATCACCAATTTGAGTACATTCATTCATTATACATCCCACAAATGCTTCTTACATACCTATTATGTGTCATGCAATATTATAGACATGAAAAAAAGTGGCACCTTGCACGTTGTAAGCCCTGAACAAATATTTGCCAAAAAAGATTTCCCATGATTATATTAACAATTACTATAGGGCACCTGGGTGGCTCAGTTGGTTAAGCGACTGCCTTCGGCTCAGGTCATGATCCTGGAGTCCGGGGATCGAGTCCCGCGTCGGGCTCCCTGCTCGGCGGGGAATCTGCTTCGTCCTCTGACCCTATCCCCTCTCATGTGTTCTCTCTCTCTCATTCTCTCTCTCTCAAATAAATAAAATCTTTAAAAAAAAAACAACAACAACAATAACTATAAACTTATTAGAAAATGTTGCCATAGGGTAATTGTTAAGCCCAGGAGTTTATGACATCCCTTATTTCTTGATAATTTAATTCGGAAAAAAGTTGATCAATGACTTATACAAAAGCCACTACAATTTGCCAAAGAAATGATGTAAAGCATATTATGTAAAATTTCAAAAAAAATCTTTATATTTTACATTTGGTGAAGTCAAAATAGAAGTTGCTTTACTGCTGTATGCAAATGCCATTGCTGCTCCGCACATACATTCTCACCCTATTCTCTTCAGTACATGCAGGCTCCAGTTCCAACGCCGGGACAGAGCTTCATCTGGTGCTTGGAGCCCATTTTTTCACCTGCATATAGGCCAGAAGTGGAAGGGAATTAACATCCCTTGGGAAAAGTCCTCTTCTATAAATATCCTAGCTAGATGGTCTATAAATATCCTTTTCTTAAAGTTGAGATAACACTAGTGAGCATGTTTTGCACATGAGGGACACCAAAATGTCTCAGTGAGTCAAACTCAAGGTTTTTGGACCTAATAATTTAAGTGGCAACTTACTAGGTAAAAAATCCCGCATTTTTGTACTCTGTTCCCTGGTTTACTTTCTCCTCCCCTACTACTATTTTCTAAAATCTTCTTCCAAATGAACTACTTCAGTTTCAATGATTTCCTCAAGATCTGTTTCTCAAGGAACCCAAACTAAGAGGCAATCCTTCAAATTAGTGTTCTCCAAATAAGCTTTTTTCCCTTCACTTCCTTACACTGTGCACTATCGTCACCCATGCAGTTAACAGGATAGAAACCTACCAGTCATCAATTACTTCTCCGTCGCTCCCTCCCCCCCACATAAATTTCATAAATCCATGCCTGCGCTCTATAACTACTACCATATCATTAGATCATGTGAAAATCAACTTTGACTCAAATTGATGAAGCAACCTTTGTCCCTCTTATCAGTTTTGCCTCCTTTATATTTATTCTCCACATAGCAGCTTCAATAACCGCCATAAACTATAAGTTAAATATGTCACCAAAAATCTTTTATTTGTCATTTTGCTTAGAAAAAGAAAACCTCCTAAATGTGTCTTCCAACAACTTTATATCCTAGCTCCAATTTGTCACTCCAACCTTAATTCATCCCCAGTTATTCTTTGGATTATGGATTTCATTGTTACTGAACTAACAGAAACCAAGTAATCCTTGGAATGGGGAATTTAAATTGCTGAGGGAAGGGATACGTGTAAGGGTAAATTCCAGTGGGAATAGAGCAGTAAGGGATTTAGAGTAATAAGCAAGAATTTTATTGAGAAAAAAGAAAAAATCTTTTAAAACCATAAGAAGAATGAACTATATCTGTAAACATGGTATGTTTATGTATGATGATAAATATTTATAATGTACACTCATTGATTTATTATAGAAATTATCAGAAGAATTATCCTCAGCATGTGCTGCCTATATGATGTAAATAAAAACTTTTTTTGACTTTTTGAAAAATGAAAGCAGGGACAAGTTGTTTTGCCCTTACATGAATAAAAATAGAGATAAGTGTGCAATTCTCACAATACAAACTTAATTCCCAGAGAAGTGACCATATAGAGATACTTATAATACTTTTAAGCAAATACAGTGTGTTCTCTTTTTTTTTTTGCTTTATGAATTACGTGGACATTATTAACATAATGTCAATAATTATATCAACTTTGTAAGTTACAAATCAAAACATGTCCCTGTATAACTTTGTAACTCCTGTGTGTGTCTAAGGACAAGTTGAAATATAATGTAGTTCTATAGGTTCACAGGGAGTAGTATGTACCCAGTGTTGTTAGGTTTGTCTTTTTTTTTTTTTTTCACAGAAAAGGACATGTCCCTTCAAAGGTTTTGTGCATTTTACTTGTCAACAGTCCCTATTAAAAAAATAAAATGCAATTAAAAGATCTATCTCTTGCTTAATGCTACTTCCAGGAAATAGTAATAGTTTTCCAGGAGGACAATGTGGAAATGATCATGGAGAGAAAGGCCGTAGTAGAGGGGAGAATGCCACATCAAGACAGTGTTTTGCAGATCATTCCACTGAGAGATCTTCCCTGATCTGCTTCCCATAAATATCATTAATATTGGCATTTCTTTATCAATTATTTTATTCACTTACTAATGTCAATCATAGGCTAAGAAATAAACTTACAAAAGTGAAAAAAAGCAAGATACGTTAAGAATCTGGGATAAGGGTTGCATACAAAAATGCCACACTGGTTAATAAAATCATCAAATTTAGAAAGATGAATTCACTGAGATGAATTCATTGGGATAGAAGTAAGGGAAACTTGTGAAGTCAGTTCCTTGGTATTATATGGATAAAACAATGGATTCAGGGTATTCTAAATTCTTTTTACTTTCATTGGTTTAAGTGTCATATGTATTTATCTTAATGACATAGATACTCTAAACTAGCAAACAGGGTATGGTATGGACTAAGCTATTTTAAATTACAAATTAACATGTTAAATAAATAAGCCAAATGAAAATGTAAGCATTTACAAACTTATTCAAAGGAATATCACAGTATGATGTTGGAGGTGGAGATGGGGTTCTAGCATTGACACCCAGGGAAATGACTATCATTACTAAGTAGAGTAGGTCTTGAATGAAATCTTTGTTTTCAATCCTACACTGAGCTATTTATTTCACATACATTTGTGTTCTTTCTTGTCTTGCATTTTTGCTCATGATTGTTTTTCCGCTCTTAACAAATTCTTGTTTTTACCTTAACACTTTTGATTTAAATCTAACTACCAATAGTGCATTCCTATTCAAAGATTGGGGAAAAAAATCACATGAGAGAAAACATAAAAGCAATGAGTAAGCCTTTTTTCCTATACAACTGTATTATCAGACATGAAAATAAACATTTAATTAGAAAATAAGCCATGAAGTAAAATATATGGTACAAGCGATCTTACAAATTATATAAACAGTGTTATAAAATGGTATATGTAAATCTGCTGTTGAGTGAGGAGGAGAGCATGGAAAAAATAATAAATAACTTTTTTAAAAACTGCAATTATTAGTATTGCAGATATATAACTAAGAGACTTAATTTATTACTTCTGTTACTGCATTTAGAAATAAAAAGTAAAATAGTGAAAACTATTGTAAGCATGGGTAATAAATGGTAAGTTGTTATGTCTTTCACTTTTTTTCTACTTAGCCCTTTTTTTTATTATTCCTCAAGATTTTTAAAAACAGGATCTAAACATGGACAGTCCACACTGTTTTCAATTACCTAACACACTGTTCTGCCCTTTTTAACGGTCTGAATGAGATGACTACCACTTTGCAACTTACACATCTTTCAGTGTTGGTCCCCAAAGACAATCAAAGGTAGAATTGAAGAAATGTTACATTCAACTCTGGGCAGAACTCGAGTAAAGAGCTATGTCTGATCAATACGGACCCTATTAATTCTGATCCCAGCCTGATGATTGTTGCTTCTGCTCCCTCCCCAGAGTTAAATTACTTTGAAACAGCACAGAAACTACTGAGAAGGGTTAGTCAGAAACCACACAAAATGTTTTCTTCTTAACAGTCCAGTTGAGAACTGGACTGTGCAGAGATGAGAATATGACTTTATAGTGTATATTTCATGCCATTGGCACCCACTTAAAGTGCTCTATGATGGAGGTAAATATCAGTCTGGGTAATTCTGAAACTGTTAAGTGAGTGCTCTATGAGAGTTTGTCTCAGGATATTAGAGCCCATTTTGTTGATAGGTAAAATGTTGGCTAGCACCCCAGCACCCAAAGGATATTCTTTATACTTTCCCAGAAAAATGCTTGATTTTTTTTTTTTCCATTTCAACTGTAAAGGTCACAAACTCAGTCACAGGCTCAGTTTTTTAAATGATGAGGATCTTTTAAGGGTCTACAAGGGGGTAGTTAGATACAGGACCCACAAATGTGAATGAAAAATGGTTACTGCACCCCAGGTGCTCACCAGCTGATCAGCTTGGCTGCTATATAAGTGTATAGTTATAATCAGCAGTGAAAATTATAACCTAATGGGGGGATACACATACTGGACTGCACTGGTGGTGTGCTATTCACAAAGCTGCAGAGGAGATGTGAAACTTGAATTTGAGTCCGAAGTAGGTGTTTATCAGATTTCTCCATTGATTTACCAGAATTAAAGAGATATATCAGGAAAAGACAAAGAACTCACAATGTAAAAGGTACATATTTCGTGGCACGTATGAGAAAACTGCCATTAACTCAATATGGATATATAGTAGGATAAGAAAATATAGACAAAGAAATGGAAAATAATATAGGCAATGTTATGGGAAGTCCTTTGAATTTATTCAAAAATAATTAAGAAAAATAGATTTGAAGCAGAAAAGTGACAATTTTGGGGTGAAAATTCTAGTAGCAATATGGCAGTTGGATTAAAAAGAAGAGCCAATGAAATCAAAGGGTTTAAGAAATTCTGTTGAGATTGTTAGTGAGAATGAGTGAGATTAGACAGATTTGCTAAAGAGGTTGATAGTGGCTGAAAGAAGAGACAATCTATGCAAGAGATATTTTAGGCAGAAAATATGTAACCGAGTACCGTGATTTTAGAGCTGATGTACTTGGAAATTTTTTTTTCTTAAACAAATATATAGCTTAAATAATGCTTTTAAGGTAGGAAAGGCAAAGCTAGGAATGGATTCAGGAAAAGGAATTGAGTATGATTTGTCTTTTTTTTTTTTTTAAGATTTTATTTATTTATTTTTCAGAGAAAAAGCACAAGCAAGGGGTAGTGGCAGGCAGAGGGAGAAGCAGGCTCCCCGCTGAGCAAGGAGCCCGATGTGGGACTCCATCTCAGGACCAAAAAATCATGACCTGAGCTGAACGCAGACGCTTAAGCAACTGAGCCACCCAGGCACCCCTGAAATCCCCTTTTAACAGGAAAACAAGAGAATAAAATGAGCAGTAAAGAATTACGAAGAACCTGAAATTTTTAGGGTTTAGCAGAAGAAAATAATATATATATATATTATTATTATTACATATATACTGATATAAATGAGGAGTGTCTTAGTTAGTTATCTGAGAACCAGGGGACCATGTCCCAGATACCAAGAAAAGAAGTTTTTGTAAGAAGTTAGCTTATACCGTTCCTCTGTTAACCCATTGTGGGAATACCTTCAAGATGTCAGTCCAATGCTCCAAACTTTCCTCTGTCCAGTTATGTCTTTTTCAAATTATCCACTTCATTTTTTTCCATATTTGTGGAAAATGTTTTTGTTATCTTGTCTCATACATTACTTATGCAACATAAATACTCAAAATTCTTTTAGGTTTGTGAGTTGTACGCTATACATGATCTTCAACTTTTAAATGTCAACTTACAAAAGGCTTCAAAAGCTAGAGAATGATTTCATTTATTTCGTATCAGTGACCTGGAATAGCAGAAAAGAATAGCCGGTTCCTCTGTATGCTGGCTGGGCACTCCTTTTCACTACCACCTGCTCTATCTATCTGTGTGTGCCAATTACTCACTCTTTGTGTGGGAGGAGAATAGCAAGTAATGTGTGCCGCTGATAACGTCTATAAGATTCACATAGAATGTGTTGCAGAATGTATTTGTGTATATTTATGGACCTCTTTAGAGAATAATATAAAATTAAAATAATTCAGGCCAATTTTTTTCACAAGACTAACTTGTTTATCTCAAGATAACCATTTTAAATGTGGAAAACCATAAAAACAGTCTTTCAGAATAGGCCAAAAAAAAAAAAAAAAAAAGAAAAGAAAAGAAAAAGCAATGGTGTTTTTATATCCAGAATACATTTGTCTCAGAGAGAATATAAGCATTATTTCATTATTCAGTTTTATTTACTTGTAGTTTATCTTCTTCAGACATATATTGGCTTAATTTGAACAGACGGATTAATGTTTCAGATAAGGCATTTAGCCACGAACTATTTTGTAGTTAGGTTCTTTTTATAGCTATTCACCATATTCCACCATTGATCCATCTACAGAATTGCCCATTCAAATCAATGATGCATCCTGAATAAAAATATATGGCAAGAAGCAGAAATTACTTTGATATGGGATTTATAAACTAAAACATCTCCCATTTTGTTTAACTTACATACTTGGGAGGACTATCTACTTTTTTCTGTAATATTAAATAGAAACAGCTGACTGACTAAAGAAGCATCAGTGCAGTTATTTAGCATATCTTTAGCTAATTTTTGTGCTGTCTACAAATGGGGCCTGACAGTAAAATGTACATTAGTGATTACTTTCCTCACTGTTCTTTATTCTTTGAGTTGATTTTTGTAAGGGGATTCGGATTTAGAAATGATTTTTAAAAGCCTGTCTAGCATGACATGCTTAAAAATTAGAGAATCTCAAGATGGGACACAAAACGAAATAATGAATGAAAACAAGTTATAAACTATCCGTCAATAATGCAAGTGGTCATTTAATGAGTCACTAATGAGTTAAATGGTAGAAACACTTTTGAATTAACAAATGAAGGTAATTATCTGCCTCCAATATCATTGCAAGAAGGGAGCAACATTTTTTTTTAACCATCTCTCCTCTTTCCCTGGTCTTTTTTCCTTCAATAACACTTAAACTCGATTTAGCAACATCTGTATATTTGACATGAAGAATGAAACTATTGTCAAACAAAAATTCATATGATCAAATAAAAATGATTTTCATTGTTCTAAAATATATATAAAGTATATGTAATGATAGGCACTGGAGATAGGGCATTAAATAGGATTCATGATACCTTTCCATGATAGATCTTTATAGCACTTAATTCTTAAAAAAATTCTCATATATGGTTATATAGAGAAAATTCTAAGTACTACATTGACCAGCATATTAAAACATTTATATTGTAGGGTGCCTGGGTGGCTCAGTTGGTTAAGCAAGTGCCTTCGGCTCAGATCATGATCCCGGAGTCCTGGGATCGAGTCCCACGTCGGGCTCCCTGCTCAGCAGGGAGTCTGCTTCTCCCTCTGACCTTACCCCCTCTTGGGCTCTCTTTCTCACTCTCTCTCTCAAATAAATAAATAAAATCTTAAAAAAAAATAAAAAAATAAAACATTTTTATTGTAGTCCAAATGTGATCTCATGTGGCCTTTTTTTTTTCCCCTAAGATTTTATTTATTTATTTGACAGAGAGAAGCACAGCGAGAGAGGGAACACAAGCAGGGGGAGTGGGAGAGGGAGAAGCAGGCTTCCCGTGAGCAGGGAGCCTGATGCCGGGCTCGATCCCAGCACCGTGGGATCATGACCTGAGCTGAAAGCAGACACTTAAGGACTGAGCCACCCAGGTGCCCCCCATGTGGCCTTTTATTGCAAAAAAGGAATATTAATGCATATCCTTTAGAAGGCAAATCTGTTGGTGAATTAATGTGCTCAGTTAACCATATTTAACAAATATAATTTATATTACAAAAAATCAGACTGCGTATATATCAGTCTTTCATAAATATTATTCCTATTAATCAGATTTTTTATTGAGATGCTTGGCCTTTTGATGTTATGCTTTCAGTGAGGTTCTAATGATAATTGTATTATTCTTTGAAGACAGATTATATGCTTAAGATAAAAGATGATCAGGTGGTAAGAAATCAGAAGTCATTCCCAATGAAAACTGGAAATTCTAACTTGGAGATTCAACTTCTTGAAAGACTCAGAGGAAGTCCATAAGAACAAGCCAATCCAAAATTTTCTTTAAGGAGCAGTTCTGAATCTACTGCAACACATCAACACATTTATTAAGATATCTTTAAAATGTTACATCAAAAATCAAAATGATTTAGGCCCCCTTAACTTTCTGAATAATTGTCTACCAGAGCTGTAAAGAAACATAATGCTCCCTTTGAGCCCCTGATTATCTGCAAAATAGTTTCTTCCTCAAGACAATGAGATGAACTAATGACAAAACATACTCATAGATGACTGCATTGATTTAATGGTTATGTGTTGTTATTAGGACTAAAGAAATACAACTTGGAAACTGATTGCCAGATATAATCTGACTGGTTTTGTAAATTAGCCTTTCTGACAATAGTTTATTTCTAGTATCAATTGTCAACTGAGGTCAATAAAATTTCTTGAATTCAAGAATGAGCTTCACAGTATAACTTTAGAAACATTTTGAAATGTCCAACATAAATATATGATAAATGCTTATGCTTAGTGGTATATAAATATAGCACAATAATGCATACTTATTAATTATTGATTTATTTTGCTCAAAAAAAATTTTTGAGGAAGCTTGTTACATGAATTGTATTAGCTATGTACTGTGTTGATCTATAGTTATGTTGGAAAAACAAAACACTGTCTCACTGTTTGTGGGCACATAATAACTCTGTTTTCTTTGGGTGATAAGAATAAATATTATTTCTTACTTTTCTATATTCTTAACCTTTTAAAATAATTAACATTAAGTACTTTAATACTCTTAAAAGAAACAAACTGTTAGAGTCAGTGTCTAAACTCTATCTCTTCTCTTGTGATATCTCTGAAACATCAAATATTCTTTATCAAATTTCCTGAATTTAAATAAAAGAAAAAAATTTAAATATTAAAAAAAAACCCAAAACATAAAAGAAAATTAGGTAAAGTTTTGCTGTTAGAGATGTAATTTTGAACAAATATATTTATCTCTCCCCTACCAAAGCTTCCTTAAAATTATAGTAAATATATATATATATACATATATATTTCTTTTAGTAAATATATTTTTAAAAGATGTAATACCATCAGGAGATTGAGAATGGAAGACGGAATAGTAACAATAAGTGTAACTGATTTAGGAGATCCAAGAGTATTTAATCCTTAACCTACTGTAAGAGAAGATATGAAAAACATAAATTATACCATAGAATGCCCCCTGCAATTAAAAAAAAAAAAAAGCTTATTCAGGACAATACACTTCCTGTACAAGCAGGTGTGGGACTAAGCTAAGAGAACTTAATTAAAGACTTTTGAAGAATCCCTGAATCATTTCTCCATGAGGCATGTCACTGACTGCTCTTCTTCCAGGGAAAAGACATTTAAACTTTACAGAAGGTAAGAAAAGAGAAAATGCAGGGTGAATGAGGGGAAACTGGCAAGCACGGGGGAGGAGAGAGTATATGTGAAGTCAGAGCTTAAGACAACACTCCCCTACTGGGTGACATGGCATGAACTCTAGAGAGCTGGCTTCAGGCCTCATACCCAGCAGTCAGGAGTCTGGAAGAGGTTTGCTCGGTGTACCAGAAAAGATAAGAAGCCTGTAAATCTAGGGGTTTCCCGAGAAAAGAATCCACCCAGATTGCCTTAAAAGGAAAGCCACAGTTGATAAGCTTATGCACCGGCGAGGAACTTCCAATCAGCTCTCTACTGACCACTCATAAGTATTAACAGAGAGGTAAGGATTGCCAGACGTCCGTGAAAAACATCTGAAATGAAAGAAAGAAGACAAAGCCATCATCTAGGAAGAAATAATTTGGAGGAAACTGATTTAATGCTTTGAAAAGAAAGTTTAAAAAAATTATCTTCAGCTATTCCAGCTTCCATACCATAATACCACAGACTGGGTGGCTTATAAACAAAAAAATATTTATTTCTCAAAGTTTTAGAGGAAGGAAGGTCCAAGATCATGGTGCCAGCAGATGCAGTGGCTGGTGAGAGCTTACACCCTCAGAAATGGCTGATATCCTGCTACCACCTCACATGGCAGAGTGGGGAGCTGGATCTCTGGGACCTCTTTTGCAAGGACACAGATCCCATTCATGAGGGCTCTGTGACCTAATTAGGTCTTAGTGACCTATTCACTTCCCAAAGGCCACAACTTCTAACACCATTACATCAGACTTCAACATATGAATTCTGGTAGGAGACACAGCTTCAGGCTATAGCAATATTATATTCCCCTAAATGGGGACATGAGGAGCTTTTGCATCGGTAAGACTAGAATGCTATAAAAATGGAACTGTATGATAATGAAGATGAGCTCTTTAAAAATGGAAATAAAATTGGAAAGTCAATGGGTGTGATGAAAGATATTGAGGAAAATAGAAAGATAGAGACATGAATAAGTAATGAGAATGAAAAAAACACTTTAAAGACAAGTCCAGAGAGATAATACCTAAGCTATAAGATTTTTAGATATCTGAGGAAGTGACAAGAAAGCAAATGGAAGAGTTGGGATTATGGAGTAGAGAATGGGGGGCAGTGAATGAACATTAAGTACCCAAAAAATTCAGCAAGCAGACAGACTGTTACATTCAAAGAAAGCAAAACTGTAGGGGAAAAAAGCATACTTTTGATATACAACATGTAAATGGTGTTTGGGTTGTCATAGTTCTAAATCTTAATTTAATCACAATCAATTAATACTTACGTTTTGATGATAAGGAAATATGAAAATTATGTGCCAGTGGTCAAGTGGTTTAGCAAAGTGAAATAAAAGAAAAATATTCATTTTCCTGGGCTAAAATTTCAGAGACTTTGCCTAAAATAGAAAAAAAAAAATTAATTACAAGCATGTTATTTAGCAATATAGGTAGGTGTCCCACCATGACTAGCTGAAAGCGGTTAAAGTTCCTGTCCTCTAGACAAGAACAAACTGTGTATATTTATTTGACTCTTTAAGTTATATGCATAAAATTCAGATAATAACACAATCACATGTTAATTTTAGATATACCCACAGCCAGATGTCAATGATAAAATAGTATACCCGAAGATTGGCCTATTTCTAGGATCAGTGGTATCAACTGCAACTCAAACAAACAAACAAAAACAACAAGCAAGTAAACACATTGATAATTAAATAATTGGAGTGTTAAAATCAAAGCAAAAGTGTCTATTTGATAATAGAAACTGAACAAAGCTGACAAATCTAGGCTTTGAAGTCCAGTGACAGGGGCAGGGAGGGAGGGAATACAACCTACTCAGTAAAACAGGAGAATACTGCCCAAAGGGAAATTTTAAATTTTATTAACCATAGCAACACAAAAGGTACAGCAGCATGCTTTTATTAAAGGGAACACATTCTGAAATATCACACCATACTGTGTGACTGAGACAGTAGTTGAGAAATTTACAAATTAGATTCAGACTAAAAATACTCTGTATTTGAGATAATCATCTTAAGGGGCTATTGTCAATGCATTCAGAATCATAAGCTCTTCTTCTTGTCAATTTCACTGCATTCTAAAGACACTTGACAACTTTCATTGCAATATATTGTGAACAATCCTTCACTCCTGCAGCAACTCAGTTAGTGTTATCAACAAAGATGTGAAATGCTCTATAAAGGTAAACCAGATAAAGTGGATCAATATGGACTCTGGCAATATAAACCCTCTGGCATATGAGAAATACCATGGTGATGCGGACTCGACAGCTGATATTGTCCTACTGGACAGCTCTCTATAAAAGTTGCAAAAGAGACAATCAATCTGGTAAAGATCCCTGTAGATGCTTCAGAATTTAATAAAAATATTGCTGTCTGAGAGTCTCCCATGATGACCTCTTAACATGATTAATTTATATATATAGGATGTTTCTTCACCCTTTCGCCCCAATTTTCCTAAATACTATCAAGATTCTACCTCTTTAGCTGTCACATAGTTGTAACATAGTTGTACACAGCAAGACTGGACTGTTTCAAATCAATATAGCAGCCCAAGGTTGTCCTAGCACTTGCTTGCTTATCCCTTCATCTCACAGAGCTTCTATAGTACTCATGTAGTCCTTCATTAAAAACTAACATTCTGGGTGGCAGGAGGGGGGTGGTGGTGCCTGGGTGGTGAAGTAGGTTGAGCGACCAACTCTTGCTTTCAGCTCAGGTCCTGATCTCAGGGTCAGGAGATCAAGTCCCCTGTCGGGCTCCACAGTCAGTGTGGAGTCTACTTAAGACTCTTTCTCTCCCTCCCCCTCTGGCCCTCCCCTCCTCAAATAAATAAATAAATCTTCAACCAACCAACCAACCAACCAACCAACAAACAAAAACACTAACATTCTGGGTTTTTCCAGTCCAGCAGGTAAAGATGTTGGAAGTCACCCCTCTGTCCTAACAACAAGTAAAACACTGAACAAACTGAAAAAATCAACAACTCTTAAACCTGTCAGAAAAGTAAGGACACAGGGCAAATCACTGCTCCCAAAATTGGAAAGACAGGCAGATTCAGAGAATCACAACTTACCAAAGCAGAGACCTAGGATTAGAAACCCCAGTGAGGACCAGTGCTGAGGTAGGAAAAACTAAGTTCTAATTCACAAATCACTGGAGGGTCAGTGTGAAAAACACCAAGAGTTTAAAAATCCAGGGGAACCCAGCTATGGGGAAGCCCTTGCACTTTTGTGTTTATCTCCAGGGGCGCTGCCAGGTCCTCACAGCAAATATCAGAGGGAAATCCCCTCACACTGCCAGCAGGGCCAGGGGACTAGGAACCATTTTGAAATCTACCACAACATTTTGTTCTTAATCAACTATTTTATCAGAGTCCAACCTGCTGGGGTTTTATCAGGGCTTAAACTACCTGGGATGGCAGGGAAATACACATCTCCAGACCTCTCTAGTCTTCCATGTGGGAGAAGGGAAATACCTAACTCCAGTTCCTGCTAGCCATTCTGTCCACCTAAGGGGGAGAAAAAACTGGGATGCACTGTTGAAGTTCACAGTCCAGGGGCACAGACTCCCAAAGGCTGAAACAATCATAAAACCATAGAACACTTCTCTCCCCACACCTTCCCACTACATTACATAAAGCCTGTTTACTGCAGTTCCTTTTTTTTTTTTTTTTTTTTTAAGATTTTATTTATTTGAGAAAGAGAATGAGATAGAGAGAGAGCATGAGATGGGGGAGGGTCAGAGGGAGAGCAGACTCCTTGCTGAGCAGGGAGCCTGATGCGGGACTCGATCCCGGGACTCCAGGATCATGACCTGAGCTGAAGGCAGTCGCTTAACCAACTGAGCCACCCAGGCGCCCCTACTGCAGTTCCTTTTATCCAATACATCACGTCCACCTCTCAACAACAACAAAAATTACAAACCACACTAAAAGGCAAAAAACAGTTTGAAGAGACAGAGCAAACATCAGAACCAGAGTTAGATAATGCAGGCATGTTGGAATTACCAGACCACAAATTTTTTTAAAACTATGATAAATATGCTAAAGACTATAATGGAACAAGTAAATACGTGAAAGAACAGATGGATAATGTAAACAGAGAGATGAAAATTCTAAGAATAAAAGAGAAATGCTACAGATAAAAAACACTGTAACAGAGTTGTCCTATCAAATCAGGTTTGAGAGAAAGAGGTGATAAGCTTATTCTTGACCTGAAGTCATTCATCCACCTATGAAAAGACAATTGACAGTCTACTAAGCATGGCATCGCATGACATACTAAGGAATCAATAAAAATCAGTTAGTCTCTGCTCTCAGGATTTTTCAGTCTAGTGAAAAAGGAAGACATGTATGCAATGTAAATTGGAGGAAGTAGTAGGAAGGGTGATGTAGATGAGGAAAGACTTCCAAGACAAAAGAAGTAAGTCAGGGTCCCAAGGACTTAAAGGCTGATTTGGAGAGACAGGTGCATAAACCTTGACTTCAATAGAATAAGGGTATATTCTCTGTTAAACGGAGGAATGTAGGGCTGTGGAAGATTTTGCCTCCAGGATTCAGTTTTCTTGTTTGTAAATATTAATAAGTTCTTTTAAATAACAATTTCACTTTCAGAATTTACCTAGAGGAGGGAATAGACAGCTATGCTAAGACATACTTATAAATCTATTATTGAAGCCTTATTATTACAATAAGTGGTCAAAACATTACAGAATCATACAATGGAATGTAATCTATCTACCAGAAGTATAAGATATAGGTATATTTATTTATATACCACAGTGTGTTATGACATAGTAAGCAAAAGCACTTATCAAAAAATACAAAAATACAAAATGTGTGGTATTGACCCTTGTAAACTTGTTTATGTATGTGTTTGTGCACGTAATGTATGTGAATGCATGCACAGACAGAAATCTTGAATGATATTTTTTAAATGCTAATAGGACTTTCAGGTAACTTTGTTTTCTTTATTCTTTAGGGGCCCATTATTCAAGTCTATTTTCAATTATAAGACATATATGTGCTATAAAAATATGTGAACATAATAAATTGAAAAGAGAATGTTAAACTCTATAATCTTTGTATATGTCTATACACACATATAATCCATATAATCTTTAAGTTCCATCGCAAAAAGCACATGAAAATATTCTAAAATTGCAATTATAAGTATAAAATGGCAGGGTAAATATGATGATGACATATTTCAGTTGTCAAGGAAAGCATGGAGTTAAAAGCAGTCAGAGAAGTTTACTGTACTTAAATTGAAATTTTAGTGATATTTGAAGTGGCAATAACCTTCAAATGAATTAATTCCTTCATAGAAAGTAGTTAATAAAGTCTCATTGAGGGTGTTTTGTGTGTTCCTGAATAGAAGGTTTCCAGAGCCATCTTTTATCCAGTAAGTCATATTGAGCATTCCCCATAATTAGTGACTTTTTTTAGAAACAGAAATCCAAAAAAGTTATTAATTTTTCTAATATATTTAAAAGAAGAGCCTCAAATATAAAAATTGGAACTTTATTAAGTAATGCATATAATGAATCAACTTTGTTGAAAATAACAAATATATATAAAACTGTGCCAGTTTAAGATAATTGGTGGTGTGTCGTCATCAGACATTAATGTTATATTCAAAATCTGTCTAATAAGGAATAATGATACATCATTTCAATCCCCTAAAGGAATTAGGGTCAAATCTGGCCAATGTACTGTAATTATAGCTTTTTATTTGTCTAAGTTTTGTATTTTTTTTTGAGTTTTTTGTACTCATGTCTCTAGGAAGTTTTTAGTATACACACACACATGCATACACACATAATTATTTTTAGTGACACTTCAGAACCTTGTCATAAGTGTTCATTATATATTAGTATAATATGGAAACCCCAGGAATTCCAGATATTCTCAAATTGTCTTCCTTCAACTCTGGACTGCTACTTTCCATGGGGATTTAGAAAATGAAATTTTTTTTTTTTTGAGTTGTAAATGTAATCAAGGGTTCTCCATTTCAAAGCTGAATATTGGCATTATCATTTGTCAGCAAAGTAGACTTGCATGATGCCAGCCAAATTATTTCATGGTTGGTTAATTATATAGTACTTAGCATCTCTGCATTTGGCTATCTTGGTCTGTAGCAATTACCACACTAATGATGGACACAATTTGTTCCTTGATGTACAGCATCTCTATGAAAACTTAAATGACAAAGTCACAAAAAATACACTCTGTACTACAAGCACAGACTTATATTTTCCATGATTCTCTAATAGGTAGGTTAGAGTTAGGTTCTTTTAAATAGCTGACTAAAGGTTTTGACAACTTTAACATGTGTAGAAGAAATTGTCTATTTTTTCTCTCATTTGAGAATCAATATTTTAGCCATCATTCTCAGAAGAATAGGATTTTTGTTTATATAATTAAGTATGGTAAAGCCAAGAAAAAAGTTGAAATAGTAACAGAAATAGTAACACTTAAATTTTCCTATTAAAGCTGAGGCACATGCCCACTAAGCTTATTACATCAATCAAGCACAGTACTCTTCTAACATTTATTGCTCTTAATTTACGAGTAAGATTTATCAGATCATATTATCACTATTTAAGTGCTTCTCCCATCTTTATGGCCAAGGGCCTGGTCCTACTTCATCAACTCTGAGAGTATCAATATAAAATTATATGTACAGAATCTTAAAATCCATGGTAAATGATCAGTCCTATTACCCTTACATAAATTATTTTTAAAGGATGTCAGTTACCATAGAAAGTTCATTAACATTTTCTCTCTCTTTTTTTTTTAGATTTATTTATTTATTTATTTATGAAAGAGGGAGAGAGCGAAAACATGTGCGTGCTTGGGGGGGCGGGCAAAAGGAGAGGGAGAAAGAAGGAGTAGATTCCCCACTGAGCACCAGGAGCCTGACTTCACCCTCTAATTCACGATCCTGAGATCATGATCTGATCCAAAATTAAGAGTTGGATGCTTAACCAACTGAGCCACCTAAGCACCCCAAAAGTTCATTAGCATTTTAAACTTATAAAAGAACCTAAACTTGCAGGCTAATATATAAACACAGAGTATAAACACACGCACACACACTACAAAGCTGAATGTTTATGTCATTTATTCAGAATAACAGTAAAATATTAGTTTGTGAATATGATACTATTTAGAACCTGAAATAAAGATTTTGATTCTTATAGCTTATTTTACACAATTGCTTCTTTTTATGTTATACATTGTTGATGAAAGTATGTGTATCTCAAAGAAGAAAGAAATGGAACAAATAATCCTAAAATTTTTATGGAACCAGAAAAGACCCCGAATAGCCAGAGGAATGTTGAAAAAGAAAAGCAAAGCTGGTGACATCACAATTCCGGACTTCAAGCTCTATTACAAAGCTGTCATCATCAAGACAGCATGGTACTGGCACAAAAACAGACACATAGATCAATGGAACAGAATAGAGAGCCCAGAAATGGACCCTCAACTCTATGGTCAACTAATCTTCGATAAAGCAGGAAAGAACATCCAATGGAAAAAAGACAGTCTCTTCAACAAATGGTGTTGGGAAAATTGGACAGCCACATGCAGAAGAATGAAACTGGACCATTTCCTTACACCACACACAAAAATAGACTCAAAATGGATGAAAGACCTCAATGTGAGACAGGAGTCCATCAAAATCCTAGAGAACACAGGCAGCAACCTCTTCGACCTCAGCCATAGCAACTTCTTCCTAGACACATTGCCAAAGGCAAGGGTAGCAAGGGCAAAAAAAATCCTAAATGAATCTTTTTGATTAAAATTTGTACTGTTACTTACATTAAGCATTACTAATTTTAAAGATATCAAAGAAATATATTTGATTGGAAACAAAAGGAGAGTAAAATATTAGGTTTTTTGACTGTGAAGTAAAGTAATAACCATATCCCATATTCAGTGAGTTAGGTTTTGTTTCTTGCATTTATGAAATAATGGCATTTATGCAAGGTATGGATTATAATTCATTCATAGCAAATTTTAGTCTTTAAAGACATAATCTTGAATTCCTTATCAGCAAAGACCTTCAAGCTAAAAATCTTCAAATTAATTAAATTCAACTGTATTAATAGGACACCTGCAGCTTGCTACCAATGGCAATACATAATTGCTCCCAAACATTAAATTTAAAAAATAAAAATAAACCAATACTGCATTAGAGTATTAAAGAAGAGGATCTCTTAATAAGCTATAACATCTACATTCACTGATAAAGCTGAATGAATGAGAATTTCCAGTTAAAAACTCTATTTAAAGTTACTAGTTAAAAACTAGACAATTGGAACATCAAATTTATACAGAGTGTGAGCTTTGGGAATCGATACTATTATATTTAAATGTGTTTATAAATTTTGTCATTGTGTGGATAGAAGGTAACTTGAACAGTATCAATTAAAATGCCTTTTGCTACAATGAAAAAGAAAACCAAATTCAAACTTAGTGAACAAGGAGAATGCATAAAATTTAGCAGCTTTCTGATAAATAGGATTCACTATAAACTGTTATTTTTATTTATTTATTTATTTTTTAAGATTTTATTTATTTGCGAGAGAGAGAATGAGAGACAGAGAGCATGAGAGAGGGAGGAGGGTCAGAGGGAGAAGCAGACTCCCTGCCGAGCAGGGAGCCCGATGTGGGACTAGATCCCAGGACTCCAGGATCATGACCTGAGCCGAAGGCAGTCGCTTAACCGACTGAGCCACCCAGGTGCCCCACTATAAACTTTTAAAAATGTACTCGTGACTATTTACCAAAAATATGAGGAAATATTATCTTAAACACAAAATTGATTTCAGCTTATCGCAGGAACTAGAATTGGATGGCTTTTTTGATTATTATTCCCACTTTGTCACAGTTGAAATACGATATAAAAATAGAAAAAAACATAGGGCGCCTGGGTGGCTCAGTCGTTAAGCGTCTGCCTTCGGCTCTGGTCATGATCCCAGGGTCCTGGGATCGAGCCCCACATCGGGATCCCTGCTCAGCAGGAAGCCTGCTTCTCCCTCTCCCACTCCCCCTGCTTGTGTTCCCTCTTGTGCTGTCTCTCTCTCTGTTGAATAAATAAATAAAAAATCTTTTTAAAAAAATAGAATAAAACAAAAAGTGAAATAAGATAATTTAAAAAAACTGGTAAAAAATATTGAAAAATAACAATACTATAGCATTTGTTGATGATGTAATTCCAGGGTTATGATCTCTAGGAAGTATCACATTTCTGGAAAGAATAAAGCATGGCAGTGTTGTTAGTTTCAATAAAAATACATAAAAATCAATAGTTTATATTTTTAATTTTAGGAGTATCTAAAAAAATGAGGGGAAACATTACATTTGCCATGTTGCAAAACTACAATCATCTCGGGGAATTTTAATAAAAAAGGCAGAATACAAAATCTATAATTTTTTTGTAGAACACAAACTAAGATATAAATTTAATTATTTTATTTTATTTTATTTAAAGATTATTTATTTATTTATTTATTTGAGACAGAGAGAATGAGCGAGAGAGAGCACATGAGAGGGGGGAGGGTCAGAGGCAGAAGCAGGCTCCCTCCCCCGATGCGGGACTCCATACAGGGACTCCAGGATCATGACCTGAGCCGAAGGCAGTCGCTTAACCAACTGAGCCACCCAGGCGCCCAAACTAAGATATAAATTTAAAAAGAGATAAAAAATAATTTTTCAGGAAATATTTTAAATAATAAAAATAGCTACACTGCCAAAATAGTTAATATATAATTTTAATGCAAATCCAATTATATTTCCAACAGAATCTTTTGGTTTGTTTGGTAGATGGAAGTGAGAAGGGCTGATGAAATTCTAATAATAGCTCTAACATATATAATGTTAAAGTTTTTGCAATTAAATCAGTATTGGTTTGGGAATAAATACATATATCAATCTTGAGTTGGGAATAATCAAAGAGATTAATGAAACTGAAGTTAGCTTTCTGTATCACATACTATGTAGTGAAAGAAAATAAAAATGGTTTCAGACTTAAGTGTTAAAACCAGGTAAATTGATTAAAAAAATATAGCAATAAAATCAAGGAGGCTATATTTAAATCTAGAGGTAAACTATAGGTCAGGTAACTGTAAAAATAAAGGAACATTTGCTGTATAAAATTTTTTGAAAGATTGTATTTCAGGAAATACCATAAAAAAGTCTACAAAACTTTGGGAATTGGGGAAAAGATGTTTACAGTGATACTAACAAATTTCAACTCCTCTTAGAAGTGAGCTGTAAAATAACATGTAACCTGGTGAAAAATTGACAAAGAATATGCTTAGGGCATTCACAAAAGAGTACGTCCAATAGTCCAAACACTGCAAAAGAAGATGCCTAAGCATATTAGTCAGGAAATTAAAGTGACAAATAGCAATCTGTGTATTTTTGGCTGGCAAAAATTACTGATATATCTACTTTTTGTAGGGTTGTAGGAAGAGGGTATGCTCAGTTCTTATTGGAGAAAATATGAATTATTTCAGCATTATGGAAAAATATTATAAAAGTCAATATAACTTTTTTTTTACTGTTATAAATGGGTATTTTCTAATTTCTTATTTTGTTGTTTTTTTTTAAATTTGATTTTATTATGTTATGTTAATCACCATACATTACATCATTAGCTTTTGATGTAGTATTCCATGATTCACTGTTTGCGTATAACACCCAGTGCTCCATTCAATATGTGCCCTCTTTAATACCCATCACCAGGCTAACCCATCCCTCCACCCCTCTCCCCTCTAGAACCCTCAGTTTGTTTCTCAGAGTCCATAGTCTCTCGTGGTTCGTCTTCCTATAACTTTTTAAATTTATCTGTTGACCCAGTAATTATACTAGTAGAAAAATTATTACATATGAATAAAAGTACTAATGCAAATTAAAACATGTACAAAGATATTAATAGCAGAATACTTCTCATGGACAGAAGTGAAAATGTAAGTACATACAAAAAAAAAAAACAAAACCCTAAATAAATACCCATCAATACAGAATGAGTATATCTACACCAAATAATATCACCTAGCTTTTAAAGCAATTACATAATCCTACCAGTTAACTGACATGGATTACCAGGAGATAATTTTGAGGGTGCATAAATGTGTTTAAAATGTGATTCCTCTGTTTCCAAAACAACAACAAAGATATGTTCATACTGGCATGGGGTAACATGGAAGGTGCTATCAACACACTAATATAGATTACCATGGGGACATGGAAAGGATGGGATGAAACAGCTAAAAAATAAGAAAAAGAAAAACTTGTCTACATCAAAATCTGCACACAGATGTTTATAGCTGTTTTATTCATAATTGCCCAAACTCAGAAACAACTAAAATTATGTCTTTCATTGGTGCATCTAGACAACAAAACATTCAGCCTTGAAATGAAATGAACAATCAAGCCATAAAAAGACATGGAGCCACCTGAAATACTTATTACTAAGTGAAAGTTCTTTTACAAATTTCTTGGCAAAATGTTTTGTCTGTCTTTAAGTAACATTAATGAAAGTGGAAGTTTGGGGTTAAGGCCAGTCAGTCATGGCTATTGTAAAAATTTCAGAGCTAGGAAATATCTGATCAGACTTTGTTTCTTTCTTTTTGATTCTCATACCTATGATATCCTTTAATGACAGCAAAATGGCAGCAGTAGTTCAAGCCATCACATGCAAAAAATACTATGAGGAACAAGATGACAGATTTTTTTGTTTACCCAGATATTCTAAGAAATGACTTTAATTTATAATACAGTTTCTATCATTTGCCCATTCCTTAATCAATTATTGTATCCAAAAGAAGGGATCTAGGACATATGTTTAGTTATTGAATTTAGCTTTTCTTGGAACATGTGACTCTCCCACCCCTGCCCCCTCCTCAAAAAAATCCCTGAACGTAGACAAAAGAAAATAGATTATGGTAGGGCATAACGAGTCTCACAGAGTCCATCATCTTGTTAGCCAATGTCTGTGCACATATAACAAACTATTACAAACTAATAACCAATGTCTGTGCACATATTTATATAAAATGCATTTATATCCACCCCAAAGGAAGACAAGATTATGTCTTTGTTTTAAGAATCCAGGTCTCCAACAGTTGCCGTGGTTCAGTTCACTGGGAGAGTCTCCACTGTCCATTATTTTCCACTGACACACCTGAGATGAACATTCAGAGCTTCAATGGACTACTCTGATTTTAGCATCCTGCTCCTTATTTGTGGAGATCCAAAGACATGGAGATCATCAAAGGGCCAACAAGATAGATAGATGACAGATGATAGGTAGATGATAGATAGATAGATAGATAGATAGATAGATAGATAGATAGATAGATAGATAGATAGATGATAGATAGATAGATGATAGGTGATAGGAGTGCTCAGTTTACATGTTCTTCCTCTATAGTGGGCAGAATACAATTCTCTTGAATGACATGAAAGAAATCAGGCACTATTGGGAAAGGAGAAATGAATACTTGGGAGTAAATCACAAACGTCTCCTGGAAGAACCATCATTTGTTAATTATTTCTGAATAGGCTAAAATAAAGCTAGATTGTGTTGCTTTTACAGCAGTACCACCACCAAGAAATTTTTTTACCACCTCAGTGGTTTTCAAACAATGAAGATTTACCTTCACCCTACATGAGGTGACTATTACTTGTTTTATGTATTAATAAAATGATGAAGCTCAGAGAGGTGAAATAATTTGTGAAAAATATGATACAGTATACAACAGATAACATCAGAGCAGAAGGGACTGTCTGATTCTGAAACACATATTCCTCCATCATAAAACACTATCATCAGTTTACAATCAGATTGAAGGTTATGCTTGAGAAAATGAAATTGACTAAAGCAATATTAAAATTAAAGGCTTCAAAAATATGTTTTATTAAATGTTAGGTCATAAAATAAGACAGTAGGGAGCACAATCCAGTATACATATAATTCTGTTGAAAATTTTTTTTTTCTCAGAAATCCTCTTCATGTCCATTCTGTGTATTCTTAGCTTAATAAATTTAAAAAAACTTTCACAAGGGATATGAATTTAATAAAAAGTCTAAAAACTCATTAATGATAAAATATGGTTGACATAGACTTTCAGCAACTCATTTATCATTTTGAGCCTTACATGCATTACTATAAAATGAAGATTTGGAACAAACTGATTTCTAAATTTCCATAAATGTTTTGGGTAATCATGTTATCAATTAAGTCAAAATGTTTGGGAATGCAGTCTGAGTGTTTAGATTCAATTTGGTCTTGTTAAAATAAGAAATTTCACATAAGAAATTTACTACAGACAGGTTTATTCCTTCTTCCTGCTCCTCTCAGATTTTGAGTATTGTCTTCTGACCTAACAACCGTAGATGACTGAGAAACTTCACTGAGAAACAGAAAGAGAGAAGTTGAGAGAGAGGGCAATCTAGTGGTAAAACTGATCCAGTCTTATAGCTGATACTTGATCCATGATAGCAAGATTGATTCCCTAAAGGGTGAGTGAAGTCATGTGGCTTAATAGAAAGTGTAGAATATCTGGACTCGGGGGAGCCAAGGTTGAAATCTGGCTGTGCCCCTTCTAACTTGAAAGTCACTCTCTCTGGACCTCGGTTTCCTTATTTGTAAAATTATTCGTTTTACAAATACTAATTGCATTGCTGTGAAGATTAAATATAAATTCAAGAAGCCAGGTTAATGGTGTATGTCTCAGAGTCGAGGTTTAAATATTACATATGTTATTATAATCATTGTTAATATTTTAAAGAGACTTACAAGAGATGAGTGGATAAGAAACTAAAATGTGGAGGATTGGTCAAAACCTGAGGTGAAGGAGGATTATCAAGACAAGTTTAGGAGTTTGGATTGATGGAGATTTTAACCAGAAAAGGGAAGAGCCTCCATAGCAAGACTATCAAAATGTAGGTATTCTGACAGGGACTGCTAGAAGGACAGTTAGTAATAACAGACATGCATTGAGAAAGCATTCCAACTATAAAAATGAAGACTTTCATGTGAAACTTTCCTCCCATATCAGTTGTTTGTTCTATTAGTTGTTATGTACTTCTAGTATAAATGCAAACCTTTCACTATTTGAAAGCTTTTTATACCTGATATATTGAGTTCTTTCCGAATGTACTCAAACATGAATTTCTGTTATATTTTCTCTGAATGACTCCTTTTATTGACAAGCTTACTGTAAGTGAAAAACAATCGGAAACATTAAACAGATGTTTCAAACATGTGCTTAGTAAAGTGTGTTTCTCTGGCAATATAAACAAATTTGTGACTCTGTTTGAGGAACATATTTTCCCATGCTCTTCAAGATAAACTAAAACAAGAATTAAATGATAATAAATAATAATTTATTACTATAAATTACTATAATAGTTGCTAAACTTAAAACAAGAATTTAGTCAATACTGAGGCTCCTGGGCGTCTCAGTTGGTTAAGCGCCCAACTCTTGATTTTGGCTCAGGTCATGATCTCAAAGTTGTGAGATCAAGCCCTTGCATTGGGCTTCCTGCTTGGTGGGAGTCTGAGATTCTCTCTCTCCCTCTCCCTCTGCCCCACACCCCTGCTCTCTCTCTCCAAAATAAATAAATAAATCTTAAAAAAAATAAAAATTAGTACTTACCCTAATAATTCCTATATCCTAAGAGAAATAATTTGTTTAGATATAATCATGATATTTAGTTATTATATTTCCATATAGACTTCTATACTACCATTATAATAACATTGATTGAATGGTGTAGGAATAACTGATGAACTAGTTGGTGTCATCAACTGGCCAAAGTGTGCACAGACACCGAATCTTAATTAGTCAACATCATAAAAAAAAATTCCAATCTTTTTTATTTAGAGAAAAGTTTAATAATGCAGTGTTGTTTCTGGAACACTACTTTATGAAACACATTTACTGCAGACTCAGCTACCTTGAGTTAGGCCAGCCAAAGCAACATTAATATACTGAGATAAAGAAATAAGCACTTTGGCCAAAATCTAGTAATTATACTCAAATAATTGGGATCCTGCCTCAAGTAATAAGATAATATTCCTATAGAATATGTGGTTGGTGTTTGCTCCCAGGTCTGGCAATGGGTTCTGCTGATTCACTCACTCCCTTACTTGCAAATAAAAAAGTGGCTGTCAGATTAATGAAACTGGCCCAGGTTAGTGATGTGCCTTCTAGTCATTGCACAGAATTGTTTTCCCATTAAAAGGATAAACAGTTTGTTCATTTATGGACCAAACTGTATTCATACTTCACAGTATCTTGTTAAAACCTGCTGAGCTGACCTATCTTGCTATCTTGCACTATCCTGTAAGGGGTACAGCAGATTGTTTGCTAGAAATTGAGACTAAATCTGTTTTATCTTAGGCAGTGAAAGAGAGAAAGACATTCTTTGAAGATATATGCTAGAATTATCGAGATTATCATCTGAATTCATTTTTTTGTCAATCACATCATTTCATTATTAATAATAAATAAAATGTTAAAACTTTTCTGGATGTAAATCATGGCTCATTGTGCTTTGTATGACAATATGTAACTTACACCTGGATACTTTATTGTTATTAGATCATCCTCACTTCGTTTGATTAAAAATATATATTTAACAGATTAATTTGGTAGCGATTTTAAAAGACTTAAAGCGAGAAGTTTTGTCTGTACCTGCTGGTAAGGGGGTGTCTGTACCTCTTCCATTAACAGAATCTTTTGAAGCTACATTTTCGCAGGAATGGAGCTCTCCATCACTGTAACAAGGTAAAATAGGTCAAGCCTGCATGGGGCCAAACTAAGAGAAACCAATTTTCTAAATAGTTTCCCTAGCTGGAGGACAAACTAAAAAAAAAAAAAAAAAAAATTGCCTTTCTGGGAAGTTGCAATAGGCTATAATAGAGTAAGGGAAAAAAGAAATGGAAAAGCTTTGCTTACAAAATGGTAGGGTATCTTTCAGCAGGAGTAAGAATATATCCTTCTTTATCATCATTTTCTTTTGATATTTACACAGGAAATGCTTCTGTCAATGTCATCCCAGGCATTATACGTATAATCGATAGGAATCAAATAAGTAAAGTAAATGAAGGACACAAATGATACGCCTACTAGGTTACTGTCGATCTACAGGTGAACATAATTACACCTTTACTTTTAAGAAAGTGTTTGCGTTATAAGTTAAAATGAAATACAGGACTAAGGTGATAATGCCAGAAGCATTTCACAATGTCTTCAGTGTTGCATTACCATTTAAAAGTCAATTTAAAGATAAATTCATTTGCAAAAAACTACCTGTTCCTCTGACCATAACCTTAGATTATTGGCATTGTAGACAGACTAATTTGATTTTGAAGTATTCTTCCATTTCTAAGTTTTAATCACTTGTTTGGAAAATTATACCTCTTGGGATAATTAAAACCACACCAAGTGTCTCAGAACCAGCATTAGAAATCACTGCCTTATGTGATTGGCAAGGAGATACGTGTGGCTAATGCTTTTAGCTAAACCTATCAGTGTAATTTATCTCTTCTTTGGAGTGGCCTCAGTTCTGTCACTATCATTTGTTCATTTTCCTTTGTTTATTCACATTCATGTGGGATCCATTTATCCTGACTTACATTCATTCATTTATATAATAAACACTTACTGCTTTGCCAGGTCACATTTGGCCTCCTAAGCCTCTCCCCTCATTCATTCCATCCACCCTCATTCTACGACCCTCCCCCATTTACCCCCCTCCATACTTCATGCCTTGCTCATCTGCTATCTTATTTAATCTGAACTCTTCCACAAGAGCTTGCTGTGGATTAGTTGCTCATTTCATTCGGGTTTCTGCTCAAACACCACCTCCCAAAGTAGCATTTCCTGATAATTCTGTACAAAATTCTCCACACACCCCATCTTTTTATAGTTTGACCCTTTGTCTCTTTAATAGCTATTTTACTATTTGAAATTATGTTCTATAAACATAGTACTTATTTGTTCATTTGGTGCCTATCTCTCACACTAGATTATAAATTCCATGAAGACCTACTTTGTTCTATCAAAATTAGATTCTCAGCATATGGAGCACTGCCTTGAACATAATAAATAGGCATTGTCTTAGTCAGTGTAGGCCACTATAACAAGATAACATAGGCTGAGCTGCTTTAAAAAACAGATATGTATTTCTCACAGTTCTGGAGGCTGAGAAGTCCCAGATCAGGGTGCCAGCAAGGTCAGGTTTCGGTGAGAGCAACTTTTCCTGGTCTCCTGGTCATGGTGGCAGGTTGGGAAATGGAGCAAGCTGTCTTGTGTCTCTTCTGAGAAGGACACTAATCCCATCATGAGGACTCCACCCTCATTACCTAATTACTTCCCAAGGGTCACATCTTCAAATACCATCACATTAGGTATTGGAGAACACAAACATCCAAAGTAAGTATTCAGTTAATAATTTTTGAAACTTTAGAGGCTCTTTGGTTGCTCAGTCGGTTAAGTGCCTGCCTTCGGCTCAGGTCATGGTCCCAGGGCCCTGGGATTGAGCCCTGCATCAGGCTCTCTGCTCCGTGGGGACTTTGCTTCTCCCTCTGCCTCTCCTACTGGCTTGGGCTTTCTTTCTCATTTTCATTCTCCCTCTCTCTCTCTAAATTAAATAAATCTTTAAAAAATAATTTTTGAAACTTTAATAAGAAAACATTCATATTTAATCAGTCTTTAAGATTTTGGGTGCAAAAATAGTTTTCTTATGAGGCATAACTTTTGTGTATAATCTGAGACTTTTAGAGTAGTGTTAAAAATAACTGTTCTTGGGTATTGTTTCATGATTCAGTTTTAAAATTTTACATATATGTGTGTGTGTACGCTTTAAATTTTGGTAGTCTGGTAATGATTGAAAACTACATTATGTAATTCAAATGACAAGATAAAAAACACTAATGAAACATCAACTCTAGAAAACCATTGCAAGGCAGGTCTTAGAGGGAAACTTGCCATTATGTGAAAGTGAGAAATGGAGTTAGCTAAACTCTAGCTTAGTATGATCAGGGAGCGCTGAGATAGTCCCTGAGGGGAAGAGTAATTACAAAAGAATCAGCAGTTCCCTACTTCAGAAAAACAGAAGCAACTGCTAATATTCTCAGTGTATGTAAGTTAGTGGGGCAATTCTACCCTCAATTTCTAAGAAAATTATAAGTTTATCTCTTCTTTCCAGAACATAAGCTGAAACTTTTACAGTTTTAGTACTATTCCAAGTAAGGAAAGAATTCATGTTTCAGCCATCAATATTTATGTATGGGCTTTCTTCAGAGTGCTTAAATATTGTGGCCTTGTGATCTTAAATTATACTCTAATGTGAAGAACTTCTTTTGCTCTCCATATGGTCTTGCTCAAGTCACTTAGATTATTAAACAGAATACATGAACAGTAGGGCCTTAAATCTTGCCCTAAAACATTCAGATAACTGAGCTAATTATAACTTGATAAGCAGATTCTTTCAAAACTTAGAATCCCATCCCTCAGGTAGATCTACATTTTTTATTTTATTGTCTCTTTTTAAAACATTGCCTCGTCGCCTAACTTGATAAATCTGCCTATTATAATAGTACCAGATAATGAATCCTCTTCTTACTGTTTTCTGAACCTCTTCTAATCTTTAAAGGTAACATTTTAGGGGTGCCTGGGTGGCCATAGTTAGTTAAGCGACTGCCTTTATCTTGGGTCATGATCCCAAGGGTCCTGGGATTGAGCCCCGCTTCGGGAATCCTTGCTCAGCAGGGAGTCTGCTTCTCTCTCTGCCTACTGCTCTCCCTGCTTGTGCTTTCTCTCTCTCTCTGACAAATGAATAAATAAAATCTTTAAAAAAATAAAAATAAAAAAATAAAGTTAACATTTCACAATTTAGTTTCCACCTGTTTTCGAATTAATTTTTTTAGTAATATTACTATATTTTTCTTCCTCCAATTAGATCACAAGTCTTTTAAAAGAATTTATATCCTGTGTTCCTTCTGTATTATCAGCACAACGATATGTTTAATTGATACATATTTTGAATGCTACTTGAAATACTTCTTAAGGCATAATTTCACCCAAAAGTATAGATATTCTGATATTCAATATGTTAAGTACTGAACTAACCTTATATAACACCCCAAATCTTCTCCATACATCCATATTAATTTTTATTTGACTTTTGTATGTGTGTTACTAGTGAAATGATTTGTTTATCCATTCAAGCTAAATACCTCAGATTCACCTTTTTACTCCTTAGCCTTCAAATCCAAACAATAGCCAGAGTTTGTAATTATACCTCATTAATTTCTCTCATAGTCACCTTTTATATTGATGCCAGTCTTCTGGTTCAGATCTTCATGGTGGTCCTAACTGTTTTTCCAGATTCCAATTTCTATAGTCTCTATTATATCTTTCTCAAAATTATAATACATTTTTCTAAATAGGTACTTTAACCAAGCACTGCACTGATAAAAACTTACACTGTAAATGATTAATGTTTAAATTTCACATCCCACATTTGAACTTGACCTACTTATACTTTTCATTATGTCCTCCTTAAATAAGGATGCATAGCCTTCCCCAATAAATACTTTATCTTCTTGCTTTTATGCACTAATTGTGCCAATTTTTCTCCATGAAATACATGATTTCCCTTCTGAGTGAAATGAAATACTATTTATACTTCTAACTCCAGTTCAAATAACTCTTCCTCTCTGAGTGCTTTCTTTATCCTGCTAGTGACTGCATTCATTTAAAGTAGTATGTATGCATTACTTTTACTTAAGAGCCACATTTCCCTTCAATATGTCTATTGTATTGTTTTACCTGCAGTCCTCAATTTCCTTATAAGCCAAAAGTGTGTCTTATTCAATTTTATATTTGCTTAGGTAACCTAAATAATGTCTTACGGGTGGTAGAAACTCAATACAAAGAAATAACCGAATGAGTCAATGAATGGCAAAATGAAGGAAGGAATGATGAGTCTCCATACATGGCAACCTGAGGAAGGCTTAGACAGTGAAGAAGTAATCAAACATGGCAAGATCATTCTAAGAATGTGAAGTCATAAAGCAGTGAAAGAATGAGACTTCACCTAGAGCTGGCCCTTCTTCAAGCGTAGTTAACTAGGCTTTCTTTGCACTGTTGTGAAATCATCTCCATCCTTAAATATTTCCCTTCTAAAGTTAGATTGTTCAAAACACATCCTGCCTCTTAGCCCTAACTAAACAATCATTAGTTGGGATCCATTCTTAAAAGGCCTTACATTGTTAATTGTCTTTCCATGTATGCCTACTGTTTCTTGATGACTGAATCTGTATTTTTAACTTTATGTCTCACTCACATAAATCTACTAATACTTTACATGTATTGACTAGATGGGAAAAACTGACTTCTGTAGGCTTTGTAGACCACTGTAGATTGATCTAACTGGTAAAATACCTATATGATGCATGTGTGTCCATGTGTGCTTGTGTCTGTTGGGGGTAGAATGGAAATTCCTTCCAGAGTTCATCTGTGGAACTCTAATTGCGCTCTCTCTCTTCCATATAGATTTATGACAATAATATATTCTTTAAAAAATATTTATTTATTTATTTGAGAGACAGAGAAAGAGCAGGGAAGGGGGAGAGAGAGACTCTCCAGCAGACTCCCCGCTGAGCGCAGAGCCCCAGGCGGGGCTCCATCCCACAACCCTGAGATCATGACCTGAGCAGAAATCAAGAGTCAGATGCTTAACCAGCTGAGCCACCCAGGTGTCCCTGTGATAATAATGTATTCTACACATTGTTGGTGACTAAAGAGGTAAAGTGACTTCATCAAAGTCACACAGTTATTAAGTGACAGGGCTTTTGTAGTTTTTTGAACCTGATTCTAAGTTTCAATCCAAGGTCCTTCCTGCTACGCTAGCTTGGCATCTCATTAGTAATTGGCTTTTAGGGATCCAGTTACATTCCATTAATTGTCAAAACATATTTAGCTTTGCTCCCTTCTGTAAAACAATCTGCTTTAATTTCAAACTGAAAAATTAGAAAGAAAAAAGCAAAGGGATTTATTTTCATTTCCCAGTACTCTGAACTACTAGTTCTCCCCTAAAACCACAGGTATCTGGTAGTATTAATATGATATATTGTGGCAGGAGACTGAACTTTAATTGATCCATGATTTTAATCCGTGTTGTGGTGCTGGCAGGAAGATCTGAGGTACTGGTAAATAATTTGAGGTGTACCAAATGCCTTTGTGATTTGAAATATCTTCAGAGCTTTGCAATAGTCACTGCAGACTTACACTGAAAATATCAGGAATAAAAACATAAAGCACATTTAACAATATCTTAATATTTTAAAATTAAAACCTGAATCAAAGCAAATGTAGTAAACCAAGAAATAAAATTAATATATTAAGTCATATGCTGCTAAAGTAGCATTTCCATTCTGAAACCTTATGACTTAGCAAGGAAAACTTATTTCCCTGATAGGAAGTATACTGCCCAGTTGTGCATCATTTGGTAATATAAAATTACCTTACAAAACACAGGTATATACCCTCAGGATTTCCTCTTCAACTCATCATACAGTTTGTATAACAACTACTCTTTCTTCCATGAACAAATAAGCCAATAAGGTAGAGTAAGAGAAGAGATGGAAGAGGAAAGAAATAAGGGAAGAAAGTCATTTTTGCCAGCCGTGTAGGAGAACATGTAAAGGGCATGTTATCTCGCTCAGCACAAAGAATCCCTGGATTTCTTTCTCCACCACAGAGCAGCAGGTTTTCCCTCATCCCTAGCCATCATACCCAACAATACTTCAGAGACAGCTTGGTTCTTTAGCTTTTAGTGTCGGTTAAAATGTAGAAATTGAAAGCACACTATAGAGCTTTGATTCAGCATATTTTTCCTCCTCACAGAAACAAAAACCTTAAAGAAGTTCGGGCTCTTCTAAAGGGATCCTGAAACCATAAGTAAAAGTCAGGATTCAAAGGACAAACCATTGTCTAGGCATCCTATTATCCTGGGCAATGTTATGTTCACTAGAAACTTCAGAGACCCCTGAGGATGCTTATGTAAATTACCTCAGAGTGTGGGAGAAATCCAGCGTTATCCCTGCCATTTAAATACGTACTCCGGGAGCTCAAAGGGGAAAACGTGGTAAGCAAATAGTACACTGTGTCAAGAGACCTGAAAAAAATGGTAAACCTTACATTAAAATAAGCCTAACTTCCAAGATTAATGACTGTGCACAAGTTAAAACTGGATGAAAAAGAACATAATATGTAAATGTGACAGAATTTATACTAGCAACCCTTTTAGGATTCCTAAAATATGGGCTTAGGAAGGAGATTTATTCATAAATACTGCAATGTTTTGAATTTTACTTGAAGAGACTATTGTTTTATCACAGAACATACTTGAAGGAGAAAGACTTTGTAAGCAGAGTAGGAAAAAAAATCACCGTCATGACAATACTAGGAAGGGGTGTGTGTGTGTGTGTGTTTTCTCTTTTGACTTTAATTAATCTCTCTCTCTAGACTTTTGTGAGCTGGAAAAAGGTTTTATTTTTGTTCTTGGAACTTGCTTGCCAAATAGGGGTCTTCGAACTATCATTGCTCTTACTCTGCCAACCAGAGCATTCAGAGCTAAAGATTTTAATTGTTTTAAAACTATACAAAAGTAAAACAAGAAACTGTCTGGGCAGTGGAGTGGAGAGGTCAGGGTCAATCCTGAGGACACAGATGGCTATTAGTAAGGTAGGCATGCAATATTCAACTCTTTCTTTTCCTTCCTTTAATTCCTATAAAAGATCCCTGGTGTCTGAGGCTGAAAAATCTTTTTTTTATTCTTTAACCATTTACTATTATCACTGAAACAACAATCTGATCAGAAGTTTGATTTTTCTTCACTTTATATATATATATATATATTTTTTTTTTTAAGATTTTATTTACTTGACAGAGAGAGACACAGTGAGAGGGAACACAAGCAGGGGGAGTGGCAGAGGGAGAAGCAGGCTTCCCACAGAGCAGGGAACCCGATGCGGGGCTCGATCCCAGGACTCTGGGATCATGACCTGAGCCGAAGGCAGACGCTTAACGACTGAGCCACCCAGGTGCCCCTTCACTTTATATTTTTCTTACAACTTTCAGTGCAACACCTTGCCCATAGTAGTTGATGTGTACAATTGATTGCATTGGTTTAAATTTAAATGTGGTCAACTTAGGACAAGCTGTATTGTTTAAGGGACCACATATAGGGAAAGATGGGTAGAGGCCTTTTGTAAGCACTTTTAAACATCACAAGGAACATTTAATGGACTTAACTCTCAAATGATGCACTTCACTGAAATTTACTCTTTGTGTACTAGTCAAAGACAAGAGTCACACCACAAGGAACTAGGGATCCGACTGAAATCCTTCTCACCTCACCACCCGGAACATAAATACTAGCTTACTGACATCCCATTTTCTCTCGCATCCAGGGCAATATATGATAAAAGCATGAAGAAAGGTGAGGCAGTTGAACGGAATTGAGATATTAAGGAAAAAGGCTTTTTTTTTTCCTTTAAATTTGATTTATATTGAGAGGACTTAGAAGGGACATAACTAGTGTCACCGCTGGACACTGAACAAATCAAAGCAAAGAACAATAATTTCTTCTTTTTTCTATTTTTCCTTCCATCCTTCTTCCTTCTTCTTTCCTTGCTTCCTTTTTTCTTCCTTCATGGAACATTTACTGATGGACCTACTATGTACCAGGTAATATAATAGGTATTAAATATGCTGATACATGTTAGTAAGGGGACAGTTTTCCATTTACAAATTCAAATTCAACAAATTCTACATACAAATCTGCCATGGCAGGGTCTCCATTAAACTTTGGAGACTGGTAAACTTTGGAGATACACTCCTTATCCTCATAGAATTTGGGATCAAAACCTAAGCTGTAAGAGTTTAAAATTCTGCCAAATAAGCTTACTCAGAGTCAGTGACAAATACTGAAAGAGTCATAAATCTAAATTTACTATATGCGCCATTTGCTATACTCTAACTGCTAGTTAGCATTGTTTTTTTTTTTTATTTTTATTTTTATTTTTTTATTTTTTTTTTAAGATTTTATTTATTCATTTGAGACACAGAGATACAGAGAGAGAGAGAGAAAGCATGAGCAGGGAGAGAGGCAGAGGGAGAGGGAGAAGCAGGCTCCTCGCTGAGCCAGGAGCCCGATGTTAGCATTGTTTTAAAAGAAAAGACAATATCGCTCATTAATCAATGATTCTAATGTTATCCATGATTTTCAAAGAGGTGAAGATATAGATCTGAATGCAGTTAGAGTCATTCCAGGAGCCAATGAAAATCGGTCTGCATATGGCTTTTATAGAGTATGCCATAGTTTAACCATGTGTCTCTATCAGACTTTTTTTCATTTTATTATAAATATTATAAATACACAACAAAGTTGAAAGAATTGTAGAGTGAATAACCACATAATCACCATCTAGATTCCAAAATTATAAATATTTTTATGTAGTTGCTTTAAGCTCTTTTTTAAAGTGTGGTTTTTGGCTTAAAATAAAGTTGTAAGAATCAAAAACAGACAACTAATCATGTCAAGAGCAATTTTATAGCCATATTAGACCATCATTATATCATAGAAAATCTAATGGAATCAATGACAGCTTTGTTCAGAAATGAATGATGATGGCCTTGCACAACAGATAATATTCAAAATTTTTATGCCTGTTGGAATCAAATCATGACAGAAAAACATCACATGTTAAGGTAGAAAAAAATGATTTTAAACTACCTTGGCATATAAATGCAGAAACTAAATTAATAATACTTACTCCCACTTTGATTAAGATTTCATTATGTGCTGTGGGGACAAATCCTACAAAACCAAATTAAATTAAAATACATAGTTCAATGGAAATGAGTGAGGTTTTTGGGTTTTTTTTAATGACATACTATGATTTCCTCCCCAAACGATTATCTTCATCAACAGAGCAATTATATTTCAAATTCTTTAATTCTTTGCAGATGGTATTTATACTTACTACTATTATACTTTACAAATATTAGCTTAATGTCACACAAAAGAATTGCAAAAAAGCACATAGTTTTGTGTAGTCAAAGGAAAGATACCTGGAAATTTTCAGAGTTGCGTTCTAGACAATGATCTGTGAGTTTCTGGTTATGCAAACTTCTGGGTATCGGATTTCTTACTGATTGTCTTTTACCTTTAAAGAGAGAGAGAGAGAAAATGATTGAGAGAGAGAGAGAGAGTGTGTGCGTGTGTGTGTGTGTGTGTGTGTGAAAGAGACAGACAGAAAAGGAGACAAGGAAAAAGAGAATGAATGGAATTCTGTCTAAGTTTCTTGTAGTTGGTATTCAAATCACCTCTCTAGACACCTATGGTCTCACTAAGGTGACCAGGAGGATGTGGACTTTTCCATAGAATTTCTGGGGATTGATTAAGAAGGATGGGTCATCTTTTATTATCCTATCTTGACTTTACTAAAGGAAAATTTCCAAAGCCTAGCACAGGTCTCTTCCAAGTGAATTTCTCTGTTCACAGGATCACAGAGCATTAGTTTGGCCCAGGTTAATTCCTTTTTAAAACATGACCTTCAGGGGCGCCTGGGTGGCTCAGTCGTTAAGCATCTGCCTTCGGCTCAGGTCATGATCCCAGGGTCCTGGGATCGAGCCCCGCATCGGGTTCCCTGCTCCACAGGAAGCCTGCTTCTCCCTCTCCCACTCCCCTGCTTGTGTTTCCTCTCTCGCTGTGTCTCTCTCTGTCAAATAAATAAATAAAATCTTAAACAAAACAAAACAAAACAAAACAAAAAACATGACCTTCATAAGGCTTCGACTCTATTGACTGTCTCTTACCCAGCCAGCCCTGCTCCAGCCCCCATTGGTTGGTTAGGAATGGAGTCCCAAAGCTCTGTGGTTTTTACTCAGGCTTTTTATTTTAACTTAGGATTCAGTCACTTCACTCTCTCTCTTTTTCTCAACTTCCAATATAAATACAAGTGTTTTCGAATACAAATGTTTGGTACTCCTTTTCTCATCAATACTAAATAGATATGTTTTTCATACAGACCCATTAATTTATTCTATATCATTCCTAATACTAGGAGCCCTGCAGTTTTTGGATGACCTGAAAATAAAACAAACAGCACTACAGAAATAAGATGGATTGTATATCAAAACATGGCAATCATCATATAACTTCTGGACCTGAAAATCTTATTCTAAAATTGTCTAAAGAGGGCTGCAGATGTGATCTTCATAGATAATGTCAGAAAGACAAGTAATTCAACAGTCTGAAAAACAACAAAAACAACACTGCCCAGTTGTTGGCCCATGGGTCCCAAAGCACAAAGGATCCCATACTCCAAAAGAATTCTCAATATCTATCTGCAGAACAAGAATGACATACAAATATCCAATATTGACATAGTACTATGTAGCAGACATTTTCCTTTTTTTTTTTTTTTTTAAGATTTAATTTATTTGTCAGAGGGAGAGCAAAAGCTGGGGGAATGGCAGGCAGACGGAGAAGCAGGCTCCCTGCTGAGCAAAGAGCCTGATGGGTTACTCGATCCCAGGGCCCTGGGATCATGACCTGAGCCAAAGACAAATGCTTAACCAACTGAGCCACCCAAGCGTCCCTGGAGCACACATTTTCTAAGTGCTTTACATATATTAACTTATTTAATGCCCTAAAACTCAGATGGATTACATGTTATATTTGAGAAAAATGAATTATAGATAGGTTAAGTAATTTGTCCAGTTGAGGTCATACAGATAGGAAATTGTAGGTCCCGGGTTTTGAAACAAAGATATCTGTTTCAGAATTCTCACCCCCTAAATAGTTTAAGAATATATTGAAAATTTTGATCTTGTGGTTACTCTAATAGAGCAATTCTAAAATTCCTGACCCATAATATTTAGGTCTTTTCACATTTACCTTGCCTGGTTCCATTGTTCGTTTTTGTCATTTAACTCCTTTTTTGTACAAATCCTCTTCAATACCATCCACTTACAAATTCATTTAACAAAAATAGATATTAAGATATTTGCAAATGTCATATCTGATAAAGGGCTAGTATCCAAAATCTATAAAGAACTTATCAAGCTCAGTACCCAAAAAACAAATAATCCAGTTAAGAAATGTGCAGAAGCCATGAACAGACATTTCTCCAAAGAAGACATCCAGATGGCCAACAGACACATGAAAAGATGCTTAACATCACTCATCATCGGGGAAATCCAAATCAAAACAACAATGAGATATTACCTCACACCTGTCAGAATGGCTAAAATTAACAACACAGGAAACATAAATAACAAAATGGAACTACTCTAAGACCCAGCAATTGCATGACTAGGTATTTACCCGAAGGAAACAAAAATACTCACTCAAGGGGCACATGCACCCCAATGTTTGTAGCAGCGTTATCAACAATAGCCAAAGTATGGAAAGAGCCCAGGTGTCCACTGACTGATGAATGGGTAAAGAAGAGGGGTATATATAGACAATGGAATTATTACTCAGCCATCAAAAAGAGTGAAATCTTGCCATTTGTAATGATGTGGATGGAGTTAGAGTGTATTATGTTAAGTGAAATAAGTCAGTCAGAGAAAAACAAATACCATATGATTTCACTCGTATGTGGAACTTAAGAAACAAAACAGATCAACATAGGAGAAGGAGGGGGGAAAAAAGTGAGGGAAGCAAACCTTAAGAGACTCTTAACTATAGAGAACAGCCTGAGGGTTGCTGGAGGGGAGGGGATGGGGGATGGGCTAAATGGATGGTTGGTATTGAGGAGGGCACCTGTTGTGGTGAGCGCTGGGGGTTATATCTAAGTGATGAATCACTAAATTCTACTCCTGATACAAAAACAAACAAACAAAAAAAAGAAAATCCAAAGAACAGAAACAAACAAAAGACATTTTGCCAAAAAAATTTTTAAAAGGACTTTACTTCTTTTTTTTTTTTTTTTAAAGATTTTATTTATTTATTTGACAGAGAGAGACATAGGAGAGCAGGAACACAAGCAGGGGGAGTGGGAGAGGGAGAAGCAGGTTCCCCACAGAGCAGGGAGCTCAATGCAGGGCTCGATCCCAGGACGCTGGGATCATGACCTGAGCTGAAGGCAGATGCTTAATGACTGAGCCACCCAGGCGCCCCAAAAGGACTTTACTTCTTAAAGCAGTTTCCTGTTTATAGAAATTGAGAGGAAGGTATAGATAGCCTATATACTTCCTCCCCCTCCCCAACGTGCACAGCCTCCCCCATTTTCAACACCTGCCATAAGAGTAGTACATTTGTTGCAACTGATGGCCCACACTGACACCCAAAGTCCATAGTTTACAGTAGGGTCCAGTCTTGGTGAGTTTGGAAAAAGATATGATGACATGTATCCACCATTATAGTATCATAGAGCGTATTTTCACTGCCCTAAAAATCTTCTGTGCTTCAGCGCTTCAATCCGCCTCCCCACAACTGCTGATCTTTTTACTGTCTCCATAGTTCTGCCTTGTCATATAGTTGGAATCACAACTAAGCCAATTGGCTTTTTTCACTAGTAATAGGTATTTCAGGTGACTCCATGTCTTTCATGGCTTGATAGTTCATTCATTTCAGGGATGAATAACGTTTTGTTGTCTAGATGCACCACAGTTTATATATCCATTCACCTACTGAAAGACATTTTAGTTGTTTCTGAGTTTGGGCAATTACGAATAAAACAGCTCTCAACAAACAACAACAACAATAACAATAATAGATGTTGAAAGTCTCAGCCGTTACTGCTATTCCACAAATCAGAATTTCTACTTCTTCAAGAGGCTGTGGATTCCTTTTTGAGGCAAATAGAATGACCCATGTTTATAACCAAGATAATAGATCTATTATTTAGAGCCTCTCAGATCTAAAAGAATTGTTCCCAGTCAATGAATGGCATTGGGCCACACGTCCCTTTCTCCAAATATTTATTTTAGGGATCACAGTAAACAAACAGAATGAGAAAAGTGAAATCCTTTCAGTCTAGCATATCTGTGTATTTATTCAGACTCTAATTTTATCAGTAGCTTTTGGGTATCTCGAAAAAATCCTCAAAAAGTCCTCTTTTGATTTCAAAAAAGTAAAAAGAGGGGCACCTGGGTGGCTCAGTCGGTTAAGCGTCTGCCTTCTGCTCAGGTCATGATCCTGGAGTCCCGGGATCGAGTCCCACATCGGGCTCCCTGCGCGGCAGGGGGTCTGCTTCTCCCTCTCCCTCTGCTGCTCCCCCTGCTTGTGTTCTCTTGCGTGCTCTCTCTCATAAATAAATAAATAAAATCTTTAAAATAAATAAATAAATAAATAATAAAAATAAAAAGATAAAGTAGCACACAACTTTTATATCCCTAAATACATTATGAAATATTTTCTAAATATCAAAATAAAAGCAGTCATGCAACCAGAAGTGCAGGAATTACTGTTAGGCAGCATTTATTCAAACTCCGTAATATACCCTTCATCTCTGAAACCCACATCTGCCCCGTGGAGTCAAAGCCTCTCCAGATAGCCCATATCACAGGTGCAGCTGAAATCCTGATTCTGTGTCCATCCTCCAGGCTGACTTCATCTTAATCCCAGCAGTATCACTTCATGAGCTGATAAAATATGAAAATCTTCTCCAAATTAAACAAAACCAGAGCAATCCGCAAATTAGCAGTTAGGAAAAACTTTATGTACCTAAATAAATTGTATAGCAATCTAGTGATAGTGTTTTATAACATGTTTGCAAGGAGAAGCAAAGATTCCTTGAAAGGAGCAAAAAAATTACATTTTGTAATGCTGAACACCTCAATACAAACAATAACAAATGTTACTATATTTACATGTAAATCATATAATAATAAGATACAGTAAAATTTTCACACTGAATTAAGATTATAGGGTAAATATTTCTCCAGGTTTCAGAATATTTTTGATTTAGAATTTTATGAGTAGATACATTTCATATTCCCAACTTTGTTATATAAATTATTCAAATATAGTCTATCACCTCCTATAGAAGATTCTATAACATAATAACACTAACTGTCACTTACCGAGGGGCTTACTAGTATCAAATGTCATTTTAAGCATTTTATATTTCTTGTAATTTAATAAGATGATTTAATAAGGTGATTATTCAATCACCCTATGAAATACGCACCATTGTAATCCCTGTTTCACAAATGATCAGATGGAAGTACAGAAAGCATAGAGAAGTGGTTGCCAAATTTACACAGCTACTCGGTGACAAACCAATTTTTTGAGCTCAGGGAGTCTATGTTAATCTCTCCCATGAATATGAAATAAGACATGCTTTAAACTACTGGTTTTACCATATGGTAAATCACTATACACAATTAAATTGCTATTTTTAAATACTTGATAAGTATTGTAATATGGGCACTACTCTGAAGTAAAGTTTATTTTTATTTTCTTAGGTTTACACTTTATCCTTATAATTTTTTTTTCTCTCTGTACTTAATCAATGTTTTATTTTTTTTTATTTTCCAAGTAATAAATGTTTAATATGACAGTAAAAATCTCTTAAAAAGAAAACTGGAATTATCAGAAATATGATCATTAAAAATATTGTTTTATATATCTTTCTAACATTTTGCTTTATAGGATATTTTTTCTTCATTAGTGCTGTATATATATATATATATATGAACAATTCAGAACTTAATTCTACTTGAATAGGAGTCTCATGAAGGCAAGTTTTTGTCTTTTAGGTTAATTTTTGTTTCCCATGCCTAGAAAAAATAACTTGGCAAATAATTACTGAGTGAACTTGTTTTGGAATGAACTTCAATTAATCTTCGTTTTAAATTATTCTTTGCTATTCTTACCAGTTCCTCCTATTCTTTTGAACTTTACTGTCATTTTATTTCTTTATTCCTCACTCCGGTGGAGTTAAATGGGTGAGTCAGTAGCTTTATAAATAATATTTTCATTACATGTTTCTTTTTAGTTAGGTTTTCTCTTATTTCTCAACAATTTTTATTGGTTTTATTTTTCATTGGGGGAGGGGGAGTTCAGGTTACAGCAACTTACCATTTATTTGTCCCATTTATTCTCAACTCTATATCCCACTCCCAACCAGTAGCAACCATTCCTATGCATTTAATATATTTCATTTTGTTTGTATGTACCCTTATAAAATTTGTAATTTTGTTTTATACGTAGAAAATAATGGTATTGTGTTGTATATTGCATTGTTTTTAAATTTTTTTCACTTATTTACATGTGCTAATGAGCCATCCATCTGGATACATGTACATCCTCTTCGTTACTTAAGATGATTGAATTATATTCCATAGTGTTTTTCCACCACTTTTGGTTTTCTCCCCCTCCCTCCTCAGGTATAAACAGAAATATGATGATCAAATTATCATCTCCACAAATAGTCCTGCACTTAATATTCTTAGGCTTTCTATACATATTGTATATATTTTATTATATAGCTGTATATTTTGCTATCATAAATGGATATCTTTTTAGTAGATTTCCTCTTGGTTCTCTTCTGTATCTAAGTTTAATGTAGTATTATTATATTATGTAAAAATACCCTTGGAAAGGCCACCAGGATTCAGTGATGTGACCTAATATGACTTAATATTTATTAGGAGTTCCATTATTAAGTTAAATTCTCCTTACTAAATCCAATAATCAATATCAATTACTTTTTAATGACATGGAAGAGAACAGAGTACATGTGTCCTTATTCTAAAACAGAAAATTAAAAATAGAGATAAAACTGTGCTTGAGTGTTCAGGAAAAAGAATTGAATTATACCTATAGAAGCTAGTTTAACCCTTCCAGAGCATTTTAGTTATGTCTACATGTGGTTACAAACTCAGGTTTACTTGGCGACCAAGCCCCTGAACATTCTTGTGTCCTATGATCTGTGTAAAGTTGGGAAAATAATATCTAGGGCAAAATAATTTAAATACCAAGTTATTCATATTTAAATATTTATTTATTTATTTATTTATTTATTTGAGACAGAGAGAACGAGAGAGAGAGAGAGAGAGAGAGCACATGAGAGGGGGGAGGGTTAGAGGGAGAAGCAGGTTCCTTGCTGAGCAGGGAGCCCGATGCGGGACTCGATCCAGGGACTCCGGGATCATGACCTGAGCCGAAGGCAGTCGCTTAACCAACTGAGCCACCCAGGCGCCCCAAGTTATTCATATTTGTTGAAGTGCTCTCAAACAGTTGTTGAAATCTCATTAAATAAATATTGAAGTATTGCATCAATCCTGGTTTCTTTAAAACCATAAAAACTATTATGTGAAGAGAGGTGTCTTTCATACTTCCACCAGGGGGCGCCTGGGTGGTGCAGTTGGTTAAGCGACTGGCTCTTTGGTCGGGTCGTGATCTCAGGGTCCTGAGATTGAGCCCCGTGTGGAGCGTCATATTGGGCCCGCGCTCAGCGGGGAGGTTGCTTGAGGATTCTCTATCTCCTTCTCCCTCTTCCGCTCCTCCCGCTCATGCTGGCATGTGCTCTCTCGCGCTCCCTCTCTTTCTCTCTCTCAAATAAATAAATAAATAAATTTTTACAAAAAATACTTCTACTAACAAAATTTAGACCAAATATAAAATGTTACGTGAGAGAGGGGGTATAGGTGTTCCTGGCTTACCATGGGAACAAATTTCTCTTTGTTTCACTACTACTTCAAAATATCGATTTCTACCATATCTGGAATAGTTATGCTGAAATGGCTCCTGTGATTCATTCCTAGTCAGGTTCACAGGCCCAAGCTTACTGATAATCTGTCAACAGATCACATTCCCACACAGTAATACCCTTCTATCAATACTGTGCACCAGGGATACTGAAGTAGAAAACATGTTTGGGCTAAACAATACTGTTCATTTAGGTGAAAGAAATGGGAGGGAGGGGAGGAGATGTGTAGAAGTAAGACTAAACTCAGGAGATAAAGAGCACATTCCATTGAATTTGTTCACTCAGATACTAAAGAAACCAAGTAATAATTCACCAAATTCTGTTCAATGCATTTATTTATAAGCTGAATACAACAACAACCAATTACTTCTATTTCTGCTCCCTCCCCCCAGAGGACTTTATTTACAACACAGAAAGCAAATAGCATACCCACATGTACAAACTACAATGAGCAAGTTCACTGGCATTTCTAAAATAAAGAGAAAATTCTTTATATGCAGGATATTCTCCAGAGTCAAGTAAAGGTTGGAGTTGGGGCAGAGGACAGAAAGCAGATCAGGGATGGAGAAGCAAGAACCAGTATGTTAGGTGTTCTCTGAACTAGCAATAGGTTCCTGACTTCTGACAAGCTATAATAAAAATGATTAGCTTGGGGCGCCTGGGTGGCTCAGATGGTTAAGCGTCTGCCTTCGGCTCAGGTCATGATCCCATGGTCCTGGGATCAAGTCCCGCATCGGGCTCTCTGCTCCTTGGGAGCCTGCTTCTCCCTCTGCCTCTCTCTCTCTCTGTCTCTCATGAATAAATAAATAAAATCTTTAAAAAAAATGATTAGCTTGCATTATAGTGTTACTAATAACTGAACCAGGTCTTTCCAAAAAGCATTCAAGTTTAAATGCTACGTTTTTGTTTTATTTTTATCAGAATTACGTTACAGGATTTCTTTTCCTTCGATGCCTGTATTTCTTGGTCACGCTGCTTGGAAGAATGAAGAGGTAGACCTGCCAGAGTGGTGGACAGCAAAGCAAGGTTTATTGAGCGATAGCAAAGTGATAGTACAAAGCTCCTGAGGAGGAGAGGACCCGAGAGGGTTGCCACTGGAGTTTCTAAGTCTACGGGTTTAGGCTGTTTTAATCTGATTAACCCTCCCTGCACCTGTCATCCAATCAGGTTTTTGTCGTCTATCTATCACGTGCGAAAGGGTGGAGGGCTCCCTCCAGGAAGGTGTAAAATCCTTTTAAGGGTGGTTTGCTCTGAGGAAACCCTGGTCCCTGCCTGCCTTTCTTCCAACTATCCTTCATCAGTTACTGAATGTTTACATTAAACACTGTTACTAAGATACACTGGTTGGCTTACTTATCTACATTATTTATACCTCATTTAGACAGATGCTGAGTTTGTTTTTATTATACTGTCTAGATGCAAACAAGGTGGTGGGGGGAGGCTGGTTTCATTAAAACCTGGTGAGAGTAATCCAAGATGTAGATAGTCCATACAAAAATGATGGAGAATTCTTTGGATGTGATAAGGCCAGGAACCTCTAAACTGTATAATTCACTATAATCCAAAAGGCAAGTCCAGAATTCAGAACTGTTTATTTTTTCTAGGCCCAATAAGAGCACATGTGAAAAAAGTTGATTATAAGTGGGCCTATAAGATGACTGAGTAATTGGCCACATTTAGGGGCTGGCTTCTTGAGGAAACATAAGTCATAGCCATCAAAGAAATACGTGTTGAATGTGAGGAATTTACTATGACATTTCTTGATATTAATGAAGGATTTCAGTGAAGTGGTGGAAAGTGATGGTCCTGCCAATAAAATGTGCAATAAATCTGCTTTTATAATAAAAACAAGGAGCAAGCAGTTATACATAAAACCATCAAGAGAATCTATTTAATAACCACTTTTAAAATGTTTAATATGCTTTAAAAATTGTAACTTTTTTTAGCCTCATAAAATCGTCCCAATGTACAAATAAGGAAACTGAGACCAGAGAGTACAAATTGCAAAAAGTCATGCAGCTGGTAAATCACAGAGCTACAATTGAATCTAGGCAATTTAATGATGGTATCCATGATTTTAAACCACCACACTGTGAGCTCGGTTGAAAACAAGTTATCTAGATAGACCAGGGAATTGAAGAGACAATATCCTCTGTCTTATAGCTAGAGCATGATTTTAATGGGAACAAACAGGCATATATAGCCATATATCTATTTACCTGTGCACACAGAGCAAAGAAAAACATGACTAAAAGCCTTCCAAAGAATGTCCTTTTCCCTTCTCATACACCCATTTCACAATCACCTTTCCCTTCACTTTAACAGTGAGGTTTCCATCCAGCAATTAGGTTGTATGTTTTTAGCTTGGGGAAAGCAATTTTGTGGTTATCAAAGAACCTGAGATCTTTCAGAATTTCTCTTCTAGTCACGCTTTCAGCATTTTCTAAACTATCACAAATAAAAGAATGAATGAAACCGATTTTTCTTAACCAATCTTTGTTAAAATCAAGAATGATCTTAAAAACCGCTTTCTTAGATATAAAGCCCAGTGTTCTCTTTTACATCTTAAAGTTCCTTAATATCTGTTTCCTATTCCCATTAGTATCAACTGCTTCTGGAATTTTCTGTCACGCACATCTTTCTTCTGTGAGGAGCTGATCTCAAACTCTGACTCTGAAGTTGAAAGCTGTTCTTCACGGTCATCCTTGGCTGTTTCTCCCCATTGGTAGTTGGTACCTTATTGTAATCAAATGGTCTCAGAAAGATCATTTTGACCACAGAGTAGGAGTATAGCCTAGGGGTTAAACATACAGAAATTGGAGCCAGACTGGCTTGGGTTTGTCAATTCCTAGTTCTTTCTCATTGAAAAGTTTAATCTCTCCATTTCTGAGTTCCCATATAAAAAATGAAAATAATTCTAACATCTACCACATTGAATTGTTTTGAAGATCAAATGAGTTTGTGTGAGTGGTTTTTTAAAGCAACACCTTCTTTTTTAAGAGAGAGAGAGAGTGAGAGAACGGGTGAGGGGGAGGGGCAGAAGGAGAGAAAGAGAGAATCACCTGTGGAGCCCAGGTGGGGGCTCGATCTCATGACCCTGAGATCATGAACCGAGCCAAAATCAAGAGTCCCATGCTTAACCAACTGAGCCACCCAGGTGCCCCTAAAGCAGCACTCTTAAAGATTTGCCTGACACAAATGTGTTTAATAAATGTTTGCTATTATTATTAATAATAAAATGTGCCAGTAAGACTTATGAGAGAAATTTTATAATTAAAAAAGTATTAATGAATTGTGAGCATATTCCTTTGAAAAATTCAGCTGCTTACTTCCATTTTACCTTACTTTAATTGTCTGTTGATCTTTTTAAATGTCTTCATGCTCTTTTGCTTCATAGTGTTTTCTGTTTATTTAATAATAATAAATTAGTTTGCAAATGATCCATTTATTTAATAATAATAAATTAGTTTGCAAATGATTAAGGAGACTTTTTTAAAAAGGTAAAGGTTTTAATCTTAAATAAAGGTACTATTTCAAACAGAAGTGGGCACGAGATGAAATTTTAAATAATTTAAAATATAGTTAAAACAAAATTAACCATAAAAGGTGTGATAAGATCATTTAATAGCTGTTAATCTAAATAAATATGCTTTTAATCATCAAGTGCCATTTAATTAACCTGCAATAACTGGCTTATTAAATTTAAATTAAATCATTATATGAGACACTTCATTTAAATTGTGCATGAATGTTATATTTTCCTACTACTTTGTACTTATCTAGGGTATTCAGATTCACTGAAAGGAAGGTTATTGAGAGAATTTGTTAATTCGAATTTCTCATATATCCTTATTGGAAATTCTGTACTTTTACTTTATAAGCTTTCAGTACTCTTCTTTAAAAAAAAAAAGAAAAAGATTTACTTTATTTATTTGAAAGAGAGTGAGCAAGAGAGAGAGAGAGAGCACAAGCTGGGGGAGAGGCAGAGGGAGAGAGAGGGAGAAGCAGGCTCCCCGCTGAGCAGGGAGCCTGATGCAGGGCTGGATCCCAGGACCCTGGGATCATGACCTGAGCCGAAGGCAGAAGCTTAACTGACTGAGCCACCCAGGCACCTCTGTAAGTACTCTTCTTATGAGGCAGTCATTTAGAAGTCTAAAACATTAAAACCATGGGGAAAAAAAAAAAGAAAGAAAACAAGCCTAGAAATTTTATGGTTGATTGCTTCACCTTACTGCTTCCAATATATATCTATATATGTTTTATAGAGACATTTATAGATTAAAAAAATAGATATTTTTTGAGTTAAACCCAATACCATTTTTATGAATTTTGTTGCTCAGATTGTGAAGGTGTTTATTGTTTGTTTTCCTCTATAATCGACCACTTCTTCAAGGAACTCTAGTTCATTTGTTGGAGAGTGATATTTATAAATCAAGATCTGGGTGCTGAGTGTGCTTATTGCTCCTGGAGTCACTGCTTCTAGGCTTTCTTGACAGACAGAATGAGGTGATAAATGCATATATATTAACCCATGCATACACACACATCTATGTTTATTTATGTATATATGTATTTGCGTATGCATTTAAGAAAACACACATGAGTTCACTCTAATACTAGAGAATCCAACCCACAATCACAGGATTTATTCTGACATTCTCCTTTTAGGTTTTTGTTTGTTTGTTTGTTTGTTTGAAAAATTTTTCTTAGGCAGTAAAAAATCTTGCTCTGTGATGTTCTTTTTAATACCAAGGATTCCTTTTGGCATGTTAAGTACATTGCCTAAACCATGTTAACCAATTTACCTGGGTATAATTCTGTAAATTGTTTCCTTAAAACATCTTTAAGAGTATCACTTCCCAACATTTATTTATTTATTTTTTTTTTTACTTATCTCTCAGACTATAGGAATACATCTGAAGAGCTTTTTTGTTTGTTTTTTAACTACTATGGGGTACAACTCATGAGCTTTTGCTTATAAATGAATTGGCTAAATAAGTAATTTTTAAGTACTAGTTTCCCCCCTTAAAATTAGATAAACAGCTAGATACAGAATTACAGCCCTTCGAAAGACAAAAGACTATATATAAGTTAATACAAAATTTAATTAATTTATAAGAAATTAAATTTTTTTCCTGGATATTTGTGGAATCTTTTCTTTATCCTTCAAAATCATCAGCAAATATTTAAGTGTTATATTTTCCATTACTTTTGCTTGGTAATCAATTAACCAGTTTGTTCTAAATATTCAAATATGTCTTCTACTCAAAAAAATTATCTTTTTCTGTGATGATTTCTTTTATCATAGCACAGTTGTTTTCCTGTGCAAATTTTGAAGTATCTAATCAATCATCTAGAATTTCTTATAATCTTCTTCTGGATTGGTTTTCTCTCCATGCTTGCTAGATCTAATTACAAAGAAATGATGATCTCTTGAATAATTTCAATATCAAAATTTATAAGTTTAAAATTTTATAATATCTCTTTTTATATGGGAAAACATATCCCCTGACTTGTCAGCAGGATTTGATTCTTTTGAAATCAATTTCTTTTCAAATGCCTTTTTTTTTTTTGCCTGGATTTATTCAGAAAAAGATCATATGCTTGCCCAGTAAAAGCACTGAGAATACTTCCAGTTTTAGGCTTTGGGGTTTTTTTGGTTTGTTTTTTGGGGTTTTGGTTTGTTTTTGTTTTGTTCTTTAATTTTTTTATTTTTAAATAATCTCTACATCCAATATGGACCTCAAACTCACAACCCTTAGTTCAAGAGTCACATGCTCTACCAACTGAGCCAGCAAGCACCCCCAGTTTCAAGCTTTGTATGTTAAGAACTTCAGACTTGCCATTCTGCTATTCCTAACAAGTACAAAGCTGAACAGACTGAAAAATCAAAAACTCCTCTTGGAGAGAGGGGAGGACACAGGGCAAACTGCTTCCCAGGAGACTAGAGACAGACGGACAAACATAGAGAGTTGCAGATTATCAGAGCCGAGATTCACAAGCAGAAATTGCCATAAGACCTAGTGCTAGGGTAGGAAAACCTGAACCGTAATTGAGGAATTTCTGTAGACTCACTGTGGACTATTCTGAGTGTTAAAAATTCTAGGAGGACCCAGACATAAGGGAGCACCCTATGTGGGATCCCTCTGTGAGATTTGCCTCTAGGAGCTTGACCAGATTACAAGGCATACCAAAAGGCAAAAACAAAAAAACAAAACAAAACAAAACAAAAGAACATATATGAAGAGACAGAACAAGACAGGCAGGGACATTGGAATTATCAGATAGGAAATTTAAAACAAATCTAATTAAGATGCTAAGGGGTCTAATGCATAGACAGCATGCAAGAACAGATGGGCAGTATAAGCAGAGATGGAAATCCTTAAAAAGGACCAAAAGAAATGCTGGACATAAGAAAACACACAAAAGGAAATGAGGAATATCTTTGATGTTCTCATTAGTAGACTGGACACAGCTGAGGAAAGAAACTCTAAGCTAGGAGATTTATCCATAGAATCCACAAAAAGCAGAGTAAAATAACAAAGACTGAAAATACAGAATAACCAAGGATTATGGGGCAATGACAAAAGGTGTAATGTATGTGTAATAGAAATACCAGAAGAAGAAAAAGAAAGGAACAGAAGAAATATTTGAAACAATAATGACTGACAATTTCCCTAAATTGATGTCAGATACTAAAACACAAATCCAAGAAGCTTACAGATCACCAAACAGGATACATGTCAAAAAACTATGCCCTTCATATCATTTTTAAATTACAGAGAAAGACATGTATCATATGACCTCACTGATATGAGGAATTCTTAATCTCAGGAAACAAACGGAGGTTTGCTGGAGTGGTGGGGGGTGGGAGGGATGGGGTGGCTGGGTGATAGACATTAGGGAGGGTATGTGCTATGGTGAGCGCTGTGAATTGTGTAAGACTGATGAATCACAGACCTGTACCTCTGAAACAAATAATACATTATGTGTAAAAAAAAAAAAAAAAAAAAGAAGATAGCAGGAGGGGAAGAATGAAGGGGGGGAAATCGGAGGGGGAGACGAACCATGAGAGACTATGGACTCTGAGAAACAAACTGAGAGTTCTAGAGGGGAGGGGGTTGGGGGGATGGGTTAGCCTGGTGATGGGTATTAAAGAGGGCACGTACTGCATGGAGCACTGGGTGTTAAACGCAAACAACGAATCATGGAACACTACATAAAAAACTAATGATGTAGTGTATGGTGATTAACATAACATAATAATAATAAAAAAAAAGGTGGGCAGAGTCTTAAAAAAATACAGAAAATGTAGTTTTATCAAAGATAAAGACAAAATCCTGAAAGAAACCAGAGGGGGGAAAACATCTTATCAATAGAGGAGGAAAGATAAGAATTACATCCAACTTCTCCTCGGAAACTCTGCAAGCAAGAAGAGAGTGGAGTAAAATAGTTCAAGTGTTGACAGAAAAAGAAAAGGCCCACCAACATAAAATGCTGTCCCCCGTGAAATTATCATTCAAAAGTAAGAAGAAATAACAACCTTCTCAAACAAAAATTGAGGGCACCTGTTGCCAGTAGACCTGCATTACAAGAGATGTTAAAAGAAGTTTTAGAGAAAAGGAACATGATTAGGTCAGAAACTCAGATCTATTTAAAATAACAAAGAGCATAGAACAAGGAATAAGTTAAGGTGAAATAAAAACATATTTTTTTCTTACTGCTAATTGATCTAACAGGTAACGGTTTGTTCAAGATAATACCAACAATGTATTTATGTGTGTAAATATGTATCATATATTATACATGTGTCCTTAACTGTGCTTATACATAAGTGAAATGAATGACAGCAATGATTTAAGGGATGTGATGGAGGAAATAAGATTATTTTGTTATTGTACGTAATCACACTATCTGTGAAGTGGTATAATGTTGTTTGAAAGAGGACTTGAATTAGCTTTAAATGTAAATTGCAAACTCTAAGGCAACCACTAAAAAATTAAAAAAAAATTTTTAAGTATAATTGATATGCTAAAAAAGGAGAGAAAATGAAATTATATAAAATGTTCAATTAAAGCCACAAAAGGTAGGAAAAAAGTGGAAGGCAAAAATTGGAACAAAGAACAAAAGCAACAAAAATAAAGCAGTAATACAAATGATAGATATTAATTCAACTAATCCAATTATGTCAGTAATCGCTTTGAACTTCTATGGTCTAAATACACCAACTAAAAGACAGGGATTCTCAGAGGGAATCAGAAAACACAATCTAAGTATATGTTGTCTACAAGAAACTCACTTGAATATAAAACTCATATAGATTAAAAGTAAATGAATAGAGAAAATATACCATGTTAGCACTAATCAAAAGAAAGTTGAAGTAGATAACATTAATTTCAGACAGAGAAGGGTTCAAAGCAAGAAAAGTTATCTGGAATAAAGAATAACATTATATAGTGATAAAGGGGTCAATCATCCAAAAAGACATAAAAATTCTTAATGGTTATGCTCCTAACAATAGAGTGTCAAAACTTCGTAAGTCAAATACTAATAGACTTGTGAAGAGAAATAGTTGAATTCACGATCTTCATTGGAGACTTCACCACTTCTCTCCAGAAATGGACAGATAAAGCAGGCAGAAAATTAGTAAGGACATGATCATATCAATAGATGCAGAAAAAATATTTGATAAAATCTAACATCCATTGATGATAACTCTTAGTAAACTAGGAATAGACAGGAACTTCCTCTACCTGATAAAGACTATTATACAAAAACCTACCTAATATCACACTTAAAGGGGAGACACTCAAAGCTTTACCACTAAGATCAGGTACAAGGCAAAAATGTCCCCTCTCACCACTGCTTTTCAACATTCTACTAGAAGTTGTTGCTAATGCAAGAAGGCAAGAAAAAGGAAATGAAAGTTACACAGATTGAGAAGAAAAACATAAAACCGTCTTTTTTTTTTTTTTTGAAAACCGTCTTTCTTCATGATCATCTATGCAGAAAATCCAAAAGAACTGGTGAAAAAAAAAATTCCTGGAATTAATAAGATTTTATAGAAGGGTTGCAGGATACAAGGTTAACATATAAAAGTCAATTTCTTTCCTATATGCCAACAATGAACAAGTGGAATTTGAAATAAAAAACACAATGCGCAATACCATGTACGTTAGCACCCCAAAATGAAATGTTTAGTAAATCTAACCAAATATGTACAAGATATATACGAGGAAAATGACAAAACTCTGATGAATGAAATCAAAAAGAACAAAATAAATGGAATGATAATCCATATTCATAGATAGGAAAATTCAATATTTTTTAATTATTATGTTAATCACCATACATTACATCATTAGTTTTTGATGTAGTGTTCCATGATTCATTGTTTGCGTATAACACCTAGTGCTCCATGCAGAACGTGCCCTCTTTAATACCCATCACTAGGTTAACCCATCCTCCCACCCCCCTCCCCTCTAGAACCCTCAGTTTGTTTCTCAGAGTCCATAATGTCTCATGGTTCATCTCCCCCTCCGATTTCCCCCCCTTCATTCTTCCCAGGAAGATTCAATATTATTAAGGTGTCAATTCTTTCCACCCTGATCTATAGATTCAGTGCAATCAAAATCCCAGCAGGTTATTTTGTTGATATGACAAACTGATTCTACCATTATGTGGATGAGCAAAAGATCTCTAATAGCCAACACAGTATTGAAAGAGAACAAACTTGGAGGACTGAAGTCCTGACTTCAAGACTTACTATAAAGCTACAGTAACCAAGACAGTGTGGTATTGGCAAAAAAATAGATCAATGGAATAGAATAGAGAGCTCAGAAATAGATCCATACATATATGGTCAACTGGAGTTTGACAAAGTAACAAAGAAAATAGAATGGGGGGCAAGGATAATTTTTTGGACAAATAGTACTGGAAAAACTGGAAATCCACATACAGAAAAGTGAATCTAGTCACAGATTTTACACCCTTCACAAAAATTCAAAGTGGATCACAGATATAGATATAAAATGCAAAGCTATAAAAGTCTAGAACATAATATGGCAAAACCTAAATGATTTTGAGGATAGCAATGACTTTTTAGATATATCAGAGGCATAATCTATAAAAGAAATAACTGATAAACTGGACTTCATTAAAATTAAATCTTCTCTGTGAAAGACAATGTCAAGAGAATGAGAACTCAAGTCATAGACTGGGAAAATACATTTGCAAAAGACACATCTGATAAAGGGCTGTTATCCAAAATATACAAAGAAAACAAAATTAAAAAAACAACCTAATTAAAAAACAGGCCAAAGATCTTAGACACGTCACATAGCAATAAGCATATGAAAAGAGGCTCCACATTATATGTCATTAGGGAAATGAAAATGAAAACAGTAATGAGAGACCACTATACACCAAACCCTGGAGCACTGACAACACCAAATGCTGACAAGGACGTGGAGCAACAAGAACTTTCATTTATTACTGGTGGGAATGCAAAATGGTAGAGCCACTTTGGAAGACTGTTTAGGGGTCTCTTCAAACAACCCAGTAGTAGCACTGCTTGGTATTTACCCAAAGAAACTGAAAACTTACATGCACACAAAATTCTGCACACAGATGCTTATAGCAAGTTTATTCACTACTGCCAAAACTTGGAAGCAAGCATGATGCCCTTCAGTGGATAATGGACAAGCTAATATGGTTCATCTAGACAGTGGAATAATATTCCCACTTAAAAAATAATAATAATAAGCAAATAACTATCAAGCTATGAAAAGACATAGAGGAACTTTAAATTTGTATTTTTAAGTGAAAAGAGCCAATCTAAAAAACACTGTATAGTATATGATTCTAGCTATACAACATTCTGAAGAAGGTAAAACTATGGGGACAGTAAAAAGATACATGGTTGGGATAGGGAAAGTGAATAGGCAAAGCACAGAGGATTTTTAGGACAGTGCAAATACCCTGCATGATGCCATTTTGATGGTTGCGTGTCATTGAACATTTTTTCAAACAGAATGTACAATACCAAGAGTGAACTGCAATGTAGACTATGGACCATAGGTGACTATGATGTGTCAATGTTGGTTCATCAGTTGAAACAAAAGTACCACTCTGTAGGGGTATTTGTAATGGGGGAGGCTATATGTATGGGGGCAGGGAGTATACAAGAAATCTCTGTATCTTTCTCTCAATTTTGTTGTGAATTTATTTATCTATTTTTAAAGATTTTATTTATTTGAAAGAGAGAGAGAATGAGCAGGGGGAGGGGCAGGCAGAGAGAGAGGGAGAAGCAGACTCCCTGCTGAACAGGGAGGACCCTGGGATCATGACCTGAGCTGAAGGCAGACGCTTAACCGACTGAGCCACCTAGGTGCTCCTTGTTGTGAATTTAAAACTGCTCTAAAACCATTAAGTCTTAATAAAACAAAACAAACAAAACCTGCAACTGACCAAAAAAAAAAAAAGTATTAAGGAGAGGTTGTTGTTGTTATTGTTGTTTTAACCCCTCTTTCCCTATAAGGGTCATTTCTGCAATCTTCCAAATTTATCCCAAAAGAAAGAGGAACATCTATTTTAATATTTCAAAGTAAAATATATTTATAGTGTTACAGTGCGTTAATGATAAAGACAGATATACATGAAAAACAGGAATCCGAAGGATACAAAATACTGACTTGAAGGGGAACATGCACCCCAATGTTTGTTTATTTTTTTATTTATTTGCACCCCTATGTTTATAGCAGCATTAACAGCAATAACCAAATTATGGAAAGAGTCCAAATGTCCATCGGCTGATGAATGGCTAGAGAAGAGGTGGTTATATTATATATATAATATATATATTATATAATGTATATATATAATAATATATAATACATATATATATATAATGGCATATTACTCAGCCATCAAAAAGAATGAAATCTTGTCATTTGCACTAGAGTTAGAGTGTATTATGTTAAGTGAAATAAGTGAGTCAGAGAAAGACAAATACCATATGATTTCACTCATATGTGGAATTTAAGAAACAAAACAGATCAACATAGGGAAAGAGACAGAGAGAGAAGCAAAGCGTAAGACACTCTTAACTGTAGAGAACAACCTGAGGGTTGCTGGAGGGGAGGTGGACAAGGAATGGGCTAAATGGATGATTGGTATTAAGGAGGGCACCTGTGGTGATGAGCCCTGGGTATTATATGTAAGTGATGAATCACTAAATTCTACTCCTGAAACTAATATTACAGTATATGTTAATTAACTAGAATTTAAATAAAAACTTGAAATATTAAAAAAAAAAAAAAAAAGGAATCCAGGAAACTCTCCTTTGGTCACCCTGAATCAGCCATAGGTGCGTCAGAGCCTGTTGGATCTGGTGAGGCACCTTATTCTAGTTTTCCAATTCATATGTCTAGAATAATGGCAGAACTAAAGGTCCCTATTGTGTCCAACAATTCCCCTCTTCTCAAGACCTGATGCACTATTTTAGGGTTTGATTTAGGGTTGTAAGTAGAAGGCCCACTACATAGAATCTAAGTGTTCCCTTCAATTTACATTTAGAGTCATAAATTATTAACTATCAGGCATTGGATTAGATATTATTAAAGTTCCAACAATTCCCACTTTTCTTCTGTTGTGTATATAATCCTTGAGTACACTGCGGTAGATCAGGATTTCTTTTATTTTTTTATGAAACTTTATTTATAATACTAGCATGAATCTTACTAGCAATCTACTACCTACTCGAAGCTTTGTGGAAGAATGCGCATACATTTGAATATAAAAGTTGAAGGGAGGAAGAGAATTTGGAATATATTGCACTTGTATATTGCCATCATGTCATTTTAAAAAGGCTTAGTAAAGCTTCTATAAAATGCTTGATTTTGAGAGTCTTCCTGGTACTCCTGTCAGGATGATAACCACACTGGTTAAGCCCAGACAACTGACCAAAATCCTTGTTACATAAGGTTATTTAATTGTGGCTAACTATACTTTTGATAATGTCTGCCAGAGCCAACAAATAGTTATTTCTTAAAGTTAATAATGAGCAGCATTAAAATTACCTAGAAAAATATTTTAGTAAATATTGGTTACTTTCCACCTGCCTGTAACATTGTATTTGAAGTGAGTTTCTTATGGACAGCACAGAGTTAGGTTCTTTTTTATTCCATGCTCCCTGCTTCTTCACCTCCATGCTGGGAATAAAGCAAACGAAAAACCCGAAAAACTCATCAACATGCCATACCTCGTATCCCAAGGAATTGAGCCAATGTGCTTACTTCTCTCCAACTTCCAGAGACTTCTTTTGTTCATATTATAAACAATACCTGTGACTTTTAATGCTACTTAGCAGGCGAAGTAGGAAAACTGTATGTCGACTTCATCTTCCCAGTAGCAGAAAAATGTTATTTAAAAAAAACCCATACAAACAACACTTTTTTGTGATGAGGGTAGATAGAGAAAAAAACTGTTTTTTATCTCACTGTTCTAAAATAACTTTTCCACACACATCGCACTTATATCATGTGTGACATAAAGTTAGAATACAGACAAGAAAGAGAAGATGACATATGGGACATAAATGTTTGTTGTTGGGGATATGTGGTTAAGCAATACTCCATCTCAAACTCTCTGGAGCATACATAGAGAAGCCCATCTATAAAATGTCCTTCATCCAAATAGGAGGCATTGGACTACAAATAAAGAGGAAATTGAAATTAACGGTGGTTTAAATCATATAGCAAGTGATTGTCAGTAACAAGAAGTCAAAGGTAAGCTGTCCTGAGTTTTTGATAGCTCAACAATGTCATCAAGGACCCAGGCTTTTTCCTGACCTTCTACTCTGAATTCCCAGTGTGTCTTCTTTCATTTTCATGACTGCAAACTGACTGCTTTGGCCAAATCATCACGTCCTAGCACACTGTGTTCAAAGACAGGAAAAAAGAGCAAAGGTTGTGAGATAAGAGCATTCATCTCACGTGCCTCTTTCCTTCTGCGAGGAAAAAAATCTTCAACAAAACATCCCTGAGCCAACATCACATAATATCTAATTAGCCAGAACTGAACTGAATTCCAGCTGCAAAGGAAGCTCGGGGGTGGGGTGAGGGGTGGGGTGGGGAATGAATGTGAGAGAAAAATACCGGGAGGCAAGCATGGGAGACAATGTTTGAAAGGCCAATACTCTGAACTTGTAACACTTAATAATCAGAGACTGACATAGCGCTTAATGTGACATATTAAAAGTCCCATTTTACTGATACTTCAGCTCATTTCTTAATTAATACTTCTAGGTGACTGTGAAGTAATATGAATTCAAGTGTTACCGAAGCGTTATAATAATTATTTTTAAAAATTATTTCTACACTAATGTTAATACGTAGACCCCAAGGTTAACATCATGTCTCATAATCAGGATTTCCAAAATGTATTCCAGAAAATCCTAGTCCCCTAAGAATTTCCAGGAAAATAATTTTCGGAGCTCGAATAAATTTGGTAAATCCTTCAGACTCTACTAGCCCTTAGAGATTCATTGAATATATATGGAAGGCCCTGAGAAATCCTAAAATTGAAAAAAAAAAAAAAAGTTTAAATGTGTTTAGTTCAGTATTTTCTAAATGTGTAACACTTTTCCCACAATTAAACCTATTCATAATGTGTAGAAATTGTATTCTAGAAAATGTATCCTTGAAAAACAGTCTCTGCCATGAGTAAACTGTTCTAGGAACACAAAGTTAGTCTGGCCTAATTTACCTAATCGCACCTTCTTTACTATTTAAAAGAGCTTGACTCCCTAGAATATCCTTTCTTTGTCTCAATGATAGTGAGTCCACACATCCCTATTTACAAAACTCTTACTTTCACATTCTCTTATTTGATCACCCTGGGCTTTAGATGTTACTGGAATTGCCAATTTACAGATAAAGAAAATCAGCAAGACCAAATAATTCATTTGCTTACACTCAGCTCAGCAAAGAAGCTGCAAACAGGACTTAGGTTTAAACGTTTTCTCTACAACTTAACTACTAGCAATTGAGCACATTACTTAACGTCTTTGAGCCAAGGTTTCCTTAGCTCCAAATGAAGGATGGTTATGAGGATTCAAATAGCGACTGCTTAGTAACCATTTACTGAAGGCATGGCCGAGATTATCATTATTATTACTATTACTATACTATTGCTATTACCATATTCATGAGTGCACTGCAACTATATTTTAAACCGAGTGAAAATCATTTGGTTCAGTGGAAAGATTGATTTGTATTTCCCCGTTCCACCTAATACCTGACTCCTTCTTAATCTGCATGGACAATAAACAATCCAAAGAAGTTTCCGCAGACGCCATCATGCCTTTTGTTTTCACACATTTGCCTTTTCATATTCTTTTCCCTCAACCTAGCTTTCCTTTTCATTACTGGTTCACCTAAAGAGCTGGTATTCATCCTTCACGATACATCTCCAATGCCGCTTCCAGTGTGAAATTTTAATTTTGTTTTCCAGTGATGAGTTAGTTGTTCTGAGTTTTCACCCATATTTCAACAGGAATACAGGCGTGTCCTTTTCTTTTGATTTCCCTCTTTCCCCACTCTATTGCAAGCTTCTTGAAAGCATAGTCCATGGTTTATTCATGCCTGCATTTCTCTGTCTGGCAACATACTGGGCACATGATATGTTTGTTACATGACATGTGCTATTTTGTCTATCATAAACTATACATCAAAAGTGTTCACAAAATCCTTCCATGTGTTTTCAAACACACGGCTTCAGTATATTTTATTTAAAAGGGACATAATATAAAGTGACTGCAAATTCACCACTAACTAAAAAACAGTAACTTCTGTTCTTGAACTACATCAGGTTATATATAAAATCAATTGAAAATTATTCATATGCCTTAAACAAGGGGTGTACTTCCAGAATATCTGAACAGATATTTCTATCACTGGCAACTGTAATAGCAAAAGTTGGGTACATTTTTTTTTTGGTAGATATATGTAGATATTTTTATTCTCTTCTGTTTCCCAGGGAAATAATCTCATTGCCACTTCATCCATTCCTTCCATAAATTGATGTGGACTTTTTCACAGTTGAGTACAGATTAATTTTAGAATAGTGAGCCAAAAAAATTACTTTCAGTTCTTTATGGCCAAAACTTGTTTCCTTCTGTTTCAGGAATGCTTTTGTTAAGTTCCATCCCTTCTGTCCTTTAAAGACTGAAATCTCATAAGAGCTACCAGGTAGCACTGCATCTATTTCTAAAAATGCACTTGCTGGAGGGATTCTGACTTCCCAAGATATCTTTACAGCTTCAATACACAGTGTCCAATATATTTCCATATTTTGAACCCATCTAGAAAGTTGTGGTGATTTTAGATCATAGTTATCTTCAAGGTGGCCTCTGATGTTTAGGTGTTTGAAGGTTGTTTCCTGTTATGCCCTCTGACTTGGACCTGAGAAGAAATTATTTTTAAGGCAGGCTATGTAGCCATATGCCCTGCACATTAGCATCAATGTTATAATGAGCCTATTGTTTTTGAATATGTAGGCACGGATCTATAATTCTTTGCTGTAAGATCCAGGATCTTGCTATTACCCCATTGCCATTAACATGTCAAGGTAAAATAATATTCTATTCCAGAGCTGGAATACAGTTTGCATGTGATGGAAAAATGTCTTGCCCAGAAGCATTAGGAAAAATTGTGCATCAACCCAATTCTTAATCTCCCAAAAGAGATTAGAAGGCAATCTCCCAGTCCTGGTAGAAAAGAAAAAAGACCAAAAGAGAGAGATCTGTCTCCATTTCTTCCATGTGCTTAGAGGCAATAAAACCACACAGAAATCTGTGAGATAATCAGAGTAAAGGAACCCTTGACAGCATAGCTATTAGAAACATCTTCTCACTCTCACAAAGATTCTTGTACCCCAAGGGTACCAGACAAACACAGAGAGCTGCTGCATAGCAAATATTAGAATTAAGAGGGTGAGAGATGTCTCTAGAAATATCCCTGGACAGATGACCAAAGACTAGGAGTTTTTCCCCAAATCCTTTGAAAAAATTTAGTGCCCTGTAAACATGACACAAGCTTGATGGGGTGTAAAACACTGAAAATGTTTGAGATTAATTTTCTCGCCAACTTAGTAGAATAGCAGCTTAAAAGAGATATTAGACCTAGTTACAGATAATAAGCTTTATTTTTTTTTTTTACATGCATATGTTGTGATGTTCTTTGAGTTAGCACAAGATTTAGGTGCATCTTTTCTTTCATGTAAGCCCATCAAAGGCAGATTCTTTTCAAGGAGAATGGAAGAATTTCTTTCTGGGTCTTGAGAGAATCGTACTGACTTCCCTTGTGTTTTGGAACTCAAGTTCCTTTGTGCTGATAGTCTAGTATGTGTGTGTCATTAAATAAGATTTTAGAGGGACGCTTGCAGTACCATGCTGAAAAAGGGGTCATGAATGACAATTTTCAGTGGGCCCTAAAGTCTTTCTGATTGCCACCCTCAACCATACTGGTGAATGTCCTGGCATCAGGTTGAAAGGGTTAAGCACTACTACTTTAGATTAATTATCCCAGAAATCATTTTCCAATGATATAAGTTGTCTGTTGATATCATTTGTGTATTTCAGAAAAATATAACTCAGACAAACTGAGAAACGAAACCCCCATGCTATTTTCCAATCTTGTTCCAATCCAGTCTGGTTAGCTCAGTAACAATTATTATTAAAAAATATTGGAGTTGATTTTATTAAGAGGCACTGGCTTGAAATGATATGATCACTGAGTAATAGAAGCTATTTGGCAACTCTCATGAACAGTAGAACTTGTGCCTGAGATCTAATTAGTAATTAGCCTTGGGAGATTACAGTCAGGTTCTAAGTTGTAAAAGCAAAGGAACAGTAGTGTATAATGTTTTTATTTGCTATTCAAAAATTTACCTGCAGCCTAGTCCACTCCTCTTCTAAGAGGCTATCGCTAAACTGAACATTCAGGTACAGATTCAATGTGATCACTGGAGCACTACTTAGATAAAGACATGTTTGTAGAGCCAGGTAAAAGGGCATTATCTTGGCCTACGGTATGTTTTATAGAACCACTGGAAGGTATTCCCATTGAAGGAATTTCTATACTTCTTAAATCCATAATTTAACAGGAAGGCTAGAGATTGATTGATTTAGACCCTTTAAATCAGAGAAGATGGAAAACAGCTTTCTCAGGCATGGACTCTGATTTGTCTTTGATTAAGCAAGGGGTGTTATTGACAAAGTATGGCAGTTTATGATGAGACAACCTAGTGAATGAAGATTTTAGTCATGTGACTATAATTAGGAAAATTCTTACTGAATTAAAACATACAGAGAAAATTGAACTCTAAGCCCCAAGTGAGTAACTTTCTAGGGTGATTAGTAGCCACGAGATCTGTGTGGCCCTATAAATGACTTTAGGAAATCGCCTTTGATGTTTAATGTACCCGTCCTCATAAAATATATCTTAGTTGAACCAACAACACCTAAGCAATAAGAGAACACTTCCCATTTGTTGAATCTAGGTAATGTTGCTTCTGTTCGTGCCCATTTTGCTGGAATTTCTACATCATTTACAAGTCCTGCTGCTTGAACAATATGTTCTCCTTTGTATGTAGCCAACTCCATTTGGCAAGCGGTATCTCTGGCCATCTGCAATTGATGCAGAACTAGTTTTGTTAATCGCTCCCAACGGCATTTACTACATTTTTTTTTTCATTTTCAATTAATTGGTCCCAGGTCATTTCATCTTGCAGGGAGCTGCATTTACAGGTAGCTAATACAACAAAGATGACTGACACAAGCTGTTGGATACCTGGGCAATGAGCATATCACCAGAACAAGCATGGTCCATTAAAGGGCTTTGTGCTGAGCTAAAATGAAATCCAGAGCATTTACTGTGTCTTATATTATCCACAAACTGCAGATAGGAGAAAACGAACACTCAACTATCCCAAGCACATTAGGAAGTCCCTGTATTCTTCCGCCTAGATGTCATTCTTCTTGGTTGATAGTCTAACAATAACCAAATAGGAGACTAGACACTCATAGAAACCCTGATAGAGGAGAAAGTGATACATTGGGTAGATAGTAGCATCATCACCCAGAAAATACATTTCTAGGTCTATTTTGGATTTTTGCTTTGTTCTTTAAAATCCACAGTAATGGGATCCCTGAAAGGCCAGTTCTGTGTATTTCTTCATAGGTATGGAAGACATTGTAATGTGTCGGTCATCAGATGGCTAAAAATACTGGGAAAACAATAAACAATCAGAAATATATAAGGATATAAGAAGTAATGCAAGATGAAACTTTAAGGTTTTAATGTCACAAGGAAATATTCCATTATGCAGAAGGATGAAGGACACAGTGGTTAACTGGCTGCAACAATGCTTTATATGTGTATAGAAATTACATGGTGTTAAAATGTCTTTAAAATGTAGTATTTAATGGTATCTTTATAAGAATTTGGTAAGGTGGACTAGTATCAATATTTTGTAAATTAAGAGATTGGAGGGGCACCTGGGTGGCTCAGTGGGTTGAGTCTGCCTTCAGCTCAGGTCATGATCCCAGGGTCCTGGGATCAAGCCCCCTGTCAGGCTACATGTTCAGCAGGGAGTCTGCTTCTCCTTCTCCCTCTGCCCCTCCCTGCTGTATGTGCTCTCTCTCTCTCTCAAATGAATGAATATTATCTTAAAAAAAAAAAAGAGGTTGGAGTTTAACCAAAAGGAGTGGCATGTTTAGGGTACCAAGACCAATAAGCAGAGGACTAGAATGAGTCACCCAGTCTCATCTCCTGACTTACTCCCCTTCGCTTGCTCACAGACCACAGTTTTTGCTGTAGGTATCTGCCAAATATTCCCATCAAAAGTGTTAAATATCAGGGCGCCTGGGTGGCTCAGTTGTTAAACGTCTGCCTTCAGCTCAGGTCATAATCCCAGGGTCCTGAAATCAAGCCCCGCATCGGGCTCCCTGCTCAGTGGGAAGCCTGCTTCTCCCTCTCCCACTCCCCCTGCTTGTGTTCCTTCTCTCGCTGTCTCTCTCTGTCAAATAAATAAATAAAATTTTTAAAAACAAAAGCTATAAATATCTATGAATTGACAATATTTCTAACTGCTTTAGAACAAAATCTAAATGTTATCATCTTCCTTTGTGTCCATAATATTTATCACAATAACTTTATGAATTACAGGGATTGTTTTAAATTTCCACTTATTGCATGAGGAAAATAAACTAGAAAAGTTAAGAGCATAAGGTTATACAACTAGTTGCTAGCTGGGATGGCTTTCAAGCAAAAATCCATCTTTTTTCAAAATCTGCAATCATTTTTTTGCTTTTCTTCTTAGTGCCCCTGTGAATAATTCATGAGTTGTTTTTAATAAAGTCAAAATAGGGACTACAGTTGATATATTGGACAATCACGTGACACTTGTTACACTTTGACATCAAATTATACATAAGAATTAAGCAAATCTCCAGATCCAACTCTATCTCACCTTTTAATTGCTCAAAAAAAGTGGTAAATGAGAAAACCTCAGGCAAAACTATTCTTCATTTAAGTGAAAATTGTTTCCTCTTGTCCCTTCTGCTTTCCTTTGAGCAAGATTGGAATTGTTTGGTAAAATGTGAAACATGTTTAACATCAATAACTTGGCAAATAATCTAAAATTAAATTAATTTCTTAATGTTTAGGTCTGAGGATCAGTTATAGGGCTTTAGAGAAAGCAATGGAAAGTATATATCACTTTCAAAAAAAATTAATAGCATTTTGGAATAGAAGAACATGTGGCAAATTAAGAAATCAGAAGGCATTTTGACCGATCAGCTTTTTACTGTGGACTTTATGCCATTCTATTATGGCAAATCAACTTTCTTAGTTGAAAAAAATAAAAAAAAAAATACTGTCCGTGGAAGAATAATGATAACTTAATGACCACCTTTAGCAGATATGGTGGAAGTTCATGTATTCATTCATCGAATGCTGACTAAGTTACCATTATGTGCCAGACACTATTCTAGCTGCTTAGGATACGTGGTGAATGAAGCATTCTGGTGCCCTTCCCTCGAAGAGCTTACCTTCTAAGTCCTACGACAGCGCTAATAAGGTAAGAGATGAAATCTTTACGTTATGCTGCCTAAGACACTGCCATTTCCTTTTCATGCCACTCACATCTTCCCATTAGTACATTCTGTGAGAAATTTCTGCAATAGAGTTATGAACTACATTCACAAATCTGTTTGCAAATACATCCTAAATCCTTTCTTGCTTTCCTCCTGGTGACCTTTTCAAAACAGCTCTTATTTGCAGAACTGTGTTAATTTATGTGTTCTAACCTCCATGTCAAAAATAACTTGTTTCTCTTGGGTGAAAAGGAAGCCTCACCAGGAGGGACCTGCCTCTTTATCTTCAACAAGGGGGACTCTGAAACAACTTGAGATCTTTTACGGCCAGCCAATCCCTGTACTAACGTAGTGTTTCACAGGGTTTCTGCAATAACTATCTTTGGGTCTTCTCATAAGAGCCCTGTAATAGCCATAAATATTCCTCAGGAGAGCAAGATAGAATCTGAAAGGCCTATAATAGCTATCATAAATGAATAATAAAATGTAGAAAGGACAAGCCACCATGAAAATGGCAGGTGAATATGATGACGTGTGTACTGTACTTGAAGTAATTATTGAAGTATTATATTTACAGAAATTTTCCACAGTTTTTTTGGTGTCTGCGAAATTTAGCAAGGGCTGCATATACTGTAAAATTGGCGGCATGGAAAGAGGTGGTTCAGCACAATAAAACTGAGAAAGTGTCTCTTCATGTATCTTTTAGAATTAAATCAAGTACAACCATCTCACTACACTGACTTCTGAAATTTATCAGTCTTAACAACAAATTCTATGCGCTCTGAGCATCCTAATAAACTTTGCTTATGTGCGTCAAAAAGAAACAATATGCCAAACAACAGTTTTTGCACTATCATCAGAACTCATCAAGCAGCTGGCAAGGAACTTTAACAACCAAGATGAAAATGTGATTTGTGTGGGTGTGAGGGATGGGAGAGTACCTACGTTGAAGGAAATTTTTCAAAAAACGAATAATCACTGCATGACTTTCAACTGAAGAAGGCAGAAGGGAAAGAAACGCATGTAACACTGTATTGTACCTAGTGAGAAAAGCAACTCCAGAAATCTACACAGGCATGGAGAAGTAAGACATATGCTTTATGCAGAGGAAGCGTGTAATGTTTCCTAACTAAAAGGTTGTTTATCCTGCCAAAAAAATAAAGAAAGAAAGAAAAGAACAGCAATGAGAAAAAAAAAAAAAATTCTGGAAGACCTTGAGAGGGATCACTGAATAGAAAAAGAATCATTTTGAAATGCTGGAGTGAAAGCAGTCTATCAATTCTTAGTAACCCGCTGTATAATATCCTGAAATCTTAGTGGCCTTTTTTCTCCCCCCAGTTATAAAGGTTTGCATGTAGGGAAGTCTCCTTTTCAAAAGACCAATTGATCATGAAGAAACCTGTGGGGAAACACCTGATTTGCAATCATCTCTCTTTGCTTCCCAGAGTTCTTTCTATATTCCAAAAAAGACCTTTAGAAGAGATGTGCTCGAAGGAACAGTCCTTTCAAGTAGTTCCCTTCGAAACAAAGTCTTGAGATCCCAGAAACTGTCTTTGACGGCATTCTTATTTTTTGGCTTACCAAAGTCTCTGGCATCTGGTCTTCCTTTTCCATGTCGCCTGTCAGCCCAGTATGTAGGCTTTTTATGTGGATTCTTGCAAGCATTGTCTTATCGCATATCTATTCTGCCAATGGAAGAAACTAGATTACCATTCCCCATCTACAAATATCAGCTAAAGTTGTTCCCCTCAAATCTGCCCACAATCTCAACACGGCCTAATTTTTCTAACCTCATAAACATTCCACAATAGACAAAAAACATTTACTCTTTGATCATAAATTTGCCTGTACCAACTCTTTTTTCACATTTGTCTCACATATCCAATAGTGTAGGTGCAACCCAAATTCTCTAATATTTATGAACCTTTGGTTGACTAGAGCTGCTGAAAGCAACTCCTATAATGACCGAACCATTCATTAGATTTTATCATTGGTTGGCTCACATTACTTATTATATTCATGTATATCTTTTTTCTAAAAGTATACGTTTTTTGTTTTTTGTTTTTTTCCTGGAATTTATTACCATAGTAAACGGTGTTTCGCACATAGTTGTTCAGATGAAATAGTTTTATCTGGTTTGGTTTTAAAGAGCTCAGATACTTCTAATTTCTTCAAGATGGGGAAAAAAAATTGAAGACATGATTGTACAAGTTGGATCCTCTCTTTTTGGTTCAATGTAATTAATTCTGAAGTCTGGCTATAGTGGAAATGAAGACTCAATGGCTAATTTTTAAATTTGAGAACCTGATGATACAGACTTCTCTATTTAACTTACTTATGCTGATATAAAGACTATGTGCGGGGCTCCTGGGTGGCTCAGTTGGTTAAGCGATTGCCTTTGGCTCAGGTCATGATCCTGGAGTCCCGGGATCGAGTCCCACATCAGGCTCCCTGCTCAGCAAGGAGTCTGCTTCTCCCTCTGACCCTCCTTTCTCTCATGCTCTCTGTCTCTCATTCTCTCTCTCTCAAATAAATAAAATCTTAAAAAAAATTTAAAAAAAAAAGACTATATGCCTTGTCAACACTATGTGTTTCTGGGCTTCTCATTAACAACACAAACCACCTACCGGCAATAACTCTTGCCTTTTCATTTACACAATAAACATAAAATTTCCTGTCCATTCTTACCACATGAGACTGTTGAGAGAAATAAATGTAAAAAGAGGTGTCACATTAATTTGTAAAGTATATAGAAATGTGAGCTATTTTTATATACTGGTACATGTCTTCAGATTCTTTAGTGCTCTGATATAAAGAATTTATATTTATATTTTTTATTTATATTTTTGCCATTCAGGGTTTTTGTTATATGGTATTCTTAAGGGCACATTTCTGATTATACTTTCTTGCTTTCCTCTGCTGATTGGTTTTTCAAGTTGTACTGGATGCATTTGACTCTGAAACAATTTCTGAAGTATACACAACTTGATCAAAGAGAATGCTTTTGACAATATTAATTAAATCCTTAAATTCTTATACTGTCCTATCTACAACATCTTGCCAAGGGAGCAGATCCAAGCCAGTGTGTTCCTTATTTGAATGATCTCTTTTTACTATTCTATAGCATGGGCATAAAGTCTGAAAACAAAGATAAAATCATTTTATCATGTTTTGCAATAAAATATCAATAAACCTCTTATTATGTATAAACCTATCTAAGTTATCAGACTTGGTTGCCACCCTATATTTATGTTCTAGTGGTATCCAGTAATGAGAATTATTTTCAACATGACATTTTATAAAGCATCTTTCGGTAAATATTGCACAGACTGGTGAGTGAGTCCACAAAGGAAAATCTAAGAGTTTATATTTTACTATTTCTGCCTAGTTTGCCATTCTTCCTAAACCAGGACTTATGCAACATATTCTATGTTGTAGAAATGGTAGTATGTACAATTTGTTTCCTTCAAAAAATAATTATATTGCCCCATTCTATGACCAGCACCAGCAGAGTTCCTGATCATGCCAGATGCATGGATAAGTTACTTCCCCAGTTTATTCTTAAAATTGCAGCTCAAATCTCAGCTCTTCTATGAGATTTTGTCTGATTTCTCAAGCAGAATTATTCTCCCTACTTCAGTTCCTTAGATATTTGTCTATACACTATCACATACACATTGCATTAAAATTGCCTACACAGTGGGTATAACTGTTGTCCACATTCAATAGTGAGTTTCTTGAGGTCAGGAAATCTGTCTGATTTTTGTCTTGTCTTTGTATCTCCAAAGCCTAGCATATATTCTGGGCAAATGGTTACCATATAGAAAATATTCATTAAAAGAAAAATAATTCTTAGGTTGTTCGTAGGTAGATGCAAGAAGTATTTACTTCATTAAAATGTTAATCTCTTAGAAAATAAATTATTAAAACTGAAGATAACTATAAAAGCTATATCAAAATCCACCTTTTCTTTCTCTAGACTGTCTCTCAGTTAATCAAACCAAAGAATATCTGTTTTGATCCTTTCTCTCTTTCAAATATTAGTTGCCATGACAATGTGAATCATGATGCTGTGGCAGAGGCTAAGTGTAGATGAAAATTCAGTTTAATTTAGTGAGACCATTTCCTGTGTTTCTTCATTCTCTTTTGCATACTGGCAGAATTGACTATGGTACATTTAAGCAAAGATTAGTTGGCGCCTGGGGGTGAATATCCTCAGATATTCGACTTGCAGTAATAATACCCTCGACAGTACTTGTCAATTCATGGATTTCAAAGTGTCACCATTTCACTCACTGCCCCAACAAGAATTGATTCTGGAGAAAACTGTTTCATAGATAAAAATCTGTCATCTATTAACATTCATTTCACATTTTCACATTTTGCACGCTCTTCTCTCTGACCTATTGTCAGGGTCCTTTTCCGTTCCACCTACTGACTTGTTTTCTCATTATTGCTGTCTATCACAACCAAAATGTACTCTAAAGTATTTTAACACCCTACTAAAATGGCTTAAAGTATTATATTTCACTGCCATTTTTAACTGCCTAATCAAATGAATGTGTCGCCAATGCCAGAATCCCAGGTATCAACAAAAAACTAATGAAAGTATCTTGAAGGGCTTAGATCCTTAGTAGTGGTTCTGAAGTTATAGTACATACATAAGCACTCATTTTACTCATAAATTTAAGAATTGAATGAGTCAGATTCTGTTTATTTTGGAAACTCACACACAAATATCTCTATCTATCTGTCTACCTACCTATCTCACAACTCAACTGGATTCTACCACTTTCAGTGTTTATGCACTGTGATAAGCCAAGCTGGTCATCTTATGAAGTATACTTATTCTATATTTTACACTTATGAAGTAGAAGAAAACCTAAGAATCTATCTCCTGGGAACTTCTGAGAAAGGAGCTGTTTAGTTTTATTATAATAAAATATGTGGGATAATTTAGTGGTCTGGGGACCCTAATGTTTCTGGAAGTTCTTCTCTAATAGAGATATTAATAAATACACTCTTTCTTTAGGGATATATTAAGATTAAGTATCTTTTAGTTATTTGTTGTGTTTACCACATTTTTTTTAAAGATTTTATTTATTTATTTGAGAGAGAGAGAATGAGAGACAGAGAGCACAAGAGGGAAGAGGGTCAGAGGGAGAAGCAGACCCCCTGCTGAGCAGGGAGCCCGATGTGGGACTCGATCCCGGGACTCCAGGATCATGACCTGAGCCGAAGGCAGTCGCTTAACCAACTGAGCCACCCAGGTGCCCTGTTTACCACATTTTGAAAGAAAGAGTATCAGTGACTAATGTTTAGAAATACTGAGTTAAATTTCCCTTTCATATTGATTTTAGAATTGTAAGGTCCTTGTAGATCAATTACTATTTTTGTTTAGAATTTTGGAGAGTAACTTTGAGCTATTTGAAATAAAATGACCATAGGAATATTTATTGCCTAAAAGTAAGAGGACAAATCATAAGGTTTTGTGAATTTTCAATAAGCAACAGAGTACAACCTTCGTCAACTGCATAAAGTTTAAAAAGGCAGCAGAAGAAAATATTACTACTGCTATCATAATGACTAAGCTTGTATTTCGATTACAAAAAAGAAAGATCTTTATGGTGTACTTTGCAAATTCTGACATCAGCACTGCAAACTTTTTTTTTTTTTTTTTTTAGATTTTATTTATTTATTTGACAGAGAGACGAGGCATCCTGCACTACAGACTTTATCAGGGACATTTGTTTGTTTAAGTTGTACAACTCCTAGAAACTTTTTTTTTTATAGCAATTTAGTATTATTTGGGGAGAACCTTGGACTATCCATTCTGCTACCTTCTCTCCAGCTTGTTTGCTGGGGACAAGAGCAAATTCACTCTGGCAGGGAGGATTGACTATACAGAATAGAATAGGTACTAAATAATACTAATTAGGGTCATACCTTATAGATATTCAATAATCTGTTGTATAAATGAATACGTCTTTGTTCTGGTTTTCAATCATGATGATAATGTAGGAAAAAAGCTACATCAAAGTTGCATCAAAATTTCAAAATTGCAGAAAGTTTTTCTCTGTTTGAAAATAAAAAGAAGTCAGCCTAAAAGAAGATGAGGGGCACCTGGTTGGCTCAGTCGATTAACTGCCTGACTCTTGATTTCAGCTCAGGTCATCATCTCAAGGTTGTGAGATCGAGCCATGTATGGGGCTCTGCGCTGGGCGTGGAGCTGCTTAATATTCTCTATCTCCCTCTCCCTCTGCATCTCCCTCCTAAAATAAATAAATAAATAAATAAATAAATAAGATTTTGAATTAAGAAAATCGACTAAAAACCCAGTTCCCATAGTTACTCCTGGGGAACCTCAAACAGGTAGCTCTACCTCACTGATGCTCAAACTCCTAGGTAAAAAGAAAATACTCCTCACCTTGAAAGATTGGTCTGAGAAAAAAAAAAAAAATGAGAAACATAAGAAAAGTGCTTAGCACAATGCCTGAGAAAAGGTGGCATTTAGGGTGCCTGGGTGGCTCAGTTGGTTAAGCAACTGCCTTCGGCTCAGGTCATGATCCTGGAGTCCCGGGGTCGAGTCCCACATCGGGCTCCCTGCTCAGCAGGGAGTCTGCCTCTCTCTCTGACCCTCCCCCCTCCCATGCTCTCTATCTCATTCTCTCTCTCAAATAAATAAATAAAATCTTTAAAAAAAAGAAAAGAAAAAGGTGGCATTTAAATAAAATTTAATAGTCAGAGGGTTGATTGAGCCACCGTTTTATTTTCCCAAGACCCTTCAAACAATAATACATGAAGAACAGAGGGAATAAATCCCAAACAATTAAGCAAACAGGAAGAAAGCAACCAGGAACCAATAAGTTGTGATACATTTCTCAGAAACAGGAACTGGATGAAGCATTGATGGATGAAATAGCACTAAGGAAGGCCCAGCCTCGACGAGGGGCCCCCAGAAGCTAGGACAGGGCTGGTTGGCCCAGCGGAAGCCAGCAGAGGGTGGTTTCCAAGACAGCAGATGAGGCTGAGGGCCGCGGGGACAGGAGAGATGAAAATGGGAATTCCCGCATGCAGACTGGTAAAAGCTCTCTATCCTTTGACAACATTGGCTGTCAGAATTGCTTGGAGCCAGTTCTTGCCTACAGGAGAAAAAGATAGGTAGTTCTTCTTTAAGGAGATTGAGTAAACTGGGTTTAATGAGGTCAGTTAGTTTGGGTATTGGCAATTTAGTTAAGCCCTTCTTTTTGGCATGGACGGTTTTCTTCAGATAGAACTTGATCCTGTCCACTCTTAAAATGTGGTACTGAAGAAACTAAGACCCAAATTTAAAATAAGACTTTCTTAACACAGGAAAGAAAGATCCTGACAATGTAATTCTTCAACACACCAAAACTACAAGTTTTATTTTACACGCTAGTAAAACTTCAGGCCTCTTCCAAATCTTGTGGTCATCAGGGGGGAGGAGCCTTTTGACATTTAGATGTGAGCAGAAACTTCATATTACTTAGAAGTAACATGATCAAAAGTGTAAACTTCAAAAAGACTGTAAGGAATGCTGATAACATATTTGAAGAGGGCCATGTGGTATTTGCAGCATTATATTAAGGATCTATCATTCTATTCAACTTTTTTTCTTTTTCTTTTTCTTCTTTTTCACAGTAGTGTTGTCTTATTATAGAGGGGCTATTTTTCCATCATTTTGCTTCCTTTATCATTATACAATACATATGTTTATACCTAGGTATTCTCTAGGCTATCTGGTCCAGAGGTTGAAATTGTTAATCATCACTCAGGAGATATGCAAGACAAAGGAACATATTGAGAAATAAGATGAAATGATATTCCAGCAGTGGAAATTAGAGTAATGGTTCTCTTGTCCATGCTACATTTCCTAAAGTTATTTGTTCTGGGTATCATAGAGTTCTTCAAGTTTCTTTCACAGTCCACTGCGGATGCTGTAGGATAGCCATTTCCTTTCTAGGTTAAAGCTACCACCAAGCTGTAAGAATCCAATGATCCCCAGTTCTGCTTTTTTAAAGTGTAGCTAGAAAACTTTAATATATTTTAAAAATTCTACCACCCTCTACAATCACTTTTTTTTTTTTTTAAGTAGGCTCCATGTCCAGCGCAGAGCCCAGCATGGGGCTTGAACTCACGACCCTGAGGTCAAAACCTGAGCTGAGATCAAGAATTGGGCACTTAACCAACTAAGCCACCCCGGTGCCCCTACAATCACTTTCAAGCAGCTTTTGAAAAAAGAAGTTCCAACCAGTATACAAAGTAATCAATATATTACCTTAAAATATTTTATATGTCAGATATAAATAAATTTCTTTTTTAATACATGCAATTACCTAGAAACAACATAAATTTCTCTCAGTACTGTATAATTCTTATAACTGTAGCAAAATTTGAAAATATAGCCAATAAATACTTCTCTGGGATATGTCAATACTAAGTGTGTGCTTAGTAAGATTTAAAATCTTAAAGATCAATCAGTTTTATTTATTCAAAGTTCTATATTTATGGTTATAATGCTGTCACTCCAACAAGCTGAATTCTCCCTCAGATTATAAGAACATAAAATATCAAGTATGTAGAGATCTTTTCTCAACATGAAATATTATGTTTTTTTAACCTTCTTAGACTTATTAAAACTTTTAAATTTATCTTTGGGTTGCAGGTTCTTATTAACTTGACAACCAAGCCTAACACTTTAGGCTTAACTTGAGTTTGCAGTGTTTAAACCTAACTGCTTCTCCTAGGTGGCATTATCTTGAGCCAACACCAACTGTAGAATAATTTTTCTCCAAATAAGAACAAGAAGATACCTAGAATCATAGAATTTTATATAATTAGCAAAGAATAATACATGTAAGTAAAATTTCTCGACTTTGATTTGAGAACCTATTTAATTCATAGGACAAATATATAACCTATCTTTAATTATGGACAACCATAGAGTAAAAATTCCAGTTCTTCAGAGGTCTATGGATAAATGCAGTATTACTACTCTGCTTATACGCAGATTTGAATTTCCAAAAGCAGGTAGTAATGATAGAAAAAATAACCATGAGAGTGTGATTTTTACCAGACTGCATCACCAGAATCCACTATCCTCTGGCTCCAGTTTGGTTTGGCCGATAAGATACCGGGCCATTTATTTTCCTATTTCTCTCACTGCCAACCTCAGTTTGAGCTCAGGTGTGTTTCTCTGCCTGAACCATGGGCTGAAAAGCAGCCCCTGTATTATACCTATGGTTCTTTCACTGGGATCTGGTGAAGTCTGTGGTTGTCAAAATCTTCCCCTCTGTTTTCGTGCTTCATCATTTTTTTTTGCTCCCTTAATCTTGGCTACATCTCTGTACAGAGTCCCTGCCTTAAATTCTCTTCAGTCACTCGCTTGAATACACCATCTATTTCCTACCAGGATCTTGATTGACGTAGAATATTCCATCTATGTTATATCCATTATTTCTGTAGTGGACTCTTTTAAGAACTCAGTGTATTTAGGGATAAGCCCTGAGGGGATTAATCTTCTAAAGAGTGAGTTTGGACATTTGCTCTTAGAGGTTTTTAAAAGATGCGTGAGAAGTTTCATGTCTAATTTTTGTTTCCCTACGTCCTTAATATGATTTTGTAACTCTTCCCGGTTATCTGTGTATCAGACAAAGATTTTGTATTATTTGGATAAGCTTGAAGATGACCTCTGCCCAAGGCCTCAGATAAAGCCACCTAGGATGGAAGGCTCTGGGGCTGGGAATGCAAATACGCCAAGGGCATGACCCACCCGCGGGCCTGAGTCCTTGACTCCAACTCTCTCCATAAACTGCAATGCATCGGCTGCACACCAGGTGTGGTGCAGAGAGAGGGGAGGGTTCCCCATGAGGCCTGTCCCGCAAAACCTTTGTAACTGCTTGTGGTCAGGCCTGAAATGATCACACATAGGTTTTTAACTAGGAGGCAGACTCCTCACTAAATCATACATTACATATCTCAGCTGATCTAGCATCAAAGGTTATGTTTAGTATTTCAGCTGACTACTGGATCAAGTCATCTTTCAATTACGGTCAAAGCAAAATTTTCAATTGACATATACAAAATGTTTGGTACATGTTTTGCAAAATTACTTGCTACACAGTTATTAGAATCACTCACAAAAACATTTTGAATGGTCTGTCTGTTAGTTGTCCCGGGATTTTACCCATAAACAGTAGAGGATACTAAGATTTAGGGTGAGTGGGAGATATGCCTTTCTTTAGTAAAATGACGGAAAGGTGATTGTGAAATTGTAGGTAGGAAAAGAAAACCAAACCTCAAACAGGTACCTTCACAGTCAGATCAATTTGGGGAAAGTATATACACATGTAGTTTCAGGTTACAGAAATCCATTCCTTTGAACTATCTATAACCTTTTACCTCCTCAAGGGTCTTCATATACCCCCAAAGGGTGCACATACCCATTTTGAAGATTGACATCATAATCGCACAGGTAGTAAATGGAAGAGTTAGGGCACAAATCCTGGCAATCGGCCTTGAGGATCTGTTTTTCACCATACTCTACTGCCTGAGGGACAGGTTTCAAGATCTGCCTTGATGATATGGTTTGGCCACATGAAGAATAAAATGTTTTACTGCCAGCACTTGTTTTCTTAGAAGTTATTGGACTCTATCTAGCTAATTGAGGTATAACTCAGAAGAATAATGTTCACAATCACAACTGTGTAGCAGATCAAGAGAGTCACAAGTCCAGTTTGGACCACAAGGAGAGAGGTGACAGTGAAGTTCACGGGCAGAGGCATCAACAAATGATGCCAACTGAATTAAGTTGTTATTTTCTTGAAAGCAAATAAAACAGTGTCTTTACTCCTACACAAAAATCTGTTCAGGTGGATTCAATGTCAAATGAAAAATTGTGTAATTTTCAGAAGAAAATTTACAGAGAAAAATAGCTTTATATCCTCAAAATAGAGGAAGATTTCCTAAACATGAAACAAATAAAAAGGAGTAAAAACTCTTAAGAAAAATAGCATTAAATGTTGAAAACTATATTTAAAAAATCCTATCAAAGTCTGTCTTAAATAAGGAAAAATAAAAGCCACACACTGAGAATGTGTAAAAATTAAATAAATATACATTCCTTGTTATATTTTTAACAAATCAGTAAAAAAAAAAAAAATGACTATACTCACTAGAAAAGTGACCAAATATACAAAGAAACATTTGTAGAACAGGAAACCCAAACAATACTGACAATGAGCAACATGCAAATTATTATGCAACAATGAAATAGAACTCTGTAGTTTCAAAAGATTTTATATGTCTTCATATAAAAAAGCTTCAGCTTTTAGCATGAATTTGGAGCAATAAGTCAGTTGGTAAGATTATAAATTGTTGAAAACAATTTGGTAGGTAATTTGGCAATATGTAGTAAAATTGAAGATATACGTAGATGCCTGTGACCTGACAATTATTCTCATATATATCACTGAGGGAATCCTTCCTGAAACTCACAAGTATACATGTATGAAAGTGTCTATTGGAGAATATGGAAAAAAAACAAAACACAGAGAAATCTTAAACATCTATCAACTTCAGAATAGATAACTCTTGGGAAGTTCATGGAGTAAAGTACTACAATATAGCTGTGCAAATGAATGACCTATAACCATGGGCACTCTTAAAACATAATATGAATGAGGGCACCTGGGTGGCTCAGTTGGTTAAGCCTCTGCCTCTTGATTTCAGCTCAAGTCATGATCTCAAGGTTGTGAGATGGAACCCCATGCCGGGCTCCATGCTCAATGGGAAGTCTGCTGGAGATTCTCTTCCTCCCCCTCTGCCTCTCTTCTCTCTCTCTCAAAAAAAAAAAAAAAAGCATAATATGAATGGAAATGCAAACTGGTGAATGGTATGCACAGTATGGTAGCATTTAAAATACATTTAAGGTACCTAAAAACATGCTATCTAGTGTTTAGTGATTTATGCATGTGGGGTGATTTATTTCTTTCAGAAATTCAGGGAAATAATAAACCACCAAGTCAGTTATAATTAGCTCAGACTGGTGGCAGAAGGGAGCATGAGGATTGATATCCACAGAGTACACAAATGATATCCAGAAGCATACAACTCTATTTGTACATCTTATTTCTTAAACTGGCTTGTGGAAACTTGTTATTCTCTATATCATTGTTCATACAATTTTAAACAATGCTTCCAGAGGGTTGTCCTTGGGGAAAGAAGGAGACCCCAGGGGCTGTGTAGTATTATTGAGAGTGTAGAAAAAATGTGATGAAATGATGAAAAAACAGAGTGAACAGTGAAACCACACCAGAATGTCATTACCCGAGTACAGAATACAACTGCCATCAAGGAAAGGCCATGCTTGAATAGGAAGTAAAGGACTTCACGAAAACTGAAATATCTTTCTACTGTTTGCTGAATTTTGTTTACTCAGTTACTCTCTGTGTGAAATCTCAAAACTGTGAATAGTTACCTCTGTAATAAATAGCTCACCAAGCTATTTGCAGATGCCAGCTAGAGAACAACACGTTCCGGAGAACTAGTCAGTCAGACAAAATTCCCTTTTCTTGTTTAGCCAAAAGAAGTGAAAAAAAGTAATTACAGGTAATTTTCCAATCATTCCCATGATATGAGATAGCATGTCACACAGAAATTACTAGGTAATGGTTTTCTATTACTACCCTTTAATTGCATATGGAGAATATAACTTAGATATTATCAGTCTTAATAAAGTAAGGCCCACGTATGACAGGACATAAGGCGAGGCAAAGCAAGGGAAGGGAAGGGGGGGGGCACTCATGCCTGTCTTATGAGTGAAGAATCAGAAGATATTTTTGTGGTGGAAGCTTAAATATGTTTGAGACTGAGACAGGGACCTGTCAAGGAACTTAGAAGAAGATACAACCAGGAGTAACATTGACATAATATGTCAACTTTTACGGCTGGTTAGACCAATCCGAATTAGTGCCCCGCCAGTGTTAGTGCCAGGGCAGGGCTCAGTGCCCCCTGCTCTCGGAGAAGTGTGGGGCGAGGCAGCAAAGAGGAATCAAGGGTCCTGGGCGTCGGCTGTTTTACTTTCAGCTTTCAGGCGCATTTCAATATTTCACAACTCTTTTCTTTTTTGTCTACGTTTTTAAGATAAAAAAAATTATCTGAGTGTAGTTGACATGCAAGGTTACATTAATTTTAGGTGTGCCACATAATGATTCAACATCTCTATACTTTACGCTGTGCTCACCACCAATGTAGCTCCCATCTGTCACCCTACAACGTTATTACAAGATCATTGGCTATATTCCCTACACTGTGCCTTTTATTCCCATGACTTAACTCATTCCATAACTGGAGGCCTGTACCTCTCACTCTTCTTCACTCATTTTTGCCCATGCCCCTCTTCCTTCTGGCAACCATCAGTTTGTTCTCTGTATTTATAGGTCTGATTCAGCTTTGTTGGTTTATTCATTTTGTTTTTTAGATTCCACACAGGAGTGAAATCATGTGGTATTAGTCTTTCTCAGTCTGACTTATTTCACTTAGCATAGTACCTTTAGATGTTCCCATGCTGTTGCAAATGGCAAGATGCCATCCCTTTTTATGGTTGTGTAATATTCCACCCCATTCTGTATACATTATATATACATACATATATACACACTATATATATATCCATTCATCTTCTTTATCCATTCATCTATCAATGGACACTTAGGTTGCTTCCATATGTTAGCTATTGTAAATAATGCTGCAATAAACCACAGGGGTGCATATATCTTTTCAAATTAGTGTTTTCATTTTCCTTGGCTAAACACCCAGTGGTGGAATTACTGGATCATATGGTATTTCTATTTTTAATAATATTTAACAACTCTTAAGGCTATAGTGTTGTATACCAGCTGAACAAAAACCCTGGATAAACTTTTGGAGATTGAGTGGAAGAAGAGGTAAGCAATGTTTACTATTACTGAGAAGAAAAATCTCCTTCTTTTGTACCAGGAAGCCAAATACCCATTTCTAAAATAAATAAAATAAGTGGAAGTTTAAGCATATTATTAGTGATATTTGACTATCTAATTGAGGTCTAAAATTAAGGGTGCTAAATATTATTGTTTACCGACACTATAATCATTTCCCCATGCTACACAAAGACTTAGGCCCTGTAGTAGCTCCAGCACATTTCCTATCATTATTCCCCAAATATGTTGCCTTATCTGTTTCTTTACCCATATCTACACTGACTTTTATTTCCTCTCCTTCTCTGCTGTGCACTCCCAAGTTTACCAATTCCAAAATATCTAAACCCAGATATCAAATCCCACACACTCATCCCACTCTTTTCCCCTTCCAATTCATCTTCCCAGGTAGATCCCCATTCTTGCTGACATACTAAATCCACCATTCTCTTACTATCTATCAACATCCTTCTGTCTTCTGTTGTGTCTGGCTTAGATTTCATAATCCATAAAAATAAGTGCTCCTTTTCAGAAATATTTAACTTCCATTGCACTTGCCTTCTTCCCTGCTTAGCTGGAAGAACCTCAACAATATAAAAACTCAACAGCAAACTTACTCCAAAGCAAGGGTGGTTAGATGAAAATGAAAGTCACACAACCAGTTAGGTTGACTTTAAATGAAATGTTAAGTTAAATTTAAGATAACAGAGGTAAGTGGACTCAACATCTCTGGCAGTCCAAACACATTTCTGTGCAAAGCTAATATTCCTATCCTAAAACAATAATGTTATGTATTATTTTTTCTCCTCAAACAACTTAGTGCTTCTCAGCCATCACTTCTGCCTAATCACTTTTAGGTGATGATCTTACTTCTAATATTGGGAATATAGAAACTATTGCTTTAGAATTTCCCCATATTCCTACTTAATTTCTAACTTGCATGTTCATCTTTTTTTTTTTTCATTTTCCCTTGTGCTGCATTCAAATTTTATCTCTCCTTCTTGTTCCATAATATTAATTCTTAATCCCATCTCCTTTGATAATCTTAAGAAATTAAGGACTTTCCTCCAGTCTCCTAAACCATCAATCTGTCCCTAGCAAGTAGAATATTCATATCAGCATAAAAATGTGTCATAGTCTTTTTAAAAAAAATCCCTTTTTCCTACAATTCTTTCCAGCTACTACTCCATTTCTAGGCTTATCTATATGGATGAAATTTCAGAAAGAACTATCTACACATACAGACTCCACTTTCTCACTTTCCATTCACTCCTCAGTGCTCTACAATTTTGCTTCTTTCTCCATTATTACACTGATACATCTTTTGTCAAGATCTCTAGAACTTCTGCCAAATTCGGTGATTATTTTTTTTTTGTCCTAATTTTACTTCTCCACCGTCTTTATCACAGCTGAGTGTCCCCTTCTGAAAACCATCTCCTCTCTTAGCTTCAAGGACATTGATCTTTTGGTTTTTCTAATAACCTTTCCAATAACCTCCCTGACAGCTTCATGTTGGAGTCTCCGGGGCTTATTCATCAGTCTTTTTGCTCTTTTTTTGTAGACATTCTATTCCTGTGGCTGCTAATGACTCTTAAATTTCTCGTTGGATCTCTCTACTGCCTATTCTTAATGCCAACTTTCTTGTTTTATTTACGAATCTCAAAGTAACATGTCCCCAGTGGACATGATAATTTCTCCTTATGAAACCTGGATGTGTTTCTTATCTCAGTAAATGACACAATCATTCATACACCTTCTCAAGCAAAAAAACTCTGGAGGCTTTCTTTATTGGTCCCTCTCCTCTATACCCCTCTATACAAAATATTGGGAAGTGTTGTTAATGCCACCACCAAAATAAATCTAATGTTCGCCTCCTCATCTTCCTATCCAGCACCACTATTGTAATTCAGGACACATCTGGCTGAACTATTGCCATAGTCTCTTTCTGGTCTGCGGATTTCTACTCTTATCCTTCACACTCTCAACTGCCAATAATCTGTACAACACAAAGCACCCTGGATCATCTTTTTTTAAAACCATGAATCAGACCATACCATACCTCATAAAATTCTTCCATTGACACGTTGTGGAACTTTGAATATAATCTAACATCACGCACGTGGCTTAGACACCTTATGTACCCCCTTCAACCACATTTTAAACAACTCTTATTCTGGTTCTAATGCTCTAATCATACTGGACTCTGTACATCTTTTAAATACACCAAGTCCTTTCCCATCCCAACACAGATCATTTGCATTGCCTGGAAGGCATTGTTTGGGTTCATTATATAGTTGTTCCTTTCTTAAACTTCATGTGTCATCTTAAATGGCACTTATTTGAAAAAGGCATATATTGCCCTGCCTCCTATGTAATCAACTGTCCCCCTTATTTCTTTTTCTCTATCACTGAACTCCTTTCAATTTCTTCAGAGATTAGATTTGTAATTTCAAAGTTATTTGTGTATTTGCATATTTATTTTCTGTTCTCATTTTACAGTAGATTTCACGGTGGCAGGAATTCTGTCCTTTTCAGCACCAAGTATCTTCTAGAATTTATGTATTGTATAGATGAATGAATGATAGACTATTATGGATTTGAAATAACTCATATGTTTATAAACTACTGACTTCCTTGTAAGTGTCTAAAGTCAGAGATGATATCGTATGTTTCTTTGCACTTCCACAAGGCATCTAGCTCTGCTATACACATTAGAACAAAATCATTATTGACTATTTTAAATTCACATTCAGACATATAGTTAACAACTTACACATTTTATGCCAAGGCTTCTTATTTATTTCTCTTTATCTAGTATTTTCTGCCACACAGTCAGCACCCATGTTCAGTGCTTGGGCTAAAATGAACAATATAGAACTAATAAATATAACAAACTAGTTAATTTAATTCCCTCTTTGTTATTGCCAATTTGGAAGCAAAACGTAAATTCTAATTTCACTGAACTTTTATAGGAAAAATAAATTAGTAACATTCTCCTCAAACACAATAAAGAAACCCACATGGTTTCTATTTTTATATTGCCTTTCCTCATAATTTTAAACCACCCACAACAATTCAGTCTAACAATCTGTGTGCTTTTTCCTCTGGGGAACTTGCTAAATTTGCAATTGAGATAAGCAATCAATGCTCACCTCTGCTAAACTGTACATAAATATTATTTCAAAGGGAAATTCCTTGGAGGAACTCCTTTATGGAATGTAACTTCATTAGTAAGTAATGGATTGCTCTATTGTAGGCTTTCTCTCATCAAGCTAATTTGGAAACTGTTAATTGTCTTACATTTCTTTTATATGGTAAAATGAATGATACCCCTGTGTGAGAATCGACCTTATTATAATTATGCTTTCCATGAGTTAATGGTATTGATTTCATTTGACTTTCATGTTCACTTTAATCTATTTATTATAGAATATTTACAGAATTGAATTGGAATGGAATTTATCCTCATCTCTACTTTGTTCCTTGAGCTTTCATAGGTCTTGTAACAGAGAAAAAAAGAAACCCAGTATTAAAGGAAAAGATTTCAGTACTCTTTTTTTTTTTTTTAAGATTTTATTTATTTGACAGAGAGAGACACAGCGAGAGAGGGAACACAAGCAGGGTGAGAGAGGGAGAAGCAGGCTTCCCGCAGAGCAGGGAGCCCGATGCAGGGCAGGGAGCCCGATGCAGGGCAGGGAGCCCGATGCAGGGCAGGGAGCCCGATGCAGGGCTCAATCCCAGGACCCTAGGATCATGACCTGAGCCGAAGGCAGACGCTTAACGACTGAGCCACCCAGGCGCCCCAATCTCAGTACTCTTTTAACTTTCCTTAGTGTTCACACAAATTCTTTTCACCACTCCTATGAGTTTACATACATTTTTTTTCCCCCCTAGAAAGGGAATTATAAGATCTAGCTCTTGGTTCCCATTAGAAAATTTGGTTTTCTCAGTAGTGAAAGTTTTTCTCCTCATATTTATTTATTTTCTTGGTCAAGAGAGATAAATTCTGACTTTTTTCCTCAAAATACATTAGTAATATTTTTACAAAATATCAAGAGTACTATAGAACTTATGATATAAAATAGACTTTGAGGAACATAATCTAATTAAATTTTATAGATAAGGAAACTGGAGCATAGAAAATTTAAGTAACTTTGTTTAATCCACACCACTAAGGTCACAGAATCATAATGCTGGATGGAAGAGGAGGAAGAACTCATATATTTTCCTATCCCAAATTCATCTTGGATGGCATGTTATTATTTGAGAAATAGTCATGGGGAATGTGAAGCAATTTTTTAAACTAAAATATAATTGATATTTTTACAATTTCAAGTTAAAATTTGCCAAGTTAAGTTGATAGTGAATTTTCCCCAAGACTAATTTACCCATTGTAAAATGTTTGCCACTGATGAACAATGAACAAGAGAAATTATGAAATTATAACTCCAATATTTCTTTTGACTTGCTGTACTAGTTTTCTCTTGCTATGCAACAGATTACCAAAATTTTAGTGGCTTAAACAACATGGATTTATTATTTCACTGTTTCTGTAGGAAAGGAATCTGGCATTTCTTTGCTGAGTGTTCTGCTCATCTTGTCACCTAACTGAAATCAAGGTATTAGTCAGTGCTGTGATCTCACCTGTGGCTCAAGGACCTCTTCCGAGCTTCATGATTGTTAACAGAATTCAGTTCCCTATGGTTGTAGGACTGAGACTTCTGCTTTCTTACTGTTGTCAACCAAGGGCTATTCTCAGCTCTTACAGACAACCTATCGTTCCCTGTCACATGGCCCTTTCCACCACTTTCAGTATGCTCCTTTCAAATCAGTAGGAGAATCTATGCTCTTGTACCTTGACTCTTTAACGTGCTCCAGTGATAGGATCAGACCAACCTAGGATAATTTCCCTTTTGATTATCTCCAGGTGAGCTGATTAGGAGCCTTTATGACATTTGCAAAATCCCTTTTGCCATAAATGTAACACAATCATGGGAAACGTATCTTATTGTGTTCAAAACTTTCACAACACGCCAACGGAGGATATCATTTAAGGCTGTAGACCACAGAGTGGAAATCTTAGAATTCTGCCGACCAAATTTGCCAAACGATACTGTAGTAATAGTGCCTTAGTGAAAGGTACTAATAAAAAGTGTAAATAAAATATACGGTCCTACACTGAAAAGTGTAAATAAAATGAATCACCTTAAAATGGTTTTATAATACCTACCTCTCCAAGCCTTAAGAATTGGTAAACATTGGTAGAAGGTTACCAACTTTCAGCTATAAAATGAATAAGGTCTGAGAATTTATTATAATAACACTATTGTATAATTGCAGTTTGCTAAGAGAGTAGAACTTAAATGCTCTCACAAAAGAAAATAAAAATAAAAAAATAAATATGTGAAATGATGGATATGAATTAATAGGATAGCGGAAATATTTTCAAAAGTATATATATATATATATATATCTCAAATCACCATGATGTACAATTTAAATATTATATATCATTATACCTCAAAAGCTGAAATAAAAAAAAAGCCACATACGACTATTATTCTGTTAGATGGTTTTCCTTCTAAAAGACTTAATTAATACATAATTTGTACTCAGTCGCAGTGTTTGTTGATCAAATGCAACTTTCCTGAAGGAACAGTCCTCTATTAAATTAGTATACACCATATGTATTTTGTGGATAAAAAAATTATTTTCTTGTTGAAAACAAAGGGGAGGGGAAAATGTGTACTTAGAAAATGCAAAGCACCATGGCAAAACAAGTATTAAATATAGGATTGTATTCAACTGTCAAGTCTTTCTATAGTGACCTTTTTAATATCTGCCTTATTATTCTATTAAAATAAATAAAAGAGCAAAACACGTTACAGAATGCTTATAGAAATCAGCAAAGTAAGGTTTTTCAACCATGATCAATCATATGAAAAATATATAGTAAACTGCCTTCTCCTTGACAAACTGTCACATGTAGGAGCAAGGCATTCTTATTTATAGAACTTGTATGCACACTCTGGAACTCATAATATCCAACTGTCAAATCCTCTGAATAAAAGAAGAATATAGAAGATTTTTAATTTACCGTGGGATCGTTTTAATCTTGATTTTGAAAGAACACAAGAGCTATCATGTGGTTTTGTCTCTCTTCCCTAAGATTCTCTAAGTTGTCAGGAATCAGGCAACTGTTTATACTATCAGTGGAAGAGCTGACTAAGTAAACACTGTTCCATTTTTGTGATTCTTTTTTTTTTTTTAAGATTTTATTTATTTATTTGAGACAGAGAGAATGAGAGAGACAGAGAGCACATGAGAGGGGGGAGGGTCAGAGGGAGAAGCAGGCTCCCTGTCGAGCAGGGAGCCCAATGCGGGACTCGATCCTGGGACTCCAGGATCATGACCTGAGCCGAAGGCAGTCGCTTAACCAACTGAGCCACCCAGGCGCCCTGTGATTCTTTTCAGAATAAAAACTGTTGTTGTTTTTTTTTAAGATTTATTTATTTATTTGACACAGAGAAACACAGTGAGAGAGGGAACACAAACAGGGGGAGTGGGAGAGAGAGAAGTAGGCTTTCCGCAGAGCTGGGAGCCCGATGCAGGGCTCAATCCCAGGACCCTGGGGTCATGACCTGAGCCAAAGGCAGACGCCTAATGACTCTACCACCCAGGCACCCCTAAAAACTGTTTTTTTGTTTTTTTAGTCTTTTTTCATGGATGGCATAGTTACCAGTACTCTTGTCAGTTTCAAACCTATCAATTTAAGGCACTAATGAGAGGGGAAGAAAACTTACGTTTTCTGACATATTTACCAACTGAATGCCCTTACAATTATGTTAAAGGTAACCTTTATTTCAGAATAACCATACTCTTATTATATAGTTTGTATTTAAGAATACATTGTTCTTGGGGCACCTGAGTGGCTCAGGGTGTTAAGCATTGGCCTTCGGCTCAGGACATGATCCTGGAGTCCTGTGTTTGAGCCCCACATTGGGCTCCCTGCTCAGTGGGGGTTCTGCTTCACCCTTTGCCCCTCACCCCACTCGTGCTCTTTCTCTCTCTTAAATAAATAAATAAAACCTTAAAAAATAATGCATTATTCTAAATGAGATACGCTAGATACAGAAAGACAAATACTATATGATCTCATTTATAAGTGTAATCTAAAAAAGTCAAACTCGTAAAACACAGAGTAGAACAATGGTTGCCAAGGGCTGAGGGTTAGGGGAAATGGGGAGATGTTGGTCAAAGGATACAAATGTTCAGTTATAGGATGAATAAATTCTGGGGATCTAATGTACAACAGGGTGATTTTAGTTAATAATGCTGTATTGTAAAGTTGAAATTCATCAAGAGTATAAGTCAAGTTTTCTCATCATACACTCAAAGAAACCAACTATGTGAGGTGTTGGATATGTTAATTAACTTGATTGTAGTAAGAATTTCACAATATATACACATATCAAATCATCACATTGGGCATCTTTAAAAAATCACATTTTACCATCTAAATGTACATAATTTTTAATTGTCAATCATACCTCAATCAAGTTATAAAAAAGAATATAATAATCCTTCTGAACATAAAAATCTTTTTAAATTAATTGAGTTTTAGAGTTTGTAGAATGCGCTGAAGGTCCATTTCTAATTTTTTTTTCTCTTCCTGGGAATAACAGGCCAGAATATTTGGACTACATCTCTCTCTGAATAGAGGAATAACATCAGGATGAAATATATTATTAAAACTTTTATAAGAGTATCAGGAAGTACAGCACAGTGAAGAAATATCAAAGAAAATGAAATTTAGAGAAATAAATGAATTCTAAATCTACCTTTGCCTGAGGACATATGTAGATTGTAGGAAATTTGAACTTTCCATTGAGTGAGACTAGTTTAATTCAAAGCGTAAAATACTGAAAGCAGTGAGTCCCAAAAATTACCTTTCCCACAATGTACTGGAATCTCAGAGAACAACACCCTCAGGATGAAACTGAGAAATGAAGAAACTGCTTTCTCACAGAACTTTGTTTGGATGTTCTGGGAAATCTTAAGCCATGAAATTGGTTTAAGTTGGTTCTAGGTTGATACTGTTTGCAGGTTCTTGGCTGAAACAAGTCACTATGCATTCTAAAGAAAAAGAAACTTCAACCTAGGTCTTCCATTATTGTTATAAATAATATCTCAAGATTGATGTCCATCACATAGTCAATGATAATCAGACACAGAATGAAATATAAAGACACCATGAGTGAGAACTGCAGGGAAAGTAAAAAGAAAACAGAAATGCATCACTGAAAATTCAACTATAGGAATAAAAAATATAGGCTATAAATTAACTGTGTTTAAAGAAATTTAAAACAACAAGCTTGAAGATATCTACAAGGAAAATAAAACTTTACAGAGGATCAGTGCAAATTTGGAAAAGAAATGTAGATGTTATGGGAATGAAAACATTTGATAACTGGGAGACTATTAGACTCAGCTGAAGAGAAAATTAGTTAACTGAATAATAGAAAAGAAATTATCTAGATCACTGATAAAAAATACAAAAGAGATACCATATATAATATATATAATTACATATAGAGCATATATATGTAAGAGAGTAAATTTGTCATATAGCTAATGAGTTTCAAAATGAAAAGAAAGTGAAAATATGGTAGTGATGTTATTTTAAAAGATAACAAATGACTGTTTTACAAGTAATGAAAAACCTATGATGTACAAAAATATTTCACATAGAAACATTATAATTTAAAAACAATATGCAAAAGATAGCATCCTCAATGCTGAAAGAAAATAATAGATGGTATATTTTAGAGAGGAACAGAGGGATAGATTACTTCTCAACAGTAGAAAATAGGAGCCAGGAGACCATGGAAATATATCTTCGCTTTGCTAAAAGAAAATAACTGCCAGCCTAGAATTTCATAATAAATGAAAATATATTTTAGAAAGAAATTTCAATATGAGGGTAAGAAAATGACATTTCATCACAAACAAAAACTAAGAAAATTTGTCATCCACATAGCCACAATAAAGAAAATTCTAAATAATCTATTGAAGTCAAAAGAAAATAGATTTCAAGTGTAAGGTCTGAGAGGCAAAAAAAGAAAGAAAAAAAAAAGACCAAAGAAAGTGATAAGTGCATGGGAAAATATAAATAAAGATTTTATCAATCCATATTATTAATAATGTGTGGTGTTAAATAAGATAGATTCAAAATGCATGACAATAATCTATCTTCTTTTTCTTTAATATCACATACATTATTGTTACAGAACTCAAACGGAATTAAACAATCTGTATTTATGTTTTCCTATACATTTATTATTTCTTTTATTTTTATTTCTTCAGACAAATAGATGACACAAAAGAAGATGGTAGATTTAAAATGAAATATCTCAATCATTATATTAACTATAAATAAACAAAATGCTCAAGTAAAAGAAACCATCTTCAGAACCTAATATTATGGCTCTTATAGGAAACCCACATAAATTATGAAGATAAAAATGTTAGAAAATAAAATGATGGAGAAATACTTCATGAAAATTACCCTTATATATAGTATAGTTATATTAATATCTAGATAAATCAAGTTTAAATCAAAGGGAATTAATAACAAGAATTACTTCATAATAATAATTGTTTACATTTCATCAGGAAGATAGAAATACTTAATTTTTGTATGCACCTAATAATGTATGCACCTAACAATATATAGAAAAAATTGACTAAACCATAAGGAATAGAAAACCCTCATATTGGGAGATTTTTAAATATTTCTTTCCCTGTACCTGACAGAACAAGCAGATAAAAGAATATCATTAAAGATCTAATGCATAAGGATATGATGAGCAAATTTGACCTAAGAAATAATTACAAAATAGCATATCCAACATCTGAAAAATACACATTATTATAAAGCACACCAATAATTTTTTTAATGACCACATACTAAAACATGCAGCAATTCTCAAAAAAAAAAGTTTCAAAGGATCAAAAGCATGCATAATATAGTGTCTTGACTACAATGACTTTAAATTTAGAGTACAATGATAAAATATAACAAAACAGTTATTATATGTTTGGTAATTACTAGTATACTTTTACATAAGTCAGGAGCCAAAAAAGAAATAAAATGTAAATTGAGTATTTTAAATAGGCATATGAAATTATTGCATAAGCACAAAATGTGGATCCACTGAGGCACTGTTTAGAGAAAATAAGACACTGGAAGAATTTAATGAACTAAAATAAAGCCCTACAAATATAAAATAGAGGGAATCAATCATGCCAGAAGTAGTTTCTTTGAAATTATTAATAAAGTTGCTAAGTCTCTAGTGAAGTCAATCACGGAAAAGAAATGAGAAAAAGCAAAAATAACCGTAACATGGATGAAAAGGGAACATGAATGAGAGACATGTAGATATTTAAAAGATAATGGGACTTGCCTCAGCCAGATGGCAGAATAAGGAGTCCTAGAACTCGTTCTCCCACAGAAACAGCAATTTAACAATGATAGTTGGACCAAAGTACCTTTACAAGATTTCTAAAATCCAGTTAACACCTTTCAATACTTTGGGCAAGCACAAAGCTGAGGACAGCCACATTGAAATGGGTAGGAAGAGTGATTTCACTTTAGGGACATCAGCCCCTCCCCCAAGCCATCACAGCTCAGTGCCAGAAGAAAACCTCAGGCTTGTGACTTCTTTCTCAGGGGAGAAAGAGAAGAGTGGAGGACACATTAAATGTTCTGGCTGTTTGGAAGACTGCTCAGGGAGCTTATCACCACTAGATCTGCCTTACAGATATGCTAAAAGGAGTCCTTCAAGTTAAAACCAAAGGATGCTAAACAGCAACAACAACAACAAAAAACATATGAAGGTATAAAGCTCACTGATAAAGGTAAAAATGTAGACAAATGCAGACTTTTAATACTACAATGGATTAATATTCAAAATAAATAAGAGGCTCCTTCAACTTGAGCAAAACCGAAATAACCCAATTAAAAAATAAACAAATGACTTTAATAGATACTTCTTGAAAGAAGACGTACAAATGGACGATAGGTGTATAAAAAGACGCTCCAGTCACACTACCAGGGAAATGCAAATTCAGAAGATTTTTAATTAGGATCTCAATGATATATCTGCACTCCCATGTTAATTGCGGCATTATTCACAATATTCAAGAGGTGGAAACAACCCAAATGTCCATGAACTGATGAATGTATAAAGAAAGCCTGTGGTATACATACATAAAGTTTTTCAACTTTAAAAAGAAGGAAATCCTGTTATGTGCTACAACATGGATGAATCTTGAGGACATTATGCTAAGTTAGATAAGCTATTCACAGAACAAATATTGCTTGATTCCATGAGGTGTCCAAAGTAATCCAACTCAAAGAAATAGAAAGTAGAACGGTGGTTGCCAGGAACTGGGGAGGGAGGAAATGAAGAGTTGCTTGTCAACGGATATAGAGTTTCAGGTGTGCAAGAATAAAAAGCTCTAGAGATTTGCTGTACAAGGATGTGCTTATAGTTAACAACACTGAATTACACACTTAAAATTTAAGATAGTAGGTATCATTTTATGTGTTTTTAACATAATTTTAAAAAGGTAATTAAATACTATGAGCAATGTATGCAATGGGTTTTAAAATTTGGGAAAAATAAGTGAATTCTTCAAAAATGAATTATTAAATTATTTCAATGTCATTTAAATGATTTAAAAATTAAAACATAAATTAACCCACTAGCCAAATTAAATCAGTATTCAGATCTTACCTCAATGTTACTCAAGGCTATATAGCTTCCCTACCAATTCCAATAAAATTCATAAAATAAATTGTATTATTTCCACATTGCTGCTATAACAAACCGACCCAAACATCGTGGCTTAAAACAACACATACATATAATTTTACAGTACATGTTGTTAAAAAATGCAACATTGATCTCACTAGGCTCACATCAAGATCATGGCAGGATTGCATTCTTAGTGGGGAATCTGTTTCCTTTCCAATTCTAGTTTCTAGAGGCTGCATTCATTCCTTAACTTTTCACCCCTTTAATGCATCTTCAGTTCCAGCAATACAGCATCGCTCTGGCCTGATTCTGGCATCACATGTCTTCCTCTGACCACAGCAAAGAGAGATTCTCCCCTCTTTGAATTCATGTGATTAGATGGGGCTCATCTGAATAATCCAGGATATTCTCACCATCTCAAAGTCCTCATTTTTAATCACATCTACAAAGTCCCTTCTGCCTTGTAAAATAATGTATTCTCATACTGGGTTGGGGGGGAGGATTAGGAAATGGGCATCTCTGGGAAGCCATTGTTCTGATTACCTAAGGAATTTCCCTAATGTTCCATAAAATTTTCCAAAGACTAGACAAACATGGTTGACTCTACAACTTTTTTCGTGAGGGTAACCTAAACTGGATACCAAAATTTGACAGGGACTAAAAAGAAATGAAATTTACAGAAATATCTCACCCATAGAAACATGCAAATACCATAAGCAAAATATTAGTAAAATAATTATAATATGAACAATATGGGCCCATGGAGAGAATACAAGATGTGTCTAAGATTAGAAAGCAAGCAATTTTAATTTATTATATCAACAGATTGACAGACTTTAAAAATCATATGGTTGTTTAATAAATTGAGAGGAGCATTTGATGAAATCATTAAAACAAAGAGGTCTCAGAAAACTAGAAATAGGAGAGAACTTCCCTTATCTTTTAAAGAAGAAAATAAAGAAAATAAAATAATTTCCATAAAAGAAAAAAAGTTGTTAAGTGGAGCAGATGCAATGGGGGGGAATCAAGCCAGGGATGATGAGTGCTTTTCTATTTGTTAAGATGGCTACATGTGTTTTTGCTTTATAATTATTTGTTAAGTTGAATATTTCTATTTTATGTATGTGTATTATGTTTTGCAATAAGAAAGTTAAAAATAAAGTAAGTTTTAATATCTATTTTACACAAGTAATCCATATTTGTTGTAAGAAGATAATAAATTAAGGACTTCAAAAAGACAAAGTAAAAAAACACAATAATATTCTTTCCATCCTAATGTACCAATGTCAGTGACCAAATTTCCTTTGGGGTTGGTGTATATAACCATACAAAGGCATGTGAATTTCAAAAAGAGATTCTATTGTATGTACTCTGAATTAGGAGTATAGAATGAATATTTAGCATATTCATATATCTCAATATCAACATTTTTAATAGATATATCATATGATACATTTCTAGTATAATTGGTCAAACACTATGTGATATTTATGTGATTTCATATATATTACCAAATTGCACTCCAAAAGTTTTTATTAATTTATGTCCCAACTGTATCTATGTATATCTATATATCTATATGTGTAGCAAAGGCTCATTTTGCCACATCCTTATTGACACTCACTATTATTATTCTTTTTTAAATTTACATACATGAGATGTAAAAATGACTTTATTAGTTTTTATTAGTATTTCTTTGATTTGTCACGAGTTAGAAAGCTAGTTTCACATATTTATTCATTTGTATTTCTTATAACGTGTTTGCTGATTCCCTTCCCCCTCTTTTATTTCTTTAGAGTGTGTTGGATGAGAAACTGCCCTGATATTATGACAGTCCCTAAGTTACAGCCAGAAAAGCTATGCTATGAGTCATGGAACTGACCAAATTAAAATGCTTAAGTCACACAGTTTATTAAATCAATGTAAAGCTCACAATGAGAAGCAAGGGGAAAGCAATGAAATCAATTGACGTATTCAGGATAGATAGCAAGCAGAGAAGGTTGAAGAGTGTACCAACTGGGTCCTGACATACGTAATATCCATGTGTCCTGTCTCTCTTTTTGCCACATCAGTTTTTCCTACTGATAATGTAATTAAGAAAAATGGAGTGGAGCAAGCAACAAGGGAGCCTAATCAGACAGAAGTTGCCTGAGTCTTACACATATGTGTTCTAAGATAGAGCATGACCAGTAGGTAGCCACTGTTGTGGCTCAGAAATTCATCTACTAAATAGCCATGGATTTTATTTGCATATTTTGGGGGTAGAGCCTATGTGGTGCCAGAAGAAGATGATGCTGAGTATCACCAAGTAGGTGCCAAATGTGAGCTGCCAGGCAGAAGTACCATCATGATTCCATCTTTCTAGCACTTTCTATCTACAAGTAGCAGTCCCATTTCTGTTTATTCTAACTTTATTTTATAGATTACTAACTGCTTCTACTTAATTAATAGTAATTCTGTTTATCTCACACATGCATGCTACTTACTTATCTGTATTAACATAGTCTATGTGTTGTGTCCATATCTCCCATGCTACTAGCTTACTTAATATATAAGCTCAACATTCAGTCCTCACAATATCCCTATGAGTTGTTCTATTATTCCAAATCTTTCTAATGAGATTTAGAAACAAGTAGAACTATCTAAGGTCACTCATATAGGAAGGAGGAAAGCTGGTATTTGGATCCAGTTTGTCTGTTCTACCCACGAAGATGACCATTTTACCAAACTATTTCCACATGGATGAATAATAAAGATTTGAGATATTATTTTCTAATTTATTGAAATCACTTGTTTATTTGTGACATCTGCATTAGCTCTTTACAAGGAGTTATGTTCATTCAGGTAATTCATTCAAGCCACTTGTCTCCATAGATACACTCATGAAGTATAGTTTTGATACACTTGGAGAGCACTTTCTTATTATCCCACATTTCCTGTATTGTGCCTTTTTGCCACTCAAGTGCCAGCTTATTAGTCTATGTAGTACAGAAATATAACTGGAGAATAGAAAGACACACCTCCTGGCATCAGAATTCTATATTTCTGTGACTTTAGTGACATAATATAAGTTAATAGAAAACATCACAAGAAATGTGATGTATGTTATGAGAAGTAATACTAAGGAAGCCTGAGACTAAAAAGGATATTTATCCCAATTCTGCTGAAAACAATGCTAAATGGGGAAAAAAAAATCATCACTTTTGAATTACATTAAATTCTATGATCCCCATAGTTGTTTGTACACTGGAGATTGTGTATGATGGTGAAAGAGAGAGGGACACTTGGGTGGCTCTGTCGGTTAAGTGTCCAACTCTTGGTTTTGGCTCAGGTCATGATCAGGGTTGTGAGACAGAGCCCCATGGAGGGCTCTGTACTCAGAGGGGAGCCTGTTTGAAAGATACTCTCCCTCTGCCTCTCCCTGATACTGGAATAAATAAATAAATCTTAAAAAGAAAGAAAGAGAGAATTAAATATGAAATCATAAATAAAAAGTGTAATGCGTAAGAATAGTGTTGGGTCTATTTGCACAGCTTCTACTTCCCACTTTAGAATCTATTTCCAAGGGTTAGGGACACACACACAAATTGAGTGGAGAGAAAATTAATTTCATCTGTTTCTATCCTAACACAAGAGTGATAAATAAGTGTCATCATAATTGATATAGTTCACTTATATGGAAAAAGAAGAGCTGGAGTGGTCAGCAAATGTGCCCTAAAGGAGATGACAGGGCTGCACCATAAAAGATGGAGGGCATTTAGATGGCGGAGAGTGAATATGAAGTAGAGATGGCATTCATGGTAAGAGGGAGGAGAACCCCAAAGCATGGAATTGTTCAAATATTCAACATATTTATGGATGCCTACAATATATCAAAGTAATGCAATAAGTTCTGGAAACACAAGAAAATGAGATATGGCTTCACTCAGTAATTTATGTTTATCTAGAAAAGCTTACATGTTTAATATGGAATGATAAGTGAAATCATGGAAATATCACAGAATATGGAGACGGAGGAAAAATTACTTAGGTTTGGGTATGACAACAAAGTCTCAAAGAGGTGCAAAACTTTGAGCTGTGTTTTGGAGAAAAAAAATAAGCAAGGAAATGCTAGGTAGACAGAAGTTCCTAGGGCAATGTAAAATCGTGTGGTTATGGAGAAAATGAAAAAAAAATTAATATGCTTTTATCATGGGTTGTGTGTGTGTGGTGGAAAAGAGAGAAAAAAAAGGACAGAACATGCAATAGAGTTGAAGGATGAGCCAAAGGTGTAGAGTTTATATTATATAAAAAGAAAATTAGAATTTATTCTGTAGAAAATGGGCAAACTAGTAAAGAATGACTGACAAAAGGGACTCGTGATCAGATTTTAATTTCAGAAAGATTACTCCAGAAATATAGTAGAAATGGATCAGAAGAAGGCAAAATGGAATTAGGGAGACCAAGGGGATGGGTGCTCTAGAGATTATAAAAAGGAGAAATGAAAAACCTGAAATGAGGTAATAACAAAGGGGATAAAAAGGAAGACTATATCTGAGAGAATATAAAAGGAAGTATTAACACAACCCTATTGTCTTGGGGAGGAATTATAGATAATTCACAAGATTCAGTTTGAAATTCTGCATAGACTTTGGGGCCATTCATCAAAGTAAGGCAAGTAAGGAAGTTGTGGGGGGGAAGATGGGGAATTTATCCAGAATTCTTATAGTAATTTTAGGTGCTAATAGAAAATTCATAAAAAGCCAACCATAAACAGATTTGGGGCTAGAAATTTAGATTTATAAGTTATAATGCATGATAGCAGAAAACGTGAGTATATTGGGCTGGCCCAGGAGAACATGCAGATTACATGGAGAAAACAGGTGAGAATCCAGGGTAGAAACTGAGAAATAGCCAAAAATAACCACACTTTACTAGCGGGTGAAGGATGAAAAGCCAGGTCATTTCACTAGGCTATAAAAGTCAGGATCGCAGGGCCTATATAGCAGTGTCCTTCCAATGGCATGGGATTTAATTTACCAATAGGCACAGTCTCTATGCAAGCAGCGCAATTTGAAATGTGAGACTCTAAGGAAGAAAGCATCAATCTGGGTACAGACTGAGTACAGCAAGTGGACAGTCTAGCAACAAATTCTAACCCTGGTAGTCGAAAAAGACTTCTTTGAAGATACATTTCAAATCAGCCTTGAGGGTTAGGCAGCATCTAGAAACTCATGAACAATACTGGAGCTGAGACAAGAGTTGTGTTGGCAGGATGAATGAGGCAGAAGATCTTTGGCATGAGGAAACTGGAGATTCTGGTAGGAATGGGAAAAGAAGGGTGTGAAATCAGGTGGGACTTTATATCCCAGGACAAGCTTTTCAACAGTGATGGTTAGCAGGATAATTACCACCTGTGGATTGTCTTCAGATGACACATATCCTGAAATATGCCCCAAACATTAAATTTTACATTTATTATAGGCAGTCATTTAAAAAACTATGAGGAAAAGACTTTTAAAAAGCAGGATACTCCACACAAACAGTAAATATTTTATTTTTTAAGATTTTATTTATTTATTTATTTATTTAATTTTATTTAATTTTATTTTATTTATAGAGAGAGGTGCGCATGAGCAAGCAGGGGGAGGGGCAGAGGGAGAGGGAGAGAAAGAATCTCAAGCAGACTCCAGCCTGAGTGCTTAGCCCAATGCAGGGCTTGATCTTTCAACCCTGACATCATGACCTGAACCAAAATCAAGAGTCAGATGCTTAACCCACTGAGCCACCCAGGCACCCCAAGACAGTAAATATTTTATTTTTTTAAGGATTTTATTTATTTATTTGACAGAGAGAGACACAGCGAGAGAGGGAACACAAGCCGGGGGAGTGGGAGAGGGAGAAGCAGGCTTCCCGCAGAGCAGGGAGCCCTATGTGGGGTTTGATCCCAGGACCCCGGGATCATGATCTGAGCTGAAGGCAGACGCTTAATGATGGAGCCACCCAGGCACCCCGACAGTAAATATTTTAAATGAGTATGGGTATTACCAACTATTCCACCTAATGATAAGGTATATTTTTAAAATATATACTATGAAAATTATTAAATTCAGGCATTTGTTTAAACATGAACACCCTCATGTAAACATACTTTAAATTGAATATTTGTATTTAAATCTGAAACTTTCATTACAAATGGTTTAAATTCTTTGAGGGCTGATCACAAATCATGATCACGAACCAGTAAAAATTGCAAATTTAGTTTCAAAATAAAATGATATTAATATTGTGGTTTCTGGGTGAGGATGACTGAATTTTCACTGAAATGCAATTTAGACATCCCAGAATTAATCACCACCTGTCAGTGGGAAACTGCAATTCATATTTTGAAAACATTTTGTAGCAAAAGTAATACCGAGGGCTTTTTGAGAACACGAGGGCATTTATCACAGCTACTTTGTAAATCAGTACCATATTATTTGGAAAACATTCATTCAGAATTTTTAAGAATTTTTATTATTTAAAAACTAATGTAGGTCTTTTTAATGCCTTATGAAAGGAGAATTGACTAATCAAAGTAATCCATTAAACAAAATTATTAGGAGGGACTTAGTTCATTAAGGAAAACAGTAGTGTTTTCAAATCATAACGTAACGTTTTCACACTATGAGAAGTGAGTCTCTTTTCCTCACTCCCTAATTTCCATGAGGAGGAATTTTCCCCTTGCAGTACTTTTGGCTCCTTTTTGTCCTTTTACTCATATTATCTCTAAGGAGGCAAACTAATATTCTGATAATAAAACTTGAGATAAATAATGTTTCAGTGCAAGCCAGTCCCCGGGATGACCTCCGCAGCTCTTGCTTCGGGGCAACAGCTCAGCAAAGGGAAGCCCGCTCCCATCCGGCCCCCACAAATGCTGGGCAATTCTGTTGTTACTAAGAAGCTCTGCTTGGCTCTCACCCTGTGCTGTATCCTAGCCACCATAAATAATAAATGCTATTTTGTTGGCCTTCCTATTGTTTTATATTATTTCTCAAATTAATCACTATTCAGTCAGTAAAGAAATACGCTACTTATTGGGCAATGACTAGAACAAACCAACACATAGAGATAAGATGCTAATCATCCAGAATTTTCCTGCTCACTGAAAGAAGTGCTGGGAAACATTTCAATATTTGGTTAGTTACTCGTTTGCATTATTGCTGTATTTAGCTAACAATGCAAAAATAAGTTATTTTCTAATTGCTTGAATCCCAATTATTGTGTTTCTTCGAATTGAAGCCAGCTCAGAGAAGTTTGGCAGTTTGGTAACTCCTCTGTGTTTCTATGATCCGAGAAATTAAGAAAGTGCTGTTGTAAGGCTGCATCTTTCTGAACTGCGGGTGCAGTTTTATAACATACGGCTAAAGTGAATGTCTGAACAAATCTTTGAATTTCAAAGTGAATAATGGATCAAAAGCAGGTTTGAAACCAAATAACAGATTAAAGACAGGGCTTGTTTTCAAAAAAGTAATATGAATAGCTACAGAGTGTGCTGTCAGATTTTCTCTAAGGTTTCAGAGGAACAATCACTATGTGTTTTTTTTTTTTTTTTTCAGATCTGTGATTAGCAGGTTCAATTCCATTTTTTTCCAGTACCTGTAAAGATAATGTGTGTAGCTGCAATTGAAAAGGTCCAAAATAAACCTTAAATACACAGTATACAGAGTATAAGTTAAGAAGAATAAATGGGATGGAAAGTGGGAGTTAAGAGTCTTAGACCTACACATTTCAGGTGCGTCTGTGTGAACCAGGGTGTATACATACATACACACACACACACACACACACACATATACATAATATATATGCACACATATGTATACATATGTATAAGTGGGTATATATATATGTTGATATATATATAAATGACAGAGAGATACTCAATGTATTTTAAGTAGTTTGTACTCAGTATAGCCAATAAATCTATTGAAAAGCATGTTTGTGCACAGAACAAAGAGTAATCAGATATTTATCCTTTCCATACAAGAACCTATAATCTTATACAAGGCAAAATCCAGACAATGTGAAGGAAAGACAATAGAAGAGTAAAAGGATATAAATAATACTATAATTTGATGAAGGACATGAAAGAAATAGTCAGATAATATTCAGTGCTTTATACACTCTCAGCAAAATATACTTGTACAAGCAGAAATAATGAGAATTAAAATCCATAAACTCAAAGCAGAGTCTGTCCTCATTGTGCTATGCAACCAGATGCAGACCTAGGAAGAAGTGGCCAATTTTTTTGTTATCTCGCCAATCAGGAGAAAGAAAAAAAAAGACGCATTACCAAAATTAATGTGCTGTATGACTTCGTGAATGCCCCTTCAAGCTGCCAGTCTTCTTGCCAGTACAACAGCAGTAGCATTTACCAATAGGAGTATGGGCTTATTTCAAGCCCAGGTGTCGAGCAATTTGAAATGCATGTGTTCCTTGTTGCGAAACAATCGTTCCCTCTGAGGCTCATATTGTCCTCATCACTCCATGAACTATGCACATGGTGAATATGCATTTACTTGCTTTCCTGCATGCAAATTTCCACGAAGACTAGAATATTGCTGTCTCCTGCTCTCTTTAACAAGTTCTTACTGCGGGAATCAGGAAGGCAAGCTGCAAGAAAGGAGGAAGGCACTAGATTTGAAGACTGTCCTAAGAGTCACAATTTTGTCATCACAGGTGAGCAACAACAGTCCAACAGATGGCCTCTGACTTCGACAAGTACACAATTTAGCATTAATTAAGGATTCCCACACAATAGAAATAAACTGAAAAATTTCAGACTGTAAACACAATGGGAACCCTAGGTTGTTCTTCCAAGGAATTTTTACTATTTCTTAGCTGACTGTCATTTTCAGCTGTTTTCTTCTCTGTAACAGAACAGCAAAGGTAATTATGAACAAAGCCTTTAATGTGTTCAACTTGGTTTTATTTGGAAACAAGGCTTATAAAATAATTTCTAATTCTCTTTTATATCTCATAGTAGACTCCAATATCACCTCTCCCAGGGGCAAATTAGATGATACTTGTGCAGATACAAGTCTCCCAAATGATGGATTCACAATTATTTTCCAATATTGTACCAGTATCCACAATAAGAACAATAGAAAACTTAATTTAATAATTTAAGCTAATTTTAGCAATATTATAATCAACAGTGAGAAATATATTTGGAAAATATGAATTGACCATGTCCTGTCCATTGGATGGCCATACATAGGGAGATTCTTTAGCTGAAATCATACTTTTTTTTCAAGAGTAAGCAATTTATGGTGGAAAAAAACTAAAACAATTCATTAGACTGACCAGAATTAATAATATGACTAGGTTTTTTGATAGAAATATGGGGTTTAGGGGTTCAAACAGTCTAGAATCCAATACTAGTCCTACAACTCACTAGCTATATGGTTTTGGCAAGTAATTAACTCTGTACCTTACTCTTCACATCTGTAAAATGGAAATAATAACTTTCTACATTACAGAGTTTTCATGACAGCTATGCTTGTTAACACTGTTAAACTGATAACCATAATGCCTGGAATATAGTAAATGGTCATTTATACTTGAATATTATAACTAATATTATTTTAATTTTCATACCTATCTCCAGTACATTTAGGACAACATAGAAAAATGTTTAAGTATTCCTAAGGAAAGAAAGATATCTGAAGTCCCCTGTAAATTATCTTTAATGATGATTTATAATTTTATTTAGAAAGCCAATCCATATAGATATAAGGACATTTTAGAAATAAGAATAATGTAAAGCATTTCAAATAAGCCATCAATAATATACATTTATAAGGTCTTTAATACTGTTCATTTAAATATTTGTCTGAAAAACTGCTTTATGACTCCCAAGAAGTTTTAAAAAATATGTTGAATACATTTCTGTATACATAGATATATAAATAAAATATGCCCAAAAGCTTTTTTGGAAAGCTATACCCTGAAAATTTGCCCACAAAATGAGTTTCTGGGGTGAATATTTTTATGACTAAGGTGTAAGCACTGTACCTTAATTATAGCAGCAGGAATAGTGCTGGTCTCATGGATTTAGTAAACATTTTCCTAGAAAAGTATTCACCAATTGGAAAAAAAATAGATCCATGTTAAAAGATACATGGTCTTATGAAAATAAGATGCTAACAGAATTTTCAGTGCAAATTAAGGCTGCTTCTAAAACAAGGAACAATAAGCAGCATATTTGCAAGCATAAAAAGAATTTTGAATTGCATCTGCAGCTTTGTTTGCAATTATAATACAACAGTCATTCATCCCATTAGAAAGGAGCTTGTGAGCTCTGTTAGCTCCTTATTGGTGTTATGAGACAAACAAAAAAATTGCATATTGTATGTTAAGCCTGTTCATTGAATATCTGAATCTCCCCCCCCCTCAAATCAAGCTGCACATTAAATGTTCCAAATAGTAGGAGGAAATTGTCCTTACTCTCCAGCACATCATGAATTATTTCCAGGAACTGCTTCTTAGACTTTGTGGAGTTATAAAAGAAAGAGAAATGTTGATTCTCCATCACAGGCAATTTTCTCAATTTTTTAAATTGAGGAATATCTTTTAAAGCATATTTTAGAAGAGAAGTTTGAAGTCTGAGTTTTATAAGGTGGGTTATTTAGGACTCTGAAGGTTGTTCTTTTTTAATTAATAGTTCAGCCTTATTCATTCTGTACTAGCAGAAACTCTGCTGGATAAAGATTTTTTTTTATTGACTTTTATTTAATGAGAGAAATGAGTGTGCACAACAATCACTGAGGTTGATGGTTGTCACTTTATACTAATTATGGCCTTAAAAAGAACATATTCCTGGGGTGCCTGGGTAGCTCAGTCAGTTAAGCAGCTGCCTTCAACTCAGGCCATGATCCCAGGGTCCTGGGATCGAGCCCCACATCAGGCTCCCTGCTCAGTGGGGAGCCTATTTCTCCCTTTCCCTCTGTCCCTCTCCCCACTTATTCTCTCTCTCAAATAAATAAATAAAATCTTAAAACGAAAAAGAACATATCGCTGAATCAGTTTTTTGGGTCTCTGTCATGAGCCTTCCTCCGAGTCATACGTGAAGAAAATTGACCTTACAGAAAAGTCAAATTTCCACTTGTGATCATTCTTCCTGAGAGATGGTAAAGGTCAGAGTTGGCATATGGACACAGAAGAGGCAGGGAATGCTCCTGTTGCCCCAGATCCCACAACCTCTCCTGGTTTGCTCTTCTCCATTCCTGACCTCACTTTCACCAGCCAGTGCTTACTCCCTCAGGTTTTCTGATTTGAGAGGACATCTGCAACATACTCAGTCTCAGCTAGACTTGGTCAGAAGAGAGGCTAGGATATGACCCACAATTCTTTACCCTTAATTGCTGCCATCCTTACCTCCTCCCAAGTCAGACTTCCATTCAGGGGAAAACGGTTGCTTTTTTAAGAGGCAGCAAGGGTATTTCTCAAAATTAGCCCTCTAGTATATTAGGGCACCCGAGAAGCAAATAGCACTGACCTAGAGTGATCATTGACCAGTTAATTAATCAATCAATCCACCCATCTATCACCAGCTAGACCCCAAGACCTGACCTTTACTGCTCACCTCCTTGTACCCACTGACATTTGTCCTACATTTTCCTTAAGCCTTTCTTTCTGGCTCATCTCTTAACTCAGGCAAAGACTCTAAGGGCATAACATCCCATGATGGAAACTGAAACTACCCCTCAAGTAATAATGACTGCCCAGAGGAAGAGGTCTGGTGGCCCAGATCACCCAAGCCAGTTTGAAATAAATCCCAACTCACACCTGCACACATGGACCATGGAGTGACCTCCGGAATGACCAACAATTACCTTTACCTCATTAGAATACTAAAATCTCCGAACAAGGAAAATCACAAACCTCATTTACATGACATGCAACGTATATATAGGCATGTTTCCATAAGGCACATGCATGAGTTTATGCCTGCCTCTACATATGAAGTCAAGGCTTCCCTATCTAAATATTCATCCTAACCCTAAATAAGGAACTTATTCACCCTTGCTCATGGCTTTGGAAGTTATTCCCTGTGATCTCCTTATTTGCTACAAATAAAGTTTCCTTCGTGCGACAACTTACCTGGTGTAGTTTCTGACTCACCAAGGAGAGAACTCACAGTTGCAAATTTAACAGTGAAATGAAAGAGTTGATGGAACAAACTAAAAATAAACCTGTTGGATCTTACCTCGGTGATGTCCCTCAGGTGTACCTGCAAGGTCATACCTTTCTCCTCAGGTAACTGTAAAGGGGGAAAATGTAACATAGAAATGCTAAATGTGAAAAGTTGATAAAATCACCTATGTAAGTTGAAAAACTGGGTCACAGCTCTACCTATTCAGAAATACCACAAAGTCTCAAATTTTTATTAACATCAAAAAGGAAAATTATAAATATCTTCACTCAACTGATGATTCTTCATGTGCGCCAGATGTTTTGCCCATCAGCTCATGTAGAGTTTGTTCTTAACATATGAGCATCACGTGACATTGTCTTAGTTTCCCGTTTAATATTTCATCCCAGAATCAGTTATTTTTTTTTTTGTTAGTGTCAGTTGTTAAAAAATTGAGCAAAGCAAAAATTGTGTTGTTGTTTTTAACAAACAAATTCTGAACATTTGTCCAGGGAATAAATTGTAACTGTTGATAATAGAACTAGGAAACACCAAATATATCATCTTAAAAAAAGTCATATCTATGGTAAAAATGCTGCTATTCTGAACATAGAAAATTATATATTTCCAGGGCACCTGGATGGCTCAGTTGGTTACACAACCAACTCTTGATTTTGGCTCAGGTCATGATCTCAGGGTTGTGAGATTGAACCCCTGCTTAAGGTTCTCTCTCCCTCTCTCTCTGCAACTCTCCCCCCACCACTGGCACTCTCTCTCCCTAAAAAAAGAAAAGAAAAGAAAATCATATATTTTCTAGAGTCTTGCACAGATTTTAAAATTTGTGAAAATAACCAATAAAATTTTCAGAATATATCAAGTTCAAGTCATCAATAAAAAAAATATTTGATATATAATGTTATATTTAAAGTGACTTGTTACTTTTCTGAAGTACCAAGAACAGGTAATTAATGATTTAATGGTTGCATAGGGAGGAATTTTACTAATAATGTAAATATGCTCCTAATGCTAATTTTAGGCAAACCAGAGAAAGATTAACTTTGTCTACAACTGTACAAAAGTAATCTATTTGCCTTTTGTTTTTTCAAAATAATGTTTATAATGATATCTTTCAAATATCAATTATCATATAGTAATTTGATTTGGCCTCATTTCTGTTTTATGTATATACATACCTACATAAATATTTAACCTAAATATCTATAAGTAAGTATAGACTTCAGTGTAAATGTTACCATATTTCACGTGTTCAATCTGAAATAGAGATCCAAGATACTATTACTATGGCTATAGAGAATTCTACTGATATAATTTCAGGTATTACAATAGAAATGGATATATACTTATCATGATATCTTTTATTATTAAAAATAAAATGAACTATTTAAAAATTATCTAATTATTTAATTATAAAGGTTTTAATTAAAATTCATCAAATGGAGAGGCCAACCACTCCACTGCAATTAATGTTCCTCTGACCCTCACTCCATAATTTTTGCTGATTTTACCCTAAGCCTATGAAAGTTCATAATTTTTTTGACACACTTCCATATCCCTTTGATATAATTCCAGTTCATAATTCCTTTGATAAACTTTAAACAATCCTGAATGAGTATTTTAATGCCTTTTTTTGTGTACTATATGGAGACTGTATTATACAGAGTGATAGACCTTCTTTATGGGAATCTTGGATGAAAAAAAGAAGAATATGAATATAGGTTTCAAATGTTATCACCAAGAAAACCATTCCATACTATTTAACAGTAAGAACATATTTTTAGCCAACAAACCACTTTTGATAACCATGGTTGTTGTGATAGATTCTACCATGATTAAAATGTTTGAAATAAACCTTTTGTTCAATGATATGTAATGAATTACATTTTGTCATGGGAAAAGCTAAAAATAGATAAAATCATCACAAAGCATTTAATTTTACTAAAAGGCACAAAAAATAGTTCTTATACCTCATCAATATGGAGATCACTAGATTGAGGTGAGAAGTGGAGTATAAATCTTTCTGTGAAATGTGGGCAGGGGACTGTTTAAAACTATTTTGAAGCTACAGAGTGAGGAAAAATTACAAAGATAATGTTACTTGCTATAAGAAAAAGAAGGAGCTGGGGCTCTTCTTTCTATTAAAATATTCATAAGCTCACAATATTCTTCTAGTAAAAAAAAATTTAAAGTAAGAAAATAAACCTTTTAAAATTCTTCTCATAGAAAAGCTATTCAAATCAGGAATAAGAATTTTATTTCTTCCTATGAAGTAAATCAAAGCCAAACTGTGGAACTATAAGAAAGAGGCTGAAAATTCTGTCTCCATGTTTATATCTATAACTTTAAGTAATTATACATTTATATGCTTGTAATCCCAAATATTGATGATAGATTGTTAAGAATTTATCATGACTATTAGTTGAATCTTCTGAACCAAGATGCAAATTTTAATCAGGACTAAGAAGGATTCTTTATTGAAAAATATAAATATAAATCAGGAAACAGAAACCTGTACTTAGTAATAAAAGATTAACGAAAACATAACCTAATGGTTTTTAAATTATTCTGTGATCACAAGACTAGATTTCTTCATAACCTCTAAACTTTTTTTAAAAAATAAAAATGTGAAATCTTTAAGTTTCTCCCAAATTTATTCTTCTTAGGATACATTTGTGTGTGGGAACCAGCAAAGAAAGCATATGTTGAGAAAGGAGTCATTCTTCCCCTGGATCCAAAAATACTGTAATTTCCTGTTTCTCATCTTATAGCTAAGTCCTCTCCTTATGAAGCTACTTCAGTAACTTCTCCTTTTGGGTAAGGGCTCTTTCAGTTTCGAATTACAGAAACTCAATTCAAATGAACTTAAGCAAAAGAGGGCATTTATAACATCATGAAATTATGACTGAAACCCAACCAGATGCCATTCCTGTATCTCTTAAAGTTTTTTCCATTCAGTGGAAAAAGACTATGAGATGAATTCAATCACAAACAAGAAAATAGATTGGTTGTTGGAACCGAACTCCTGGTAAAGTTACCTGCACAGGGTTTAAGAAATTTTGTCCATCTGAAATTTAAGTTGAATGACATTACTAAATAATTAGTTAAGCATTTAAGTTGCTTTTAAGTTTGGGGCATGGCCATCTTTATTAATTAATTAGGGTCTATAAGCTGGCTTAATATTGCAAATTTTCACGAGGAAAATTTCCTTGGGCACTCTCAGGATCAGATCAAGTGTCAATTAAAATCTTGGCCAATATTTAACCTCAGCTATCTGAATAGGTGAACTATATTTAATTGAGAAGGTAATTCCAATTCTGTTGAAATAATATAATTATTGTCTGAATGGTTAAAGGTCTTTATCAGAAAGGTTAAAAGCCGTAGGGAATTTACTGTTATTATTATCATTATCATTATTATGGTAAAAACACTTAATATGAGATCTACACCCTTAACAAATTTTTACATGCACAACATGGTAGTGTTTACTATAGGTACAATGTTGTGCAGCAGATCCCTAGAACTTAATCATCTTACCAAACTTCAACTTTATGCCCATTAATAGCAACTGCCCATCTCCTCCCCACTCGCATCCCTGGAAACCACTGTTCTGTTCTCTACTTCTGTGTTACACTATTTTGAAAACTTAAAATATTTTTGCATAATTTCTATATTTTCTCCTGAATCTTTTTTTGAATAAATTACCTACCAGATTACAGACAACAATATATTGCTTCTTCTTTTGAAAACTTCAAAGTTATTATAAAAGAATGTGTGTAGCATGCGGCAAGTAATTCAAAATCCTTAAACCAAAGATAATATTAAACCAATGTTGAGGTCCTATTTGAATTGCCAGCCTTAAGAGATATAGGAGTATAACAGCCAAATAGAATGGGTGAAACTTATTAGGAAACTGATACAAATAAATATACTCTAAAAACATTATTTATGGAAAAATCAAGGGAATTCCATTGTGAGCTGTGTATTGGATAATATTAAAGAACTATTGTTAGCTTTGTTAGGTATGATAATGACACTGTGGTTACATTTTAAAATGTTTTCATTATCATACCTAACAAAGTTAACAAGAATAATAATCCCACCTCCATTACACAGTCCTTAGCCCCCACTGCTATTTCTCCAGTTCATACTTTTTTAGGTGAATTGCTTCGCCCTTTTCCAATATACTCAGTACAATTAAGTGCTTTGAATCCTTCAGAAAAGAGAAGGGACAGTAAGTAAAAGGAGGGACAGAGGGTGGGGAGGAGAAACAAACCTACACCCAGGATATAGAAAATTGAATGATTATCTTTAATTTGGGTTAGTGCTAGTGCTCATTGGTGCATTGGACAAAAAAGGTCTTTCTACTTCCATGCATAAAATCAGGCCAAAAATCCACACTAACAGTACAAATCAGGTAGGATTGTTTCTTAGACTTCTTAGTATACATTATACACCTCTCCCAGCCCATATCTTTGAAATGTGCTTTCCTTTTTAAGCCTTCTGTTATTAAGCACCTCAAGCCAGTTTTTTAGTAGAATGGAGCTCAGTGGGGTAGGCCTGAAATCCTGACGTGAGTCTGAATGCTTTTCACCCTCAAGACAGTGATGTTTCTGAATGGGAAGTTCATTAGAAACATTCTCTTCTTTATTTCTCTGAGTGATAGCTAGCAACACGTCCTTCCATATGCATAGGGAAGTCTTTCAGGATCTTCCGGCTCCAGGGAAGCCTCTGCCTGCCAGGAGCAGCTCTGGGACTGGACTCAGCGGCTGGCAGCAGTAACTCTTTGGCCACACACAGCAGCAGGCCGACCAGCCTCCCATGCATGTATTTTTGTGTGCAGCATCAACCAGAGCATTTACGAGTTGCCAATTTGCTCAGGCAGGGCAACACTGAGAAGCAGGCCAGCTTGATCTTTGGCACATCTCTCTCATCATAAACTCAATCCCATTCTTTGGCCAGACTGACAATCATTTCCAAAGAGAAACCTCATGTTAAAAAATCTCAAAATGATTTTACTTTAATTTACTAAGTACCTATAACATTTGAACCAAATGATAACGTGAATGTAATGGGCCTAAATTTGCCATCAAAAATACATTTCTCAATTATAATAATCATCATTAAATTTAGCCTTTTTTTTTTCCTTTCCTTTTTCAAATTATAATCAAAATAAAAGTTGGGACTTGGAAAGGAAAAGAGACAAAAGAGACCAGAAGAAAAAAGATTAGAAAAGAAAGTGGAGATAGAGTAAGAAAGATCCAACATTGTTTAAGGGAAGACGTAAGAGAAAAAAATCAGAGAGAGGGGAGGAGAAAGGATGATAACAGTCAGACTAGAGAAAAGAGAAAGAGCAAAGAAAGGAGTGGATTGGTGCAGAAAAGAGAACACATGTTCTGGGATTGAAGGTATTCTCGTATTTTTACCTTCTCTTCCTGTCCAGTTCTTGTAATCAGGTGCCCATTCTGGGATCATCCTGAATGAGCCATCATTTAGCTTTGTGAAAAATTCATTCATCCTGGAATTTTCACATGGTGTCTCAAAATTTACTTAACAGAATCTTTACTTATAATAAGAACCATGCATGCAACTCTATCGGTGATGATTAATTTGTGTGTGATGTATCAGAAATGTTGGATGTGAGCTATTCTTTAGCCGAGATTCAGCTTCAGAGATTCTTCTGTGGCCCCTTGGCTCTACCCAGGAATGAGCTTGAGTGGTCTATTTTCAACTCCACAATAAGGGAAGACACATTAGTGTGCTCATTCATTTTCTCTGAAGTAGTTTCAGTCTCTCACTAACCCTACATAGATATTCATTTTCAGATGATTTTAAAATAGAGTTTTTGTTCCTGCCAAAGAACTGACCTCTTGCATAGCATCATTTTTTTCCATTCTTAAGAAAAGTAAGAATTTTCTTTTATGGCTTTTCATCATTATCCAGAGACTAGTTTTCTGCCCCCTGTGGATTTACTTCGAGAACAAATATAATATTATGTTGGATTATCTATCTATGAAAAGGACTATTGAGATGGTGACTAATTCTTCTTAAAATTTTTGAAGTCCATATTATTAGGTATGATGAGCTTTTAGCATAGAAAAATAAGGTTCTTCAAATTGAAAATGTACTGCTTATAACACATTCCTTCTCAGTGTAAACACACATTCTTTGGTTTAAGAAACTTCACAAATTAAAAATGTTTTCACCAGATATCAATTTGCTCAGAGTTACAATATGGATAACAATATGCTGTGCAGTATTTTTTTTTTTTTAAGATTTTATTTATTTGCGAGAGAGAGAATGAGAGACAGAGAGCATGAGAGGGAGGAGGGTCAGAGGGAGAAGCAGACTCCCTGCTGAGCAGGGAGCCCGATGCGGGACTCGATCCCGGGACTCCAGGATCATGACCTAAGCCGAAGGCAGTCGCTAAACCAACTGAGCCACCCAGGCGCCCTATGCTGTGCAGTATTGAAACTTATTTGGACATGTAATACTTTCGTCTTGGGATACCAATATAGTATGAAAAGCTGATCTTTATTATTTAGTTTGACCAGTAGAAAAATAGAAATCCAGAATCATGAAAAGACCTTAAAAAACATGGGGTTAACCCATAAATAGGATTTTACAGATGAGGAAAGAAAGGACAAGAGAGAAAAATGGAAGAAAGAACAGGAGAGACCCCAAGATAAAGTCAGGAACTCCAGCAAATTGAATTATGCTATAGAATTAGGTGACAGAACATAAGGAACAACCAGAGAAACTGGAGGAAAGAGAGATGAAAAGTGTCACCAAATTCAGAATAAAAATTAGTTTTCAGAAGAGAAGTTCTGACTGCAATGTTGAATACTCTAAAAGTTTGGGTAAAATTTATTCAATCAAGGAGCTTGGATTATATTATAGGATACAAAATTGATGTGCTAAAGTTATATTTTTTATACAATTATATTTTACATACTATGCAGGTTTTTTCAGTGTCCATACTTGCTGGGAGAAAGAATTTCAATCCAAAGGCATTATTTTTTTGCCTATTTTTATTTGTTCTATAAGTAGACTTCCCCATAGCTAATGGGCACTCAATCTACATAAAAGCTATATGTCTCTAAAATATTTTTATAAGCACCCAAATTATGGGCTTGAGTCAGATTATCTTGATTCGATTTTGGCTGTAACCACTTACTTTCTGTGAGATATTGGGCAAGATACTTGCCATCTGTGGCTTAATTTCATCATAAGTAAAACAGGAGAGGAGTAGTTCTTAACCTATCAAGTTGTGAGGAATAAGTAAGATAATGCATGTAGCAGATTTGGAAAAGTTGTTGGCCTGACTCATCAATGGCCAATACATTATATTGATTATGGACCCATCAAGCAAAAAACAAAACAAAACAAAACAATAAACAACAACAAAAAACCACTCAGATGTGTTTAACTGAAGAGAAGTTAATGGAGAATCTATTTAAAGAGATATGTGGAAAGTTTAGGGAGCAAATGGGGAATCTGAGACATTCATGGACTGCAACAGCAGGGAGTCATTACCACATCTCCGCTTGAAGGGGAAAGAGAGGAACTAACAACAGCAGTGCCTGATGAGAGCTGGAGCCCCTGGTGTGGACAAGGAGAGCACTCTTCTTTCTACCATCACCTACCTGGGTTTGCATTCGTTGATCTGCAGGAAGACCAAGGAGCCCAAGTGTTCAGCCCTTATCAGGCTGCTGCCTGGAGCTCAGAGCACAGAGGAGCAAAGATCACATGAGGAGGGAGAGGAGGGAACACAATTTTATAACCAGAATATTCTTCTACTCCTTTTGACATTCAGCATCCATTTTTTTTTACTTAGATGAATATATTTCATCCCAAAGAGTTTTTATCAGTCATCATATCATCATGGGATGATGTCAATTTAGTCCTATTGCCATCTAGAACATATATTAGAACATGAGCCATAGCCAAGAATTTTCATATATGAAGACAGGGGAAAGGACAAAAGAAATGAACACTTAACATAAAATACCACTGTGACAATACCTACGCTAGCAGGTTATAAAGCCTAAATTGATAACCACTGATTCCTTCTTACATCATCTCTTCTATGTTTCCCTTAACCTTTGTCAGCACTTCAACTGGTGTGCGTTCTTTACCCAGAGGAGTGACCCAGGTTATAATTTCTGCAAGGTCTGAGACCTTAATGATCCAGTCCTCACTGTATTGCTACAGTTTACTTTCAACCATTACTATTGGATGTAGATTATTAAGATGTGCCTCGGTGAGTCTCCTTGTATATCTACTCAAAGGATTTAATTGAGAAACTCTAATGATGGGACCATTTACCACTGAGATCTGCCAACTACTAAACATACATCTATAATACACAACTTTATATGTGTGTGTTTCGGTGGAAAGGAACCAACGATACATGTTAAGATACCCGGTGATTAGCAGTAGCAGAAAGTAATTCCCACCTAGAGGTGTGATACTGTTCTCGGAGCCTGAGAGGTGACTCTCAGCCACAGCTGGACTGAGTTGAAGTTGTAGGGAGCAAAGGAAGAAACAGCACATTACCTTCTTTTTTTTTTCTTTTTAAAGGTTTTATTTATTTATTTGACACAGAGAGATAGCGAGAGCAGGAACACAAGCAGGGGGAGTGGGAGATCGAGAAGCAGGCTTCCCTCCGAGCAAGGAGCCTGATGTGGGACTCGATCCCAGGACCCTGGAATCGTGACCTGAGCTGAAGGCAGAAGCTTAACGACTGAGCCACCCAGGCGCCCTAGCACACTACCTTCTTACTCCCTTTTACAGTCTTGCTTCCACAGCACATCTACTGCAACCAAGTGGATACCGATGACCAAGGAAGCCATAGGGATGAAACCATTAAGGCTCAATTCACTGTGACGCAGAGAAGTGAAGAGAAAGGAGAGAATGGAGCTGGTTGGGTGGATAGAGAATATGTGGTGTATATGTTCTAGCAATACTTGCTACTTTATTTTAGTGTATTTTTATTTTTTAAATAATTGTTATTTTATTTTTATTAGTCTGTCTTCAGCTTTATTTCTACTGCTTCTGGGCCACTGGTGAATCTAGTTATAGACAGCTTTTCAAACAAAACCAAAACTGATTCTTTTTTTTTTTTTTAAAGATTTTATTTATTTATTTGACAGAGAGAGACACAGCGAGAGAGGGAACACAAGCAGGGGGAGTGGGAGAGGGAGAAGCAGGCTTCCCGCGGAGCAGGGAGCCCAATGCGGGGCTCGATCCCAGGACCCTGGGACCATGACCTGAGCCAAAGGCAGTCGCTTAACCAACTGAGCCACCCAGGCGCCCCCAAAACTGATTCTGTGGCATGGGTGACAACAAAGAGCTTTCTTGACAAAAAAAATTATCATTTGATAATTTTAATTTTTTTGGAGTGTTTAAGGAATTAGATTATGAAGCTTTATTTCCATATGATATTCCTTGAAGGGCTAATAGCAGAGTAAATCATATATAGGTAACTGCAGTTGTAAGTTAACACTTTAAAAAGAATGATCTGACTGAGGGGAAAAATAGGTGAAGCAAATAGTCTACAATTTTGGAAAAGTAATACAAAGAGAAAGAAGCAAAAGAAATATGTATTAGTGGAAAAGTGCAATGTCAAACTTGGACAAGGTCCAGCTTGTGTTAGAAATTAGAAAGTGTTTTCTAATTTTATTGGCCCTCTAGTCTTGGAGTTGTCTTATATATTGGATTCCCTAATTGCTTAATAATTTTAGTTAATTATAAGATACTTAAGGGTGGCTATAGATTTTATATAAGGAAGTAAATTTAAAAATTAGAACTATATGAGTGTCCATCTGTACAACCCAACACTTAGTTTCTTCCACAGTGAAGAAAAAGGATTCATATGGTCATGGACGGATGATTAAGACTTTGTAAAATGATACATTTTGTTCCTTAAATTAACACGTTTAATGTTTCCTGAGAATGTATTTGAATTTCCCTTCTCCATTTAGAAATGCATTTAGAAAACACTTCATTTTTTGTGATCCAGAAATCTCAGAAATGAATCACAAGTACTTTCGGCAGCTTTCATTAGTGGTTGGCAGTGATTCTGGGGTGATTAGGTTGGAAGACTGCACTGAAGCATGTTACCAATGAACCCCACAAGGTGCTCTCGTCCTCGATACAGGCAACTGCTTTCTGACCTAAGTTGCCTTGCATCTTGGGAAGATAACAACCATTACATATACTTAAATAAAACCTGAACCTTCCACTAGCATGATGCACACTAATCACTGTATCTCTGTGAAGCTTAATAAAAATGAGAGAAAATCCAGTGACCAGCTTTTCATCAACACATTCATAAGACCACCCCCCTCCCCATAGTGGAGAAGTACTCTGCAGGCTCGGATCAGTGCATTAAAGGCTCCCTCAGTATGCATTGACACAGTGGACCATAGCAGCCCTGAAAGAGCCATTATAGTCTATTATGTCAATGGTCTGTGCACGAGGACTCCCTTAGTATGCATTGACACGATACACCATGATGGCTTCAGAACATATGATTATGATTTCAATGGAAGAACCGTAATGGTTGCATTAAGGTTTCAGTGAAATTTCAATGGAAGCATCTCATATACTTCTCGTGAGATCATAATGACTCAGATGAGTTTGTTATGATCTCAGTAAAAGTGAAAAAAAAAAAAAAATAGAGCAACACAGCCAGGAAGATCGGGTTCTTTCAAAGTCGTATTTTTATTCCTCCTCTGTTTAAAGCATTTCCTTATTTTACACAAACAATAAATAATCAAGGGTGAATTTACTGACAGGTCAATAAAAGGATTATAAATAATAATAGTAATGACAACAATAAACATATATTGATTACTATGCTTACTTGCTATGCCAGGCACCATGCTTACTCCACAGCTATTATCTCCTTTCATACCAGAACCACCCCTGAGATTAATACTATGATTTTTCCTTCATGACAGGTGAGAAAACAGGGCCTGAGAAAAGGTAAGCAATTTGCTCAAGGACCTACATGGTCAAATGCTCTAAGAAAATGAGTTTAACAACTGGACTAATCTTACTTTGTCAATTACATAAATTAAAATTTCTGCATTTCAGAATTCCCATGAATGGCTGCCATACAGTCTGAGTTTATTTGTAAGCAATCATGTACATTTAATAAAACTGTAAGTAATCATGAGTAAAGTTTTGCAGAGGCCTTTCAAAATTTTTTCATTTAGTTCTCCTAGCAACATTAGAGAAAGTATGATGAGTCTCATACTATAAATACAGAAATGAAAACAGAAATCTCTGACGCATATCCAGTTTATTCAGCAAGCCTCCAAGAAGGTAAAGCAGACCAGATCATCAACCAGTAGAGCTGAACTTACTTGTTTTGTTCCCATATTCATACACCTGTTCTTTTTTATTTTTAACTTGCACTGTTGGTTTATTATCTTTTTTTAAATTTAATTTTATTATGTTATGTTAACCACCATACATTACATCATTAGTTTTTGATGTAGTGTTCCATGATTCATTGTTTGCGTATAACACCCAGTGCTCCATGCAGAACGTGCCCTCTTTAATACCCATCACCAGGCTAACCCATCCTCCCTCCCCTCCCCCCCAGAACCCTCAGTTTGTTTCTCAGAGTCCATAGTCTCTCCTGGCTCATCTCCCCCTCCGATTTCCCTCCCTGTTCTTCTAATGAAATCCTAAGCAAAAGTTCAATATAAAAAAGAAAAGGTGAGCTGCTTCTCTTACAGTAAAGCTCCGTCTGTTTGCCCCCCATTCAATCCTTATATCTGTTTTTAAGGGAACCCCTCAAAATGATGAAAACAATGCTTTAAATAATTTTAATATTTTACAATCCATGTCTTTGTTTAAGATATAAATTGAATCCCACATATATACTGAATTTGTAAAGGTGATAAACAGAAACAAGTTTGAACAACCACATGCGTTCTCATCAAACTATTGGAATTTTTAAAAAAGTATAAAACTTTAAACTAACCTCAGTGTTCCTCAGGAAACTAGATTTTTATGAAGTTCAGCAAGGTGGTATTCTTCCCAGTGTGGGAGGGGTTATTAGCAATTGGCTGTAACAAGTATTAAGTATCATTATAGTGTGTTGGTAAGGGGAATTTTACTCAATCCTCCATGTATTTTTAATATGGATGAGGTTTAGGAACATTTTAGACTGGGAAGAATTATTTTTTATTTACCTCATATTGTTATAGCAGGGACCTTGAACTTGCCAATGATCCGTGTCATTTTACTGAATATGTCACATTAGAACAGGAGATTAATTCACAGCCAACAGTAAACACTCAGGGCAGCTGTAAGCAGCCTGCACTATAATGTCCAAACAACCACATATGACATTATGCATTAATATTGCTAGCCCTGGTAGTAACCCTTTTCATAATAAAAGGGTCCTTTTACCGAGAAAACAAATCACATGGAAATGTCATAACGTTCCCAGAAAAAAACTGTACATGATTACAGATATATATTGAGGGTGGCCAAACAAAAGAAAAATAATTTGTCATCTTGGCTGACACAGTATGACTCAGGTAGAAAGAGAAGGGCTTTGGAAAAATAAAATTCAAGCAGAAATATGATGAATGTTATTTTTTTTTGTTTAGGCTGTGGGCCACTTAAATCTAACTGAGGAATTCGAGCGTACAAATAAAATTCACATTAACCTGTAAGGGTATTGCTGGAAGAAATATGTACCTATTTTTATCATAAATGTTCCATCTCTCATACCCCCTCAGAAAAAGGTAAAGGACATTCAACTGCACAGAGAAACCAGTTGCCAATCACAGCAGTGAGGATACTGTCCCTGGGTTATAATTATTGTTCTAAGTTCACTGTGTGATTTCAGGCAGGCATCACCATGTTACAGTAGCTCAACCAAAAGCCTCAGATTTTGATCAGTGAGAAGAATGCTATTTGCTCCTTTTTACTCTCACCAGAATATTGTGATGTTTCGAGATATGATGTCTGTTAAGCGCTTGCTTAGAAAGCAAGTGATTTATAAACACTGATCTTACAGAAGAAATTGTAGGAGCTTGACAGTCCCAGGAAAATGCAGTGACAGATCTTACTCTTTCCCAAATGTAGCCATATATATATATATATATATATATATATATATATATATATATATATACTTAAAACAAGATATAAAATATATATTTTTTAGACAGAATATAAAAAGCCTGATTTTTAAAAGAATGCAGAGCTAAGAATAAGTTCTGAGAAATCATGAGATCCTACCACCATCTTTAGCTGAAATAAAAAATTTGAGAAGTATATATTATTGTTGCGTGGTGCAATAGTTTCCACATTTGCATGCTTCAGTAATTCCATGTACATGCATTCACACATAGGCACACATAGGAATACATACATGCATATATATACATATATATGTATTGAATATAATTTCTGAATATAGGTAAGTGTGGAGGAATATAGATAGTTTTTTATGCTGTTTTGATTTAGACAATTTAAGAATTCCATATGCTTTGATAGTCTTTTTTTTTTTTTTTTAGTTGTATTTCTGGTAACCAGTTACATATCTTGGTGGCATGGCAAATATTAATGCAAATAGTCCAATATTCCTGCAAAATAATGCATGTTATTTTTCCTTTAAAATTTAAAGATAAATCATATTTAATTACTTTACTTAGAACTTCTCATAAAGCGGCCATCTTCTCATAAATGGAATGGAAGACAATGCTTCCCATTAAGGGCTCAGGGAAACACCCCAGGCCTGTCAGCCTCTAGAATTTTAGGGACGTAGTCAAGCACTCTGGTTCCAAAGAGCTCCTTCTTTCCCTAATTGAGTTGTTCTAAAAGTCTACACATTTTTCCCCATGGGTCCCAACATCACAAAGTTGTATCATTTAACGCGGCTCCACAGTCAGAATGTTGTTCCATGAAGAACTGAGTAATGTTATGTTAAAAATAAAATATTAATTAGGAGCGTCCAAGGCCAAGATGCCTTTCAGTCAAGATGGCATTAGCCCTGGTCTGTTCCCCTCTCATTCGACTTTCACCCTTTCCAAAATTTATCTTTCATAAGGGCTGGTTGATGAGTCCAGAGCTCATGTGTCTTCAACTGCATGTTCTATTAACTGAAATACGTTAGGGAAAGGTAAAGAGTGTATTGATTTCCTCAACCTCTAACTAAAATATAAGTTTCATTAGTTTATTTACTGAGGTATGTAAAACAGTCTCAGAAAAACCTAGAAAAATCAAAGCATTGCATAGTACTCCCATTTCACCCTCAAAATTCAGATGCACGGTGATAGCTTTTCCAAACCTGACACCACTTCCTTGTCATGAAGTTCAGATAAGGGGGATTTTTTTTTTTTTTTTTTTTTGCCAGCAGCTGAACAGCAGATTCCCGAAAGGTTGAAACACAGAGGAACAGTTTTATCTTCTATGTCCCTGGAGGGGAGGGATATACCAATGGATAAAAGGGCAAGTGAAACTGAGAGACCCTGCTCATTTACGTGGAAGTTCTGAGAAGTTCAGGGTACTTGATACATCATCGAGTCAGTGCTCAGAGGCACACTGAATTGCCCGTATTCCTGTTTTCAGTTAGGTCAAGGGAGTAAGTTAGGTGCCTTAGAATCTGCAATTAACTTGTTCAGAGCACTGGAGTATCACTGAGCCCGTTGCAATGGCAATTTGCTAAATGGTATCTAGTGACCAGGAAGAGGGAGTGCAGTTCCCTGTGTGCTTACTTATTTCCAGGAAGTCATTTGCACCCTAGAAGACTCTAGCTGATTAGAGGCCATTTATCCCAGAAGGTACTAGACATGGCAGAGCCAATGCAATGGCCTCAAAATCAAGGTCAGACAAACACGGCACAGACATGGAATTTGGAGCCCAGAGACCAGTGAGAGTGGGGAAAGTTTGGTTTAAAAATGGCTGTGAGAAGTCCAGTGCATTATTAGGCTGCCTTTAACGGGGTTATATAGCTAACGTGACCCAACGGTTGAGAAGTTTAACTAGAAGCTTAACTAAGGCACAGAACTCAAAATACAAAAAAGAACCAGCTTGCTCTCGGTGATTTTAACAGTGTGATAGAGTTTTCAAAACTCAGAAATAATCCCATAGAAGATTAGACTAAGAAGCAGCGTTTACAAATTTACTTCCCTGTTCTATTTGCTCGTTTTCCTGTTTAGATTAAATATTATGCTATTGTTTGTATTTATGATTAATGGCAAACACAGTATTTGCAGAAAATGTACAGCCAGTTTTGAAAACTCTTTCTTTTTGTGACCTATCATAAGGATACAAAGTATGAGACAACCAGTTCTATGCTATGTGTGGCTCCGTCCTTGAAGAATGTGCAATGCAAATTTTATTTTCCATTTATTATGTTACATGCAGTGCTCATAAAAACTGGAAAATATTGATTTTCAATGGGAACAATATTTAAATCATTTATTTTATGCTCAATGATTCAGAATTAGTTATAAGCCTTTAAAAAGTTATATTTATTTCAACTGTGTACCCTGTTCTGGCAGAGGAGCTGTGCTGAGTGGACAGCTGTGATAGAAGAGTGTCAGTTGTGGACCTGCCCAGAATCTTCCCTCCGAAGCTGAAAAACTCACACTGACTTTTTTTTAAAAATTCCTTCTCTGGACCTAATGTAAAACATTTATTCTTGAAGAAAACTATGTATGAACAACCCTGGAGAATGGCATCCACACCAAAATGAGGCCTAGTGTCATGCTTCATTTTTCCATGTTAGATTGAGCATCAGAATATGAAGAATTTCAATATCAAGCAAGAAGTTAATAAATCTGTTATCAGTCTGTATGGAAACTTTTTTTTCCTTTCAGCTTATGGCACAGTTTCACTGTTCCTGATGAAGCAGTTGAATGTTCAAGTGAGCTGTAAAACCCTGATTTTAGATAGATAGATGGGCGATAGATGATAGATAGATAGATGATAGATGATAGATGATAGATAGATAGATAAATAGATAGATGATAGATGATAGATAGTAGATAGATGATAGATAAATAAAAACTTTTCCCATAACTATATACTAAAGTCAAAGTGAGAGAGATGTGAAAATAGCAAAATAAAAAAAGGAAATCAATGAACTAAATCCTGGCTAAAGCTGGAGAAATAGTCCCCCCAAAATGATTGAAACATTTAATTATTTTTTGAGTGTGACTTTCTTCCCATTTATTTCAATGTCAGGACCAGTCTTTGAAGGACCGGATTCCTTTTTCTATGATGTGTCAACAGATATACTTTTTTTTTTTTTAAGATTTTATTTATTTATTTGAGAGAGAGAGAATGAGAGAGAGCACATGAGAGGGGGGAGGGTCAGAGGGAGAAGCAGACTCCCTGCCGAGCAGGGAGCCCGATGCGGGACTCGATCCCAGGACTCCAGGATCATGACCTGAGCCGAAGGCAGTGGTTTAACCAACTGAGCCACCCAGGCGCCCAACAGATATACTTTTTAACAGCCCTGTTGACACGGGCGCTCAGCCTGGGATTTTTTAGTCTGTATACTGATGAGCCGTCATGGAAGCATTATAATACTGAGATATATTCAAAATAGCATTCACAAAATAATTTTTACAGAAATCTCCCATAATATCAAAACTATATTTAAAACTAACAAAATCATATCTAAGAATAAAATAGATAATGCTGTCTCAGTTTTACTAAATATGGAGAGCCTACTACTTGTGGTATTTTTGAAGTTTATAGTACACAATCCAAAGATTAGTAAGACTCAGATTTTAAGGAATTCATAGAGTAAAAATAAAACTACATATTTAAAGAATCATTACAAGTTAAGGCAGAGGTATTAGCAAATCTAAAATGTGAAAAGTTTTACTGTAGAGGCGTTAAGAGGGATTAGAATAAAAACAAAGTAACCATACCTCGGGTGGTGGAAAGCCAATGGAATTTTGCACCCACATAGATCTGGGTTCAAATCTTGGCCCTTTCACTGATAATGATGAACTATTGATATGATGATGAAATAAACCTATTATAATCAATTACTATAGCACTGCAATAGAAAAAAAAAAAAAGAATGTTACAAATTGAATGCTACAGGGCACTCTGAATGGCCAGGATTACCCAGTTGTGCAATTAGGGGAAAATCTCAACCTCACGGAGGGTGAGGAGAAGTAGACATGCTATAACTCCCTAGTGCCAAAAATACATCATAAGATGGTACATCAGAGCAGGACAGCTGATTACTCACAGTTAAGCCACCAGTATGAGTATTGCCATGGTAATGCTGTTCTCCTTGGGCCCGCAAGTCCACAGGGTGACGCAATGGGCTCAGGTGGAGGTTTTGCACCCAATTCCACAACTGAGGAATCCAAGGCCAAGGGTCCACCCTTTCTGTAGTAGGCAGCAAACAAGTCAGTTCCCCTCCCTCAGGGAATAAACAATTGCATCTGGTCACTTTGATTAAACCGCTCAGTGTCTGGGGAGGAGAAGCCTCGGAATCCGCAACTCTGAACTCAGAAATCCACTGATGCTCAGGGCCCATAGGGACTGCCTCTCTCAATACCAATATGAGAATAAACGTGGGCCATTTCTTATAGAAATATTCCAAAGACATAAAAGCAAAATAAAATTCAAGTTTGAATGTTTACTTAAATATTTCTGTGAAGGAATAGAGACGAAAATATAGTAATAAATAGAAGGAAAAAGCAGATGGCAGTAGAGGAATAAGAATGAGGTAAGTAGGTAGATGGGGAGAAGGATGTAGATGAAGGTAGAGTTTCTCAACCTTACCACACTGACTTTTTGGACCTTGGCCCGAAAGCATTTGAGGACAGATAATTCTTTTAACAGAGTTCACTAACGGCTGGTTGCAGAATTGGGACACCAAGGCTGTCTGGTACCCACCTGATCACCAACTTCTGTGGAAGAGCTAAAGTCACAAAATGTAAGGGAGAAATCTTTCTCTCCCTTGAAAGAAGCACATTAAAAGAGAAGTTTGCTTCTTTTTTCAAGAAACATGTCGAAGAAAATGCCTTCTCAGTTTTTCAAAAAGTGCTTATTATTATTAAAAGATAAAGCTTTGAAAACTCAAACAAAAGCTAGAAATGCGTTTCTTCCCGTCTGTATTCTTTTGGAGCCCAATAGGGAAATGATAACATAGTTAAGACCAATCAAAGAAAACTACACAAAACAGTTTTTGCAGTGTTTCTTTCAGAAGTATCAATTTTCCCAAATGTTCCCACACTTTATGGGAAAAAAAAGTTTATTTAATTTTCTACAGATATAAAAAGAGCACATAGTTAAGTAACAGAGCTCTCACCCGATGTGATAAGCTGGATCCACCTTTCAGTGGGAAGCATATTCCTTTGCAGGAATTGCCTGGTACATTCTGTAGGAAACTGATGACTTACAGAGACTCACATGCTTGAGCTCTGCTGTTCAGTAATAAAAGCAGCCCAAATTTATTTTTCTAGCCACTCTGATCAATGTCAGGCTTATACACAATGTGTAAGCAGGACTGATCTGAGTATCTGTTCATTACATTTCCAGACTCTGAGATCTGAGCAGAATGATCTGAGAAAAGGCTGTTATTCTTGGTAGTTTCTGTCTGGCATGCTGCATATAATATATAAATACATTCTCAAACCAACAGACTCAGGAAATTATTAAAGACTGGAGACATATGTGGAATTTTCCTTGTCTAAGGTCTATGCTCCCTCATTTGTGGTAGACTGTGTATATTTAAATGACTTATTCCATATAAATCTTACAAGAAAAACACAATTATGTGTAATTAATTTTTTTAAATACCAATTCAAATTCAATTCTAATATAATGTCATGTTGTGCCTACATTAAACCAAACACCCTAACTTCATTTATTATGAGTCAACATGCATTTTATTGCCATATCCGAGACATATTTGTCTAAGCTTTTAGATCTTGGTGGCACAGTTTTCCAGCTATAAGGTGGAAAATGAATCGCCTCCACCTTCTAAAAGCTTATAAACTATCAGGAGAGAGGCCAGAGAGACACAAGTAAGTACAATACAGTGTATAAAAGGATGAGCAATTATCGGAGAAATGCAAGGTAGGTACTAGGGGGGCACAAAGGGGAAAGGAGATGTTCTGCTAGAGGAGACTACAGGGTGTTCCAGGGTTGAGTGAGCTGGGGAGACTGGTAGGAGACGAAGCCTGAGAGACAGCAAGCAGGGGCAGACCTCTAGCTTTGTGGGCTCTTACAAAGATTTGGGTTTTATTCTGAGTGACAATGACAGCCTTGGGAGGGTTTTGAGCAGAAGAATGAAATAATCTGATTTATTTTAGCAGGATCCATGGTAGCTGTGTTGGGAATAAAGGGAGAGACAAGAGCGTACACAGGAAAGCTAGTTAGGAGTTGGCAAGTACATTAATACAGGAGAAAAAAAATAAGATGGTTTTAACCAGAGCAGAAGACATCATAGAAAGAAGAAAGAGTCAAGTTTTAAAAGAAATCCCTTTGGTACTAAAGCTAGAAAATAGTTTGAGGTGAGACTGGAAATTCTTACGTGTGGCCTAGGGTGTTTAGATTTTATTCAGTAGTCAGTTGAGAATCTCTGAGGGTTATACTACTTTAAACACTTCTAAAGATAACTTTTAAGAAAATTTGATAAACAGTTCGTATCAAACGTGGTGAACTTAACATAGTGTATAAACTTGTCGCATCACTATGTTATACAACTGAAACTAATGTAACATTGTGGGTCAAACATACTCAAATTTTTTAAAAAATTAAAAGAAATTTAAAAGTATGTATTGATAAAAATGAGAAAAATACAATGATAAGTATAAAATATAGAACTAGGTGAAAGTCAAATATATAAAACTATAAAATACTAACAAAATGTTAATAACATAGACATTTTTGATAACACTAGTAAAATATACCTTTTTCTAGATGATCAAATCAAGAGAAAAGGAAAATAACACAAAGAACACTAAAGGTATGAGGTCTTGAAAATGATTGCTGCCATGGAGACCAATAAATAATAACAATTAAAATGCAGTGCAGGAAGGACAAGCAGGATTTGGTGACTCTTATTCTGAGAGCCTAGGAAAGCAGATTTCTCACTTTCAACCCTGGTGAATGCCTTTCATAGAAATAGAGAAGTTAAAAGGAATGACTTAAATGGGAAAGACAATAAGCTGTGTTTTAAATATGAGGAATTAGCATGACAGGCGAGTGGAATGGGCTAATACTAAAGGGAGGAGATGGCTTTAGCTGAACCATCCATCACTGATATGTTGTAAGTTGAGAACCAGATTGTTTCACTGGTCACAAATTAAAAGAGACACAGGGCAGTATGAATAGGCTATCCCAAGTGTTTATTGTGGCAAACATCAAGGCGATTGCCTGCGCCAGTGTGTGTGTTTATGAAGGAAGAAAGGATGCATTGTTGCATGAGTCAACCTGACAGCCCATGGCTTCTTACTCTAGGATTGTGCAATATAGTCTGGCCTGAAATGTGGAGCTGATGTCAGTATCAGAGGGTTCCTTCCCTGTTGCCTTTTCTTAGGTAGGGGAATTCTGGTTCTTCTGGGATCTAGGGCATCACGTAGTATTTTATGAGCTTCTGGTTGATGTATTGCTCTGAGAAAGTTCAATGCCAACCATCATAAATATAATGTCATAATTTTGTCTTTCTAGTATACAAGTTTTCTACCCACTATTAATTATTTCAAATACATTATATTATTGTCACCAGTAACAACGATCATTTAACAATTAATACAAGTACATGTACTATTTCTGTGATTATTCCTATCCATCCAACTATCCAGTGATTTTATGAACTGCCTATATATACGCAGTATTATTAAAAAATCTCCTTTAATAAAGATGTTCATGTCTTTCTAAAATTAGGTGAACGAATGGTAATATCTAATGATGAAGAAATTCATCAGGGAAATAGAGGATTAACCTTTACTCCTGGTTTAATTTTAATTGATTTTTCCTTTGACCGATTTCCATCTAAAATAAAAACTTTAAAATGCTTTTTTAAGAAATGTAAAGTTATCTTTTTAAAACTTCATGTGGTTAAGCTACACCATGTCTGTAAGAAAAAGATAGGATAAGATTTTCCTGAATATATAGAAATGGTATTTCTAGTAATGATTAAATTATCGTTTGCATTTCATGGTATGAAAAATTGCTTTTGTTCTTTGTGGAGTTCTCAGTGTCATTCTCCTTTTGTCAAAAAGTAAATTAAATAGCTCAAAGGAGCTTTGTGCAGAAATGTTTGCCTCTTTATTATGTTCTAGAAGGTTGGGAATACAGATATCGCCTTTCTTTGCAGAAGGCAATATAATAACTCTGACAAGAATATAAGCAGAGTTGTTAGCAAGGATAAATGCAAATAATGTAGCTAAAGTCCTAGCTTGGGAATAACCAGCACAAGCGGGATCCATTATGACCGTGTGTTTAAGGTTGTATTTATAGTACTCGAATTCAAAGTAGGGTATTTGATAAAGTTTCAAATTTAAGATAAACTCTCTTTCATTTGTCTTCTCAGTATTGAGAACTAAACTAGTAGTACACCAGCTTTCTTTCACTTCTTAAACCCTGCTTAATGATTTTTCAGTGTTTAACAAAGGGCAGCTTTATTTTAATTCTGTAAGACTCTAATGTCTCCTACCATTACAACTGAAGAGACCTACAACAAATTGCTTTGAAACAAATCCACTCCAGTTGCTTTATTTTCTGAATAATCATATGGAGTATTACCTGAAACTCTATAATGATAAGCGAGTCTGACATATGAGATTTTGAGCATGTGAATTTCCCAATTAGTTCATGTATTTAGTCTTTTTTCACTTTTATTTCAGATATAGACTCAAGCTACTGGATTGACACTCAATATTATTGATTAATTGAACCCAGTACTCTTAAAAATAGTTTGCTACTTGCTCTTATTACTAAATGGTCAAATATTTCTAATGTTCAGTCTAGAATTCCTTTGTTCAATACAAAATCAATATTTTGCATGTTATCTTTAAGACTAATTTGATCTCTATTCTTAAGTAATGATAACTCTTGAAGGTTTATTTGGGGCCTGTCAATATCAAACCAAGGGCAAGAGAAATGATAAAATACTCTGTTAGAGGAATTTATATAATTTTTACTATTCAGAAAAAAAAAACAGCTTTAAACTCTCCCTTAACTAAGAGAAAACTCATAAAAACTTTTCTGCTAGGGATATATAACTTTTATAAGGGCAAAAATGACATTTATCCAGGAGAAAATCACATTTGCTCATCAGCATTTGAAAGCTGAAATCATCAGACAATTTTAATTTCACTTTTAGAGTTGACAGTAATTCTCTTGGATTCCTTTTTTGATTCTAGATTTTTTATTTTTTTGAGCTTTCAAGATTTAGATGTCCATACTTATTTTGAATCCTAGTGGCAACTCTGTTGTAGATTTAAATCTGTGCTTAAGTCTTATTTTCCTTACTTTGACATATCCCACCCAGCTGAGCTATGGTACTGGTTCATTGTAATCACAATAGGAAGAACAGAACTGAAAGGTTCTGAATAAATGAAGTAATTTTTCTTGTTTGTGCCCTTGGACAAGAAATCTGCAGCTTCTTTGGAAATTCTGTCACCTACAAAGCCTCTATGAGCATAGTCAACCTACTGGGTAAAGATATTTCTAGGAAGATATTTCCAATAGAGTTCTTCATTTTAAGTTAAATATTTAAGATCCACTATATTTATGGATTCAAACAGGATTCACCCACCAATTACTTATTCTTCCAGGTTAATTAGTCACCTCTGTTGCCTTTAGGACATCCTTGAAGGAAAAGTAAATAACAGCTCCAGGAATTAGGTAATGAAAATTGCCCTATGTTCAAACAAATTATTCAAAGAAATTAGTTTGGGCCATTCAATACTGGATTTTCAGTTCTTATCTTTTATATAAATCTGCCCTCTATTTTCTCTTTTTGAATTCTCCTTTAGACTAAGAAATTCTTCCTTGCTGCTGCTTACATACAACTTTTCCCTTTATCCATTCATAGATCTTCCTACCCTTTCAGTGTAAATTTGTTTGACCCATGTTGATACCAGTCTTTGATGCTTTCTCCAGGTAATGAAAATAATATTTAATATTTTTAAATATTTACAGGCACTGTTCCAAATTTTTTACATAAATTATTTCATCCATATGGCAAGTCTTTGAAGGACTAATAATTTTATTCTAATGTAACAAATGAAGCAAGCAGAGTATTAGGAAATGTCCATTACACGCTCCATTTGTAATTAAAATTTGCCCCAGGATTCCATTTCTGTTAAATTGCACTAAAATTTTCCCAACTTTTCCTAACCAAGTACTTAAAGGGGCCATTAGGTATCATCATCAGAGTTACACATCAAGCTTCTTAGATGGGTTGTGAGATAGACATGGAGAAGTATCCAAATTCTTGGAAAGGTATATTAAAAATAATCCTTTAGTTGTTTTAGCTATGCTACCCTGGAGAAGCACTACTCCTCAGTTGATAATCACTGCTTGAGTAAACCTTACTCTTACAAATTGTATAAACTTACCTTTCAGGTTTCAACTGTCACTGTATATTATAAATAAATCAATATCTTTAGCATCATATGTGGCTGTTTACATGACAATTCCACTTGAATAGACACATTCACCTCCAAATGCCCAAAAGTGAACTCTGCATCTTCCATTTGTATCCCCTTGTCAGTAGGATCACTCCCAAGTTACTTTTTGTATTACTCAGGGTTCTCCAGAGAAACAGAACTAATAGGATGTATATATAGAGGTATAAATATAAATAAGAGATTTGTTATTGAAATTACCTTACATGATAATGGAGACTGAGATGTCCTACAATCTGCTCTCTGTAAACTAGAGAACCAGGAAGCTGATGGTGTAAATCCTAGTCAGAGTCCAAAGACTCAACACCCAGGAGTGTTGATGTCCAAAAGCAGAAGATGGATGTCTCAGCTCAACCAGAGAGCAAATTTGCCTTTCCTCTGCATTTTTATTTTACTGTGAAGATGTCCACAGATTTGATGATGTCCACCTGCATTGGTAAGGGGGTTTTTTACTCAAATGCCAAAGAAACACCCTCACAGATACACCTAAAAATAATTACTATCTGGATATCCCTTAGCTAAGTCAAGTTGACACATAAAATTAGCTATCACACCTGCCTCAGGACCCCCGGAATCCCCCTCCACACTGTTTTTTTTTTTTTTTTTCCCTGACGCTTTATCAAAAAAATTATTCAATTTTACATTTACAATCAAACTTCTCTCTCTTTCTTAATGCCTTTTGTCAAATTCTCAGGCAAGATAACTACAATCTATTTTCCAGATGATTTTAGGATTTTTTTTTTTTTTTTTAGCTCTAGGTCATTTTATTGTATTTTTACTTTAAAAGGATGGATAACTAGAGAGCAGAAGAAATACTGTTAAAACTGTTATTTGCTTAAAGTTGCTCATATTAATTTGGGGAATTCATATTTCTACTAATCTGCTATTCCAGGGAAAAAAATGGGAATTTACTGTAGGAGAGTTAAATATCATAATATTCCATATTGTGGGACCTGAGGCATAAACATGTGTTTACTTCCTTATATTATCATTTGTATTGATTTTAAGATCTTTTTAACTACACTCCTTCCTCTAATCTCTCTCTAATTTGACCCTATGCTTCATGACATCACTTTGATCATGACCCAAACTCTTATTCTGATTTAATTTTACACGATGATCCTCAATGGCATTCTAGATTCTAGCCATGTTTGTTTGATTTTGATTGGACTATTCCCATGTTTAACTTATTTATTTATTTTTTTAAAGATTTTATTTATTTATTTGACAGAGAGAGAGAGATAGCGAGAGCAGGAACACAAGCAGGGGGAGTGGGAGAGGGAGAAGCAGGCTTCCCGCCGAACGGGAAGCCCGACATGGGACTCGATCCCAGGACCCTGGGATCATGACCTGAGCCGAAGGCAGACGCTTAACGACTGAGCCACCCAGGCGCCCCCATGTTTAACTTAAATATATCTATTCTCCGTGAAGCAGCTATTCTAATGCATTTCCCTGCTTCATCATTTAAAGTTAGTGGTCCACCTTCTTATGCTGTGGTAACACAGTAAATTGTGCATTTATGTTTTGGAGAATTAAGTCACATCATAATTATCTCTCCACAAGTCTATCATTCTTGTAAAACTGAAAACTCCTCAAAAATAGACCCTGTCTCCATGTTTGTATGTGGATCACTGATTATGATTACTAGAACTTAGGGAGTGTAAGATGTGGAGAAAAGTTTATCTTCTTAGCAGTTCGTACTTGAATTTTCTTGAAGTGGGAGACCAACTTTGTTGCAAAAAAGCTTTGAAAAGACCTCTGGGGATAGAAGTTGGCCTGAGGCTGGGCCTGTGTTATATTTCATAGGAAGTGATTTTGCATACTAAAGAAGACTGGTCAGACTTAGAGCAAGATCCACAGATGGTGGCAATAGAGACTTTAGGCAGAATAGAAAGATCTATTGGGGATTAATTAAATAGTTCTCTTTGTTGTGGGCAATGATCTGTCTCCCTAAGATATTTTCAGTAAGCTCTATAGGCTTATTCACTAGAGTAGGTATTTTATGGTGAATATGAAAAGACACTGAGCCTTGTTTCTCTAAGTGTTTGAAGTCAGAGTAAGAACACTGAACTTTTTAAAGAAACTTTTCCTACCTTTATGAGTATAGAAAGGGGAATCAAATACAATTAAACAAAATATTGCCATATATATTATATCAGTTATATCAGATATATATGTATACATATATATATCCCAGCACATTCTAGTACTTTTAATTTTCCAGAACAGATGAGTCAAAAGGCATGCATTTTGATGTCTTTTCAACAGTACTGCAGTTCAGAATGCTTGTTCCTAAGTAAAATTTCAGTAGAGCAGCAGCAAGAGGTTGAGTATATCAGGATGACTAGTAGCCTAAAAACTACAAAGTTTGCTGAGGAAAATAAATAATACATTGAAAAAGTAGCAGTGTTAGCAAAACCAAAGTTTTCCAATTTGATACACACCTACAAATAAAATCATAGCATAGGTATAGCTACCATTACTCTGCTATCGTCACTACATTAAATATCATACCTACATTATCTCCTTAATCCTTATAAAACTCTGAGGGTGCTATCATTTCTATTTTACAGATAACTGAGGATGAAAGAAGCAAAATGTCTTCCAAGACCATATAAGTGACAATGTAAGAATTCTAACAAGAACGCCTTCTAAGTAAGGTTTATCTGATTCCAGTGTCCATTTGGTAGCGATATCCGTTTGATGGCTCCACCAAACTTAATTTTGAAATGACACACAGTAGAGCTCAACAAGCGTGATCTATAAATGAAACAAATTCAGAAAGGTAATTTTTCAGATAAAGAGAAAATATATATTTCCCCCCCAAAATATTAGTTAATAGAATAGTTCTCTTGCTTCAGTTATCTAATACATGTTATTGAGTATACTTTGACATATCCTAAAACATTAAGCATTAAGAGTGTTCTTATATATTTTATTTTCTTAGTGAATTTTTATCCTTCATTTCCTTTTCCTTAGGCTTTCAGGTAGTTCAAGATTAGTAAAAAGTTAGAGGGATAAATTTAAGGGTCTTGGTTTTTTAGTAATCTCCATCTTTCAAATTTTAATAAAAGCTTCTGTGAAGTCAAGAAGAGTAATTTATTTGAAACTATCAACAAAACAAAAAGTCAACCTACTGAATGGGAGAAGATATTTGCAAATGATATATCCAAGAAAGGGTTAATACCCAAAATATATAAAGAACTTTCACAACTCAACATCAGAAAAACAAGCCATCTGATTAAAAAATGGGCAGAGGACCTGAATAGACATTTTTCCAAATAAAACATACAGATTGCCAACAGACATATGACAAGATGCTTAATATCACTAATCATCAGGGAATTGCAAATCAAAACCATAAAGAAATATCACCATACACCTGTCAGAATAGCTAAAATCAAGAAAACAAAACATAACAAATGTTGGTGAGGATATGGAGGAAAAGGTACCCTTGTGCACTGTTGGTGGGAATGTAAATTGGTGCCACCACTGTGGAAAACAGTATGGAGGTTCCTCAAAACATTAAAAATAGAAATACCATATGAACAAATATTCCACTACTGGGTATTTACCCCCTCCCCCCAAAAAACCCCAAAACACTAATTTGAAAAGACATATGCACTCCTGTATTTATTGCAGCTTTATTTACAATAGCCAAGATACGAATGGATCATATCTTGATCCATTCATAAAATCCACAACCATAAAAAAGCATGAGATCATGCCATTTATGACAACATGGATGGGCCTAGAGGGTATCATGCTAAGAGAAATAAGTCAGAGGGAGAAAGACAAATACCATATGAGTTCACTCATATGTGGAATCTTAAAAACAAAACAAATGAGTAAATAAACACAAAGCAGAATACAGAGAACAAACTGATGGTTGCTAGAGGGGAGTGGTGTAGGAAGATGACCAAAATGGGTGAAGGGGTGTGGGAAATACAGGCTTCCAATTATGGAATGAGTAAGTCACAGGAACAGAAGGTACAGCATAGGGTGTGTAGTCAACGATATTGTAATAGTATTGCATGGTGACAGATGGTAGCTATACCTGTGGTGAGCCTATAACATATAAAGAAGTTGAATCACTATGTTGTACACATCTGAAACGAACGCAACATTGTGTGTCAACTGTACTCAATTAAAAACATTTTTTTTAAAAGAGGAGTAGTATATTTGAAATCCTCAGTAATTGTTCTCACTAAGTGTAATCATAATAGCTATACTAAATTTATCTGTGATTTACATGGTAGAGGCTGAAAAATACTAGTCGTTATGTTAAAACTGTTATAAAAAATGTGAATGAGATCGAAAATGTATAACCGACCTTTGACAAAAAGAGCTAATAAAAGAGAGCTTGTCAAAATTTCCCTAGAACAAAAGCTCTGTGGGGTTATTTTTTTATACAACAGACACCACCAGTGTGCAAAATAGCTCACACATAAAAACCAGCTCAGTCAAGCTCAGCCATCACTTCCGACTCAGAAGAGAAGGGAGAGTTTTTGGCTCCTGACTCAATTGTGCCCACTTACTGCAATCAATGGTTAGGGAAATTCCAAATACTCAAATCTAGCCCTTCACAACCAGTGCTATTAAGCTATAATCTAAATTATAACTGCTATAGTGATTGCTTCACACTTTGATTACATGTTACACTATGAGGAGGCAGTGATACAGGTGTTAAATGATCATTCTAACAGACTCTCTGTAAAGTATTGGGCGTAATGGGCAGATGCAGCCCAAAATGTCTTAGAATTTCTTCCGTATTTTTTAAGTAATGCCAGGGAATGCATTTTTTAAAAAGAATTTTTTAAAATTCCTTCATGGGAAAATAATCATTTCAGTTAGGCCTTTTGGTTATGAGACTTCAGAGTAATTATATCGAAAACAATAATTACAATTTTAAAGGTGGACACTATTCTAGAATGTACCATGTTAGAAACAAGATGAGGGAGACAAAAACATATGCAGTGCCTCAGATGATTATTTTCTCCAAATGTAATCAACCATTTATGTTAAAAAACACTTCATATATGCAAAATTACTTCAATACTCCTAAGGGAAAAAGACAGGAGATTAACTTAATTTCAGACTTTTCTTCATTCTCTTTTGATTATAGATCCAACTGAATTTATATCAATTGACATAATTCTATTTTACCAAAGGAAATTCTCACTTTGTTCAAGTAAAGATACAAGGATTTTCTTCTGCTTCTTGTGTGTGTATGTGTGTGTGTGCTTTCATTAAGAACAATGCTTCCATAAACCCACAAAATTTCAGAGTTCAGTGAGACAATAGGCACCATTTCACCAATCTGAACCGCTGCAGAACACAGGCTGTATCTTATTCATCATTATATTATGATCGATGCCTGCTAAGTGCCTGGCTCTCAGATGTTCTAAAAATTGCAGTTTTATTGAATTTGTGAATGAGGAAATTGAGACCCAAAGAAAGAGGCTACTTAACCAAGACCTTGCAACCAGTGAGGAGAAAAGCCAGAAGCAGCTCCTAGATTTTGGAATATTAATTCATTATGATTTTCTACCATATATTAACAGATTTGGGTAAATCATAATACAGTAAAGTAATGATATTTGATTTTTGATTATAAAGAGACTATTCACTGCTTGTAAAACCTAAGTGGATACCGAATGGAAACTTACTTTAGCTGGATTCTGAAACTACCAATGGTGAGACCTACAGTGTTTATAAGTTCTCTAAACTCTGCCATATAAAGTGTAATTTAGTATTGCAGGCAAGTTTGAATTAAAAGATAAACCAGCGCTCCTTAGTTCCTTTTGTGCTTGCCAAAGTAAAAATACTGGAAGCACAGAACTAACTGGCTCTTGCTACTTTCTGAAATTGACAGGTTGATAACCAGAGGAAACTGAGTTCTCTCTTTGCAGAATGCTAATTTAATTGAAATTTTAATTAAAAGAATATCAAAGTACATGTTTCCTTCTAATAGACAACACCTGCAACATTTGAAAATGATTTGTTTGGGTTGCTAAATTTTTAGTGTTACAGAAGCAATTGACTGCACCCATATGCCCATTGCGATGAACAAATATGTAGGAACTGAAAGATGATTCATTGCTGAAAAATGATGAAAAAATTACTCATTCCTTAAAAAAAGAAAATTGTTTGTGATATTTAACATAGCAATATAAACATAGTTAACCATCCTCTGTGAGATCTGCTGGAATTGGACACAATAATTTGGATTGCAGTTTCAACATTTTGTGGGCTTTTTTTTTTTTTCCTTTAGGATTCTTAGTAAGAGATCTTTGAGGGAAAATTACCTCAATGACACATGTTGATTATATTTTATCTTGAAGTGTTGTACTTTCCAATTGCTAAAAATATGTGAATATTCCTCAATATGCTAATTTATTACAGGCAGGCCTCATACACCTGCCAAAATAAAACAAAATATGCATGGTCTTATTCTATTATAAGGAAAACTTCTGGAATTTTTCCAAGCACCTAGTATTAAACCTATCCACTGATAAAAAGTACAGCTCTTAGAAAACATTCTTCTTTAGATATAATAGAGATGAGAATATGATACAAATTAAGAACATAATATTCTTATATTACCAAAAGAAGAGAGACATAATTATTATATTATAAGTGATATAACATCTATTATGTTAACAAAGTAGATTAGAAATTGTCGTGCTCATTATAAGCAAAGTGCTTTTTCATTTAGGTTAATAAAATTATTTTTAATTTTTCATCCCCTTAAAATTTTAGTTTAAGCCACAAAAAATGAAGAGGAAAATGAAAAGTTATTTCTAAAAAGAATCAGGAGCATATTGTCATTATTTCTCTAGTCATAAATTACCAACATGACACAATGTGAAAAGAGCCAGAATCTCAAATATAATTTAAATTCTTTTAAATAATTCTTGTATATCATCCAGACATTTGATGAGTGCCAAAATGGTGATTTTGTATGCTACCAAGGGCACAGGGGAAAGCTCTGATAGAGAGGAGGACACAGAAAAAAAGGATAGGAGGATAGAAAGAGGAAGAAAAGAGCAAGAGTTAAGATAAAGTAGGTAAATCAACAATAGCAAAGGAAAATTGAAGATTGAAGCTATTTTTTAAACATTCAATGGCATCAATTTTTGCCTCATATATAGTAATATGTGTAGATTTATAATTTCTCTGAATTGTTTAAACAACTGATATAATTATGCAATGATATGTAATGGCATGACAAAACTCCTTGCAAGTAACTACAAAATCTATGATTGGCATGACAAAACTCCTTGCAAGTAACTACAAAATCTATGATTGTATGATTTCAATAAAATTTTATTTCAGTGGGAATAATATATGGAATAGAATACATTTTTTGTTAACTCTCTTTAATTTTTGTTTTCCTCAATTTGTTTCAAGAGTAGATTTTATTGTATGAGCTTAATTATATTTTTTAGTTTATATTCAGTAAGCTTATATTTATTTTCCATTACCAGAAGTCAAAGGTATCATTTAGGATCCTCATCAAATTCTTATACCTCAACCAGTGGACGTTGAGTAATCAATCACTGACTTTAATATCTAAATTTGATTATAGAGAGTATTGACATTGCATTGCCTCCTTGATTTCTCTTTCAAGTCCTTCATTATCTGAACACTGCTTCTCTTTCTACACCCACTTCTTACTTACGTACTTATTGAACCTCCACCAATACCCCATATCCACCCATTATTAATATGAGAAGTTTTTCTAAGAAATTTCCAAGATTTTGTACATTTACCCTCTCTCTTTAGACTGCCATTTTCTTTTCCTGCTTTTTTCTCATGTTTTTGATTTGAGTATCTCCTTGCTCATCCTTCATAATAAAGTCCAGTCATCAACTTCAGCAAGAAGCTTCCCTAATTTCCCAAGTGGAGGTAGGTATAGTTCCTCTGTGACTCCATAGCATGATAATCATTAATACTCCACAAACAGAATAGTTATCTAACCTAGAGTCAATCAATGAACACAATTAACATAGCCCTGTAGCTAATTAATTAAAATTCAGAGTCTTTCTAGGTTATATGTTTTGTCCTTAAATTCTAACCTAGTTTTATTTCCTTGTCTAAGCCCTTAAAACTGACTATCAAGGTATCCACTTGGCACAGTCCCAACCTCACCCCAGGGAACAGTTTCCCAGACCCAAGTCCCATGTCGCCTGCTTGTTATTCAAGAATTTGCACTGCCCTGCTGCGCCACAGTGCTGTCAATAGAGCTTCCTTCAGTAATGAAAATGTTCTGTTTCTGCCCTGTCCAGTATGGCGGCTATAGCTACATGTGACTATTGAGCTCTGGAAATGTGATCAAGGAACTGGATTTTTATTTAAAAAAATAATTTTATTTTTATTTATTTTTTTTAAAGATTTCATTTATTTGTCAGAGAGAGAGAGAGTGCACAAGCAGAGGGGGTGGCAGGCAGAGGGAGAAGCAGGCTCCCCACTGAGCAGGGAGCCCGATGCAGGACTCCATTCCAGGACCCTGGGATCATGACCTGAGCTGAAGGCAGACTCTTAACCCACTGAGCTACCCAGGCATCCCTAAAAAAATAATCTTATTTTAAATAGCCACTGTGGCTATTTAATAGCGACTAGTGGTTACTGGATGGACAGCAAAGGTCTATGATTTTTTAACCAAGCCTAAATACTTTTCCTGGAAATTAATTAATGGATTCCTTTATTTCCTGGAAAATGGAATCATGAGATCTGAGAATAGAAAAAGACTTCACTAAAAGTATATTAGAAAGCATTAAAGGAAAGAATGTCCCTGCTTATTTTCTTATCTTTATGATAACAAGATTGGGCTATGTAACTGCTTGAGTCACGTTCCACTTAAACTTGTAAGAGACGTTGCTATCCACCCATTCCTCCATTCATTAGTCCATCCATTCCCGGGCTGATCATTTATCCATCTGATACGCATTTTGAGCTCCTACAAATGCAGGCAGTGTGCTAGAAAAATGGAGATATAAAGATGATTCCATATATCACAGTTCGCATATGAACTGAAGAACTTTTTTTCTAATCGGAAGAACATTAGCCTTCTATCTCTAAAAATGAAATACATTCTTTTCTTCAGGTGTCTCTTTTTTCCTATTTTAATATTAACTTTTCAATGCTCTGTCTACACTCAATAAGAAGTGGGCCTGCCAAATTTTTACTTTATTTTTGGGTCTATAACCACAGCTTTAAAATTTATGGGTAAATGGCATGGAGTCTTTTTCTAAATCATGACCATAGCAAAAATTAATCTATGTAACTTTGTGCAAGCTACTTCTCTGAATTTCAGGAAATTGTCTCTAATGCACAAAATAGGATAATTATAATAACATACATACATACTGTTTCCTGTTAACCTCAGATCCTGTCCACCTAATCACTGTGCTATTTTAAGTACCATGCTTTTCTGACTATTAAATGAGATACATAGAAAATATACCTCGCCCAGCATCAGACATACATTAGGCACTAACCCAAAATTATTTATTTCTATTCCCTCTGGATATGTCACCAGCATATAGTTATGTGTACTGACAGGAGTCCAGATTGTCTGTGTTTCAAGCCACTTACTAGCTGAGCGAACATGGGCAAATTACTTCAGTTTGCTTTGTATTATATCCACATTGAAAACAAGGATGATAAAGGTCCCTCCTCCACTGGGTTGTTGTAAGGATCAAATCAGTTAACATATATAAAATGATTAGAAGTCCATCTAGCTCAATATAAGCACTCAATAATTATCAGCTGTCATCATCATCATCATCATCATCATCATCCAGCTGTTTCTAATACTTCTTAAACTTTAGCCTCACAGTGTTAAAACGCCGAGCAATGAACATGATGTATTGTTGATTTGGAGCATGTAGGACTACTTGAAATGTGTTATTTACCTCAAACTAAAATGAGGGCAGTGTTGTGGTTTAGTGAAAAGGACATGGCCTTTGGTCAGATAAGTGTAGCATTGCTTGTGTAACTTTGTACAAATTACTTTGCCTCTTTGATCCTTAGATTTCTCATTTATAAAAGAACAATACCATTGTCCCCATCTCATAGAGTTATTTGTCATTACACAAGGAAAATATGTAAAGGATCTAACACAAACTCTATCACATAATAAATCCTTAATAAATATTACTTCTCCATCCTGCTATTATAGACTGCAATGACTTAATGAGTTTTGAGTTTTAAGGAATTAAGAAATACACATTCAATGAATATCTAATTATATGTGTTCCATATTTTTTAAGATAACCCATAGTCCGTAAATTTCCATGGGAAGAACTGACTATGCATACATAAATATGTGCTTAATAAATTATCTCATCTTCTTATTTATTCTCTAGCAAAGAGCAAACTCCAACTGTGAGACGTGTGTTTTCTGATGGGTGGAGTGCTGAATTGGGAGTTAGAAGCCATGCCCATGTGTGGCTGTTGGTTTTCTGGTATCTATTAGAAAAGTCACTTAACTTTTCTTCACTCCTTCCAGCTGTGAAGGATCATACTTCCCCACAGGAAAATGTATAAAGTTATGGAAGATCCACAGATGAGATGTACGTTCTTTCATCTGATGAACTTAAATTCTCTTCCTTACTCCCACACCAGGTCTGAAGTCTGGGAGTGTTTCTAGGGTTGGCAACATGCTCAAGGGCACACAGTCAGAATCAGGACTATAAGAAGACTCTGAACTACTTTGCTGATCCCTAGAATGGCCATATTACATGCTTGGCAAAGACATCGCCTTTCTTTTCCACATTTTTCCACCCATAGCCTGGCAGAGAGCTAATGATTTTTCAAGGGCCAGTTTAAATGTCAACTCTTCTTAGAAGGCTTTGCCAAAACTCATTGGCTCTGGTCCACAGACTGAATCTTTCCATCCATCCTTTTTAATTCTATAGCATTTAATTGGTGTGATTAGGATAATATAGGAAATTTATCACATTTTATTATAGTGCAGTTGTTTGCATCTCTGTCTGCCATCCTAGACTGGGAGTTCTGTGATGGCAGAAACCTTTTTGTTTGCTTAAATCAGAGCCTGGCATGTAGTCAGTATTCGATAAACTTCTCTTGAATTAAACCAAGATCTTGGTTTCCTGGAATTTCCTCTAAGCTATTTTGTCTCATTGAAACAAAGACTAATGTTAAATGATTATATTACTGGATAAAGGCTCAGTTTTTATTTTCCTATTTGATGATAACTTGCAGTTTCTGATAGTAGTCCGTGCTAAGTTGAAGGTCATAAAATCACTGAGGTAAAAGGGAATTCTTTTAAATAATAAAAGCTGAGATATTATCAACCTGTCAGATCTATTTTGAGCAGATGTGTGAATAGTCACACAAACAGTAAACATATATGCATTGAACATACACACACATGTATATGATTTATAGAATTAGTACAATGTAAAAGATAGAAATTTCAAATAAAGTTTCACTCACTCATGGTTCATAACTTGATGCACAGAATAGTGTGCTGACTATATCTTTGATTAAAACAACTGAGTCAAATATTATTAATATGAAAAATTTCAACCAATCAAATGATGTTATAGTATAAAATTTGCAAGAGGCAAGTATTTGTCCCCTAACAAATTAATAGACTGGGCACTTAGCCAATTGAACTAATTGTTTTCAATTCATGCACTTAAGTTATATCTACATTAAACTTAAATAACTGGCTAAATGAGTTAACTAATCTGTCTTACTCCAAAATTGTATCAAAGATTTTATTCCATTCATTTCTGAACAACAAGAAACCAATCTTACATCTAAAGATTTCATAATGTTAATTGGGAGGAATAGACACATTCTAGAAAATCAGCTATTTAATGATCTTGGCTGTGCTGTTCTCCAATTAGTGCTGGGTCACCAATTAATTCTTTTCCAGGTGCCCAGGCTTCCTGGATACTAGCACTGGGCTGAGTTCTCTTGATCCTTTCACCTAATGCTCCAACTATATTAATGACTTTGACCCTGCTCAGACTTAGACATCAGCTTTCTCAATTTAAAGAAAAACTATCTTTTCCATTTATTTTAAGAATGAGACAAATCATAGTAAACCCATACAGAACTACTTTGTCATTAATTGTTAGTCATGTTCTAACAAAATCACTGGGTACACTGACTTCCTATAACTATCATACTTATATTTACTCTACTGGCATTTTCTACCCCAACCCCTTAGGCCATCGGGGACTTTGTCCTGCAGCTTATTTCCTCCCCTATTTTTTTTTTTTCATTTTCTCACTCTCAATTTCCTGATTTCTCCATTTTCAAATTACTCAAGCATTCCCTTCTTTAATGAGCAAGACCCCATTTCTCAAATCTGCTGTTTCTAAACAAATCTTCTAGCTTTCACAGATACGTTTGTTTTCAAGGGAATTTTACAGTTGCTGCCCTAAGTCTTCATTTTATTACTCACTAATTCATCAACACAGGGTTATCTACTTCATTCCACTGTTATATTATTAATTCTTTCTTCTTTAAAGGTAGTCAATGAATGCAACCTTATTTAAAGACCTCAACCTATTCAGTCTCAACAATGTTTCACATTGCAAATGTCACTACCTTAGTACCTCAGTCGTGGCTTAGGTATGGATGTATGGATGGATGTATTTCCTTAGGAAATCATGCACTTGGGGGTCAGGTTGATCATGGTTCACATATCAGCTTTGTCCCTTCCTTGCTTACAAATTTCTGAAAAGTCACCTAACCTCTCTTAGCCTCAAATTCTTCATAAATAAAGTGGGGATGAATATATATATATATCACTTAGATCAGCTTCTCCACAAATTATTTACCAATCCCTACTATCTCTTTAACTTTTTAACTGAATGTGATCTGTCTTCTTCATAGTCCCATACATAGGATGACCATATAATTAATTGTACAAATATAGATACATTTTTAATCAAAAGAAGGCGCTATTAACTATTTTGCTAGAACAATATGGGTAAACCAGGACTGTCTCAGGTAAATCATGAGGTATAATTAACCAATTAAAGTATATCCTGTGTTTTTCTTTTACTTTGTTGCTTTCGTTACTTTTGACCTTTCCTGGAATCCCTCTCTGGTTCCTCTGTGATAAATAAATCTTTCAAATTTCCGTTCAACGCTCATCCCCCAGGCACACCATAATTTTCACCTCTAACCAGCCAGCATTTACCTTTCCATGCAAGTACAACCAACATGAAATCCACATGTGTAGCCATGCATTGCCTTTGGATATCACTTGTTATATTTAACTATTATAAATATAATAATTTACACTAAATAGTGTAAATTATCTCTATTAATAGATTGTATTCCAAATTTTTTTCTCTTTAGAAGATACATTTTTATGGATGTAACCTAATCTCATATTTTTTTTTGTATTCTTCATACTTTCTAGCATATAGTTCCTCAATTAGTGGGTACTTATTAAATATTTGTTGTTTGAATTATTAATTTATTATTATTATATTTTGGCTATGTTATGTTGTGGATGAGCTTAATTATATTCTAAAATTATTCTACATTATTATTTTATGGCTTGCCAAGAGACTAACAGTTATTTTCAGAAATATATATATTTATATATTTTTAGAGATTTTATTTATTATTATTTATTTGAGAGAGAGAGTGAGAGAGAGAAAGAGCACAAGACAGGGGAGCGGGAGAGGGAGAATCAGACTCCCTGCTGAGCAGGGAGCCCGATGCGGGACTCGATCTGGGGACTCCAGGATCATGACCTGAGCCGAAGGCAGTTGCTTAACCAACTGAGCCACCCAGGCGCCCCCAGAAATATATTTTTAAGAACAAAAGGGAACACAGTGACTTTCAACCACTACTAATTAATCCTCAACATATCAATATATTAGATTAACATGAACATTTAAAAACACATTAGATTAACATGAACATCCAAAGAAAATTGAAGGAGGAAAATGAATCGACATTAGTCTGGCCACAAATATAGATAGGAACAAGCTAAACTCTTGATGATAAAAGGGAGCAATATGGTCTAATTTTTTATATTTGATGGACAAATTCCCACCCCCCAACCCACCCACCCCTGAGTTCAATTATTTTTTAGCACTTTCAGAATTAATATCACAATCAGAATACTCATCATGGAGCTAAACAGAAATACAAGAGTTTGAAAGAACTCTTCCAAAATGAAAAAAAAGGGATGCCTGCGTGGCTCAGTCGGTTAAGCGTCTGCCTTAGGCTCAGGTCATGATCCCAGGGTCCTGGGATCGAGACCCACATCGGCGTCCTGGCTCAGCAAGAGCCTGCTTCTCCATCTGCCCACCTGTGTCTCTCTCTCTCTGATAAATAAATTAAAAAAAAAAATCTAAAAAAAAAAATGAAAAAAAAATTAAATCTATTTACATTATTCATTTTTTGTAAGATTTTGTAAGATTTTCTTTGAAAAGTAGAAGTTACAAGAGGCAAAATTGTGATTGCACCTATTCTTCTTTACTCTCGTTAATTTAAAGGAATAATGTTGTTACTGTGCATGATGGTCTGACTCCATTTTGAACATGACTGTTGACAGCTTTAATCCCCATAACTCCATTTCCCCTTCTGCCCCACATCTGTGTGAATTAGGAAAGCCCAGGTTCTCCCTCTATGATGTCTGCAAGAAATTCAACCCAAGCAAGCCCTGGTCTTTGTATGAGAACCCTCACCCTAGCCTGCAACCCAACTGTAAGAATTCCACGAAACTGGTATCTTTTCTCTCTCTTTGCTCTCTCAAGCCATTTTCAGATCAGCTTGGAAACCTGCTCTGCTCTCTGCAAAATTATGTGAGAAATAAGCCCTTTTATATCCTCTTGGTGCATGTGTGGCACCATCATTTTTGGCATCTGATCCAAATTTGGATGGGGTCTATCTTAGCCCTGCAGGATGATCAGAACACTGTGGTTTAAACTGTGGTAAAAAGTCTATATAAAAAAGAATTTATATACACATATATTCTACTGATGTGAACTATTTACACATAAAATTAAAAAAAGGATATCATGACAAATCTTACAAATTTTAAAGGAAGAGCAGTATGCCAACAAAAGAGTTAGTTTAGAAAAAATTAACAAATTGTTTATAAAAATGCAACTTACTAAGACAGACACATACTCGACCTAAAGCTTCATTTTTTTTAATACTGTATATATGTATATTGTTATTACCAAATGTGGTGTCATTGAGGCAACTGTGAGGCAGCTGGACTTTATGCAGCTAAGAGTGTAAGTTACCTGGGAGTAATATGCCCAGCTTATCAACAAGCATGGAATTGGCGAATACAAAAATTCAGTCTTGGTGCTTTGACAATAATTTCATATAAATTGAATAGTATTCAGTATTATTATTTGCAGCTACACAAGAAATCAGGAAAACTATGATATTAGTGATTTTCATACTGTTCAGAATCCTGAGAATATTACCATAGAAAAGAAAATTATTTATTACATTGTATAAAAGCAAAATAAAATGGGGCCTAAGTATTACAAAGGAAAGAAAGAGAGAAAGACTGAGTGAGAGAGGGATACTGGGAGAGAGAGGGAGAGAAAGAGGCTGGTACTAGAGATTTACCAAGCAATCAATTACAATTTTGAAGCCCTGTTTTGATTGGAGGGTACGAGGAGTTTTTAGTGTAAAATGTATATATAAAATATTAAAAGGTCCTCATATTCAATATAACTTTGAAGATAAGTTTTCCATTGCCAGTCAAAAATTAGGCAACCTAGAGGTAGAAAACAGAATTTTGGAATTTCTAATGCAGTATAGATTTAATAGTAACTAAGAGGATAAAAAAAAAAAACAGGGTGATTTGAAAATAGTATATGGTGTGTGTGACTTAGGACACAGACATGGGGGTCTATATTTAGTTTGTTTTCACAGTGTATCAATGCTTTAATTATATGGGCAATGACAAAATAAGGATTTTCATAGATATTCTTGAAAGCATACAAATACCAGTATTCATTACAAGGATTGTTGGAACCTCAATGCTTAGTTGAAACTTCCTTCTTGTCAGTTTTTGTCACACAAAGTTTCCATTATATGAATAATGAGCATGTAGTGAAGGTTTATTTGCCCACTCTATTTTCAGTGTTTTTTGTCTTCCAATACAGAAGGGAAAAGACCTGGGAGAAATGTACTCTGGCTCTTGTAGTCACCAATTGTACTTATTCTGAGAAATCACTTATCCCCACTGACTCTTATTTCATCATCTGGAAAATGAATAAAGATTTGATTAGATGAGCTCTTAAAATCCCTCCCTATTTTTCCAAGCAAAAACAACAAAATTAAACTAGATGTTATTAGAAGCCAAAACTGTTGCACAAAAGATCATTAACTCATTCATGTAATAAATGAGTATTAAGTATATATTATGTGTCATCCAAACTTAACAAATGTAGACCAGAACTCTCGATTTCTTCCTCATCATGTAATCCTGCTACTGTTTTCCTCATCTCATCAAACCATAACATCATCCACCCTAGCAAAAAAACTTGCTCAAGCAAAAAAACCTAGGTAATATTTTTGATTACTCTTTCTTTTCCCCATCACATCCACCGCATCAGTAAATGTTTTCAACTACAATAACATAGAGTGAACCCATCCATTTTTCTCCATCATGTGTTGCCTGGCATTCCAATTGGTTTCCTGCTTAATGCTTGATATATTCCCATGAAAATCATGATAGCCACAGTCATCTAAAAACATATATCATGTACAATCACTTCCTACTTAAAGTCATTGACTTCACTCTGAACTTGAAATAAATTCTGACTCCTTATCCTGCATACAAAGTCCTTTAGTCCTTTGCCTTTATTTAAACCTTATCCAATAGTACTCTCCTTTTCAGTCATTTTGTTTATGTACACTGACTTTCTATTTATTCAACAGTGCAACTTGTTTTTTTAACCTTATAATTTTTGTTGTCTATGTCTGGAATGTTTTTCTTCCTGATTTTATATTGCCAGTGCTTCATTTAAATGTCACTCTCTGAGGGGTGCCTGACTGGCTCTGTCAGTAGAGCATGCTACTCTTGATCTCAGGGTTGTAAGTTGAAGCCCTACGTTGGGTGTAGAGATTACTTAAGAGAAAATCCCTGGACGCTTGGGTGGCTCAGTTGGTTGGGTGTCTGCCTTCGGCTCAGGTCATGATCCCGGGGTCCTGGGATTGAGTCCTGCATGGGGTTCCTTGCTCATCAGGGAGACTGCTTCTCCCTCTCCCTCTGCCTGCCACTCTCCCTGCCTGTGTTCTCTCCCTCTCTCTCTTTCTGACAAATAAATAAAGTCTTTAAAAAAAAAGTAAAATCTTAAAAAGAAATAAGAATAAAAATAAATGTCACCCTCTGAGAGGCCACTTCTGACCACCAATCCCAAGTAGTCATCCACACACATACTATGTCATTACCCATTTTAATTATTTGCATAACACTTATTTCTATCATATATTTTTCTCTTTATTTAAATGTAAAAGTTTCTTTTGTCTTTCACTGGAATATGAGTTCACACAGAATCATTCATTTCTATGGCCTTAGATCATGAGACTGTATGAAGAACTGTGCCCATACATTTGCTCTTCTTATGAAGCTTCTTTTTTCAGCTTTATTGGTGTATAATCAACAAAAAAAATGCAGAATATTTAAAGTGTGCAATATAATGCTTTGATATACCTGTGCATTATGAATAGATTCCCCCATCGAGTTAATTAACAAATCCAACACTTCACATATTTACCTTTTTTTCATGAGAACATTTAAGTTCTCCTCTCTTAGGGAATTTCAATTTTATAATACAGTGTTATCAACTAGAGACACCATGTTATACATTAGATCCTCAGGTTTTATTTACTTTATAACTAGGAGTTCATCCTCTTTTACCAACAACTCCTTATTTCCCCCACTTCCCAGTCCCTGGCAAACACTTTGCTGCATAAGATTGGTTTCTTAATTTCTCTTTCTGATAGTTCATTGCTGGTGTATAGAAATACAACTGAGTTTTGTATATTGATTCTGTACCCTCCAACTTCACTGAATTTATTAGTTATAATGGGTTTTGATGGAGTCTTTAGTGTTTTCCATATACTTTAGTAATCTCTCTACTTTTAGTCTTTTTAATCTTTGGCTCTTGATATTTAAAGTCAAGTTAGAATTGTAAAATGTTCTCTCTAATACACTCCTGCCTGCTGCAATTGAACACCATAGATTTTGGGACAATTGGTTCTATTCTAGATTTTCATAACATCGATATGAGTCCAAAACTCAAGAATGAATTATCTCCATCCCAAGGACTTTAGAAAAAACATCCTGACTGTGTGACTATTTTGGAGTAGTATTAGAGAGTATGATACAAAGCAAGGATTAACAACTATGGACCTTACATCAAACCCAGCCCATCAGTTGTTTTTATAAATAAAGTTTAATTGCAACACAGTCATGCATTTATGTATGGTCTGTGACTATTTCATGCTGTCAAGGCCAAGTTAACGATTTGTCACAAAGAACATATGGCCTGAAGAGCTTAAAATGTTTGCTATCTAATACTTCATAGGAAAACTTTGCTGACCTCTGCTATAAGCTTTGTTTTATAAAAAAAATATAACACCAGTCTACATGATTTACACTGATACAGCATGGTTTCTAAATCCCTCGTTTATTCTGTTCCTTCTCCTTGGTACACATTTTGTAAATTATTTCTTAATATGGCTGCATTATTGTACATAATGCTTTCCACATGCTCAGGGCTGTAAAAATCTACAGTAAAATTTTTACCATATCATATATGTGTTTCTACTTTCATCTTTGGGCTCAAGGGAGGTATATCCACAAATCTATTTTTTAACAATACTGTGTCACATGTGTATACTTACATCCCATTAAAGGAGTAGGTCAAAGAAACTTTAGTTCTATAAACTCTGTCTAAAATGCAAACTTAGATTGATTAAAAAATGTTTACTTGATTAAGTAAATTTTAATTCTAAAGGACAGCTAGATCTGAGTAATTTTGTTTATCTGTCACCTTTGGTGTTCTTTACTCTTACTTTATTTTTAAGCAGACTATCTCTATTTCACAAGAAAATGACCAGCCAAAGCTAAAACTTGACTAGTCCCAGTCTCAGAAAGAGGAAGACTCTAGCTAAATGTTCATAGAAATAACTCCATTTAAATTTTGATTAGTTCTGCTTTGATCATGTGCCTACACCATGTCTTAATCTACTAACATTGATCTCAAATCCACATCCACCTGGTTTGGAGTCACTGGGGACATTGGATTGATAATCTAGTAGATGGAGGAGGTTTGCTCTCAAAAGAAAAAGATGTCTTACAGACTAAAACCTAACAAAGGACCATTGCATTCATTTTACTTCATTTGATACTAATGGACAATACTTTCAAATTATTCCTTAAGCTTTCATTAGCTCAAATTAATATCAATTGGTGTACATCACACTAAGGCCTAAGGATCATACTAAAGCAAAAAAAAAAAAAAAAGAAATGAAAAAAGAAAAGAAAAAAACATGGTTGGAAAGATAAGAAGAAACTAATAGAGATGCATTTCATTACTGCCATATGCACATTTGTGTTACCAAATCTAACAAAATTGTTAATTTGTTAGAATTCAAGTCTATTTAGTCAATGCAAGTAGTGCCTATCATTAACAATAATATGTTCCCAATTTTATTTATTTATTTATTTATTTATTTATTTATTTATTTATTTATGTTAATCACCATACATTACATCATTAGTTTTTGATGTAGTGTTCCATGATTCACTGTTTGCATATAACACCCAGTGCTCCATGCAGAACGTGCCCTCTTTAATACCCATCACCAGACTAACCCATCCTCCCACCTCCCTCTCCTCTAGAACCCTCTGTTTGTTTTTCAGAGTCCATTGTCTCTCTTGGTTTATCTCCACCTCTGATTTCCCCCCCTCATTCTTCCCCTCCTGCTATCTTCTTCTTCTTCTTTTTTTTTTTTTAACATATAATGTATTATTTGTTTCAGAGGTACAGATCTGTGATTCAACAGTCTTACACAATTCACAGCGCTCACCATAGCACATACTCTCCCCAATTTCTATCACCCAGCCACCCCATCCCTCCCACCCCCCCCACTCCAGCAACCCTCAGTTTGTTTCCTAAGATTAAGAATTCCTCATATCAGTGAGGTCATATGATACATGTCTTTCTCTGATTGACTTATTTCACTCAGCATAACACCCTCCAGTTCCATCCACATCATTGCGAATGGAAAGATTTCATTCCTTTTGATGGCTGCATAATATTCCATTGTATATATATATGACATCTTCTTTATCCATTCATCTGTTGATGGACATCTTGGCTCTTTCCACAGTTTGGCTATTGTGGACATTGCTGCTATAAACATCGGGGTGCACGTAACCTTTGGATCCCTACGTTTGTCTCTTTGGGGTAAATACCCAGTAGTGCAATTGCTGGATCATATGGTAATTCTGTTTTCAACTTTTTGAGGAACCTCCATACTGTTTTCCAGAGTGGCTACACCAGCTTGCATTCCCACCAACAGTGTAGGAGGGTTCCCCTTTCTCCACATCCCCGCCAACATCTGTTGTTTCCACCAGTCAGAATGGCTAAAATTAACAAGTCAGGAAATGACAAATATGCACCCAATTTTAAAATTTCAATCTTACATGTTATTTATTCATGAATTTGTTCACTTAATAAATATTTGTTGAGTTCCTACTCTGTGCTTGGCACTTTTCCAGGGGACTTGAATGTAATATTGAACTATCCCTGCATGGTCCCCAACATGCTGAGGTTTAAGCACAATGTGGACCCAAATCTTAAATAACTTATTATTTGGCCTCAGCTGTGATAAGGACTATAAAGTATATACATTAGTCTTCTCTGATTCCATAGAATATTTTAGTCTTCACTCTTTTATACCAGCCTGCTAAAACTAAAAGATTCTATGGAATCGGAGAAGACTTTTTGGAAGAATGAAATTTAAACCTAAGATTTGGTTGAGGAATATGAGTAGCTAGGTAAAAAAGTCTCTGTGTGTCCATGTGTGTTGGTGGTAGATGAAGAGCAAGAAAGAGTTTTCCAGTGTTAAAGTCAGTAGGGAGACCTGAAGAGGGTGAGGATGTATGACACCATAGTAAGATGATAAGATATATGCAGGACCATATGGATCTTTTAAAGGCTTTTTTACTTTATCCTAAGAACAATGGAAAGCCATTGAACTGCTTGCAGCAGAGGAGTGACGTAGGGAGATTTGTGGTTTTAAAAGATCACTATGTTTGTGTATGGGGAATGCTTTAGGATACTCAGTAGAAGGTTATCAAAACAGTCTTTTAGAGAGGACTGCTTATAATGTGGAGGTGACAGTCATTAGTCATTGTCTGAGACACACAAATAACTGGCCTGAGACCATTTTTGAAAGTAGAATCAATAGGTCTTAATGATTGTCTGCTTTTATGTGCACATATAAATATGACTCACTCCATTAATCTAATGTTAATCATCATGAAGATATGTTTTTAAACAAAAGTAACTGATATGTTACTTAGATTGCATTAGGAACCTAATTAGTTGCTATGACCTGAATTTTTTAATGGACAAGAAGTTAACTAAAGCTTTTCAAAATAATTTTTCCTCTTTGGGAATAATAATTTATTTTCTGACTTTGATAAATATATTTCATAGCCAAGAAACTATAAAATATCTTCAAAATGTACCAATGGCATTTCTGTCTCACTGGCTTTTTGGAAATCCAAGGAAAAATAAAGTTGCCCAGAGTAAAGGAACAAAAAAGTTTTAAGAAGGAGAAAGACAGTTGAGAAAAATAAAGAGCAGAACAAGGACACCCAGAGGGAACATACAGTCTACCCACTTTTCGGTCTTACCTAAATTTGAAATATCCAAGGAGCCAACTCTATATACAGGAGAAACAGGTATCCAAGCTTTCCCGACTCTTAAGTTTGCACTGACCTCTTTTAAATGCTCCACAGTTTACACTTACTCTTCTGTAACTGAAATTGTCTGACTACACAGAAGCCTGCCCATGAGCAGTGACCTCCCCAAGTCTTGTTCTTTTTCTCTTTCTGTGTCAGGACATAATAATAATAGCATATTGAGAACTTTTACATGTTCTTATATATGAGAACATGGCAAGCTTTGTTTCATGTGATTTACTTGTCTTAACTCATTTAATCTTTACAACAAATCTTTGAGGTGGTTCCATTGCCACCACTTTACTGATGAAGGGATTGTGACACAACAAGGTCACACTCTTCCCCCAAGGTCACTGAGTTAGTAAATGGCAGAGATGGGATCTGAGCATACATGGTTTAGCTTCAGCCCGAGCCCTTGATCGCTTGTTCTACTAACCCTAATATAGCAGACACGTAGCAATAGCTACAATCCATGGGGCATCCTTTTGCCAGGCACTGGTGGCTCAAAAAATGTAACTTAAATCCTGCAAACAATCTAAGCAACACTTTTAAGGTAGGCATTATTATTCCCATTTTCAGAAAAGGAATTGATGGCTCAGAAAGCTTAATCCTTTTGACACAGGTCATATAACTAGTAGAAAACAGAGTCAAATTCCATAGTCAGATACGTCTGGATACAAAAATTATTCCATTTTAACATCAAGAAAACTCAGATCCTAGTTTTAGTTTTATCACTGACAGTATGACTGTGAACATCATTTAATCTCCCCAGCTTCAGTTCACTTGACTGTAAAATAAAAGTGATTCTCAAACTTGAGTAGTCTCAGAATATCCTTGGGGTATATGTTATAAATGCAGATTTCCTAGTCAATCCTAAATAGCTTGATCAAGTAGATAAGGGTGGGGGTCAAATCATAAGCATTTGAACAATCTGATTCAAGTGAATGTAGACCATACTTCTGCAGAAGTAGCTGACCTCACCTTGAAACAGTCATTAACCAAATGTTGCTTTTGCTTTGCTCTGTTACGACTTTGACTGAGACTCGACCATCCTCTCCATCGTTCTCTCCAGATAGCACCTTGGACCCCCTGGAAACTTAAAACATTTGAGAATAATTGATTTAGTGGCGCCTGGGTGGCTCAGTCTGTTAAGCGTCTGACTCTTAATTTTGGCTCAGATAATTTTCTCAGGGTTGTGAGATTGAGCCCCATGTTGGGCTCCACACCCAGCTCGGGATTCACTCTCTCCCTCAGTCCCTCCACACAACCCCTGCTGCTCTCTCTCTCTCTGTCTCTAAAAAAAAAAAAAAAAAAAGAAGAAGAAGAATTGATTTAGCGTGTCAACTACACTCAAATTAAAAAAAAAAAAAAATTTAAAAAGAGAGACACCGGAGAGCTTACTTTCCCTCTCTACCATGTAAGAGCACAGCAAGAAGGTAACCATCTAGAAACCAGGAAGAGAGCCCTCACCAGTAACTGACCATGCTGGCTCCTGATCTCAGATTCCCAGTCTCCAGAAGTGTGAGAAAATAAATTTCTATTGTTTTTTTTTTAAAGCTTTTATCTATTTATTTGACAGAGAGAGACACAGCGAGAGAGGGAACACAAGCAGGGGATGTGGGAGAGGGAGAAGCAGGCTCCCCGCAGAGCAGAGAGCCAGATACGGGGCTCAATCCCAGGACCCTGGGACCACAACCTGAACTGAAGGCAGACGCTTAACGACTGAGCCACCCAGGCGCTCCTGTTTTTTTTTTTTTTTTTAAGATTTTATTTATTTAGTTGAGAGAGAGAGTGTGTGTGAGAGAGCACAAGGATGGCATGAGGGGCAGAGGTAGAAGCAGACGCCCCACTGAGCAGGGAGCCTGATGCAGGACTTGGTCCCAGGACTCCGGGTTCATGACCTGAGCTGAAGGCAGATGCTTAACCGACTGAGTCACCCGGGTGCCCCAAATTTCTATTGTTTAAGCCAAAAAGAAAAATCTATTCAATTGTATAACCTATTGGATTCAGAGAGCCCAGTTCACCACTTATTTCCAGCATTTATCATAGTGCTTAATAGTAGATATTTAGGGCGCCTGGGTGGCTCAGTTGGTTAAGCGACTGCCTTTGGCTCAGGTCATGATCCTGGAGTCCCGGGATCGAGTCCCACATCGGGCTCCCTGCTCGGCGGGGAGTCTGCTTCTCCCTCTGACCCTCCTCCCTCTCATGTTCTCTGTCTCTCATTCTCTCTCTCTCGAATAAATAATAAAATCTTTTAAAAAAAATAGTAGATATTTAATATTTGCTTAATGAGTGAATCATATTCATTATATTTTACTCTATAATATTTTTAAGTTGTAAACATTTAAGGGAAACAATCTGAGAGTAAATCCTAATATATGTATGTCATCTCTGTAAGCAGAGAATTTGGATACCATGCCGACGGCTTTATTTAATATACTTTCTTGATGCCACCACCTGGTCTAGATTCTATTCACATGACATCAGAATTACTGCCACAGTGAGTCTTCCTCCCTGGAGTCACTCCTTTAGAATACAGTCTGGATGCTTTTTTCATAGCACAGCCTTTTAAAGTATTATTTCATCAACACATTTGTAATGATCAAAATCCTTAAATTGCTCTCTGGTTTCTCCTATATTAGGTGTAAACTTCTCTCTCTTATTTTTGGACTTCCTGTGCATTTAATTAAAAATAATTTCTTTGTCTTTATAATTCCCTAGTGCCCAAAGCATATCTCGCATTTCAACCAGGATCGTCTGCTCACTATTTTGGGAACACACACACGCAAGGCTGTTCCTTTGATTTGGCCTTTCCCCTTTGCACTTTCACTTTGCCACATTCTTTTTGTTCTTCAAAGTCTGGCTCAGATTTCATCTTTTTGAAGACAATTTGACTGATTCTGATATTAAACCATATTTTGTTTCATGTTATTCTTTCTTCCTGACCTAACTGTAACCTTCCTAAAGAGAGAATCCATATGTACTCCAGAATGATATTTTTCAATCTGCTGGTCCTGGGTCTCGATCAACATTTGTTGATGATTTATAATAGAATAACTGAATGGAGTAGAGAAGAAAGCAAAGACAACATCAGAATGTTTCGCTATATAAACCTAAGGTTTTTTTTCATGAAACTTTTCTTTTTGTTGAATTGTGTGCATGAATGCTGGTTCACAATACAAATGCATTTCTAAACTGTGGATCTTAGTTCAAAAAGTTTGAAAGCTACTGTTCTATAGAACCAAACACAGCATTGATCACTTTATAAAAATTCAGTAGGCACCTGCCATTTGATTGGTTGAAATGACTCTGAATTAATATATACAACCAATGGTAGGAAAGTAGGTCTGGTGTTGCAAAAAATAATCATATTGGTGCTAAAGCAGTATACTAAAATATGATTTATTTAATCACTTAACACTTGCAAAGGAGGATTTAGTTTACAAATATGTTATGACTTACTCGGTATTCCTTAAACTTTCCATTATTCTGGTTTTTAAATTTAATCTCCTTTCTAATGGAAAATCAACTCCCGGTTGTGTATTTGACAAGAACAGGAAGACTAATGGGCTTGTGTTATTTTTTTTTAAGCACCGAGTGAGAAACGGATTTAAAAGTTGACCTAATATGTTTTAGTTTAATGAGTTTTAGACTTTAGAGCTTTATTTCACCTCACCGTAAACACCTGAATTCTAAATCTAATACTTCTCTCCATGGGATTTTCTATAATCTAGGAAGAAAAATAAAGGTTTTGAGCTTTTAGAATTGGTATAGAAAGTGCCTAATTTCAGAACTAAGTCACCAGTGCAGGCTGCATTACATGGAATCAGTTTGTAATGAAATCTATATCAAGGCCATGTTCCACTGGTTTATACTTCAGCAGCGACCTTTGAGGGAAGCAGAAAAGATGACAAGAGGATAAAGGTAGGTCTTTTATTAACTAATATTTGATGATAAATGGCAAACTATGGAGCAGTAGCAGTCAACGGCAAGCTTCTCTGAAACACCACATGTGAATGAATTATAATGATGGCAAAATCCTGTCACATTTTCCTATCCAATGTCTTCTTCAGCAGTTTTTTTTTTTTTTAAGATATTTATTTATTTATTTATTTGACAGAGAGAGACACAGCGAGAAAGGGAACACAAGCAGGGGGAGTGGGAGAGGGAGGAGCAGGCCTCCCGTCGAGAAGGGAGCCCGACGTGGGGCTCGATCCCAGGACCCTGGGATCATGATCTGAGCTGAAGGCAGACGCTTAACGACTGAGCCACCCAGGTGCCTTAAAAACTTCAGCAGTTTTTAAGTGATAGTATTTACTGATCATCTTTCTGCCTAATGTCAAAGTTTTGTTTCTCTTTTTTTTTTTAAAGAGAGAAGAAAGAGGGCTTTTGTTTGGTTGGTTTTCTTCTCTTTTGCTTTACAAAGTGAAAAAGGAAGTCAAGGCGACACAGAGCAAACAAAAATTGCAAATACAGCAAACATGCATTTTTTTTGAGAGGCAATAATAACGTGTAAAATAAGGATGGTATTAAAGCCTAGTAAATCAGGGCAGAGAGGACATAAGAGGAAGCAGGGGTGGTGACGGCATCCCCGGCCGGCAAGAGGGCTTTAGATAACCAGGCATGACCACACACGGAGAAGAAAAAACATACACGAATCACAGATCATATTTCACTTGGGAATCTGAGAGTCATAAAGCCTTTGCATTTTAAAGCTGGAAGGGACTTAGTTCAACACTCTCATTTCACAGAAGAGGAAATTAAATCATGTTCTGCTAAGCTATACAGTATGTATTCCATGTTTGTAAAAATTGCAAGCAGCTTTTCAGAACCAGCCTTACACACTGGATAAAATATATATTTGTCTCCCTCCCCCGCATCCCTTTCCACTGTTTCCCTGCAAACTCTCTTTATCCTTTTTCCCCTCTTACTTTCTACTCTTATTTCTTTTTATTTTATTTATTTATACCCTAAGTGTCTTCAAATTTTCAGGTGGAAGGCTGGGCATGGGAAATATGTGATCCTCGCCTCTAGAAGGTTCATGATATGATGGGTGAGAGAGATGATACAGAAGACAATAACACTACAGGAATGTAAGTTAAATAAAGGGGGATTAGTGTGTGAGTCTATAATTTTCTATTAAAATGACAACTCGGCCATTCTCTAGATACATGGAGAATGTGATGATTAAGCTGAATTTTAAAGTATTGATAAGAGTTAGATTTTTCTAAAGAATATAAGGTGAAATAGTGTTTTGTTTATATTAGCATGGGTATAAGCCGAGATGGAGGAAGAGGAGAGACTGTTATGTAGGTAGTGGTTTAGCTATAATACTCTGGGTAAAGTCTATCTCATTAAAGGGATTTGTTTTTCTACCTATATTTACTCCCTAAGTGATCCCATTCTGCCTCATGATTTTAAATACCATCTACTATTTTTTCACAATGGGTGTGCTTCTACAACACAGGTGTCGTGCAATCCACCGCTAAACCTAAACCAAAAGGGGAAAAGGAAAAGCCTCATATCAACATTGTCACCATTGGACACAGATTTGGGCAAGTCTACCACTACTGGTCATCTGATCTACCGCGTGGTGGGATCAACAAGAAAACTATCAAAAAATCTGAGAAGGAGATTGCTAGATGGGAAGGGGCTCCTTCAAGTGTAGCTGGGTCTTGGATTAACTGACAGTTGAACGTGAACAGGGTATCATCGTTGATATCTCTCTGCGGAAATTTGAGACTGAGTGTCATGGGCCCATTATTGATGCCCCAGGACACAGAGACTTTATCAAAAACATGATTCCAGGCACATCTTAGGCTGACCGTGCTGTCTTGATTGTTGCTGCTGGTGTTGGTGAACTTGAAGCAGGTAGCTCCAAGAACAGGCAGAACTGTGAGCATGCCCTTCTGGCTGACATACTGGGTGTGAAACAACTAATTGTCGGTGTTAACAAAATGGATTCCACTGAGTCATCCTATAGCCAGAAGAGATGCAAGGAAATCATTAAGGAAGGCAACACCTACATTAGGAAAATTGAATACAACCCTGACACAATAGCATTTGTGCCAATTTTTGGTTGGAACGGTGACAACATGCTGGAGCCAAGTGCTAACATGTCTTGGTTCAAGGGATGGGAAGTCACCCATAAAGATGGGAATGCCAGTGGAACCACATGCTTGGAGCTCTGGATTGCATTCTGCCACCAACGTCCAACTGACAAGCCCTTGCGTATGTCTCTCCAGGACGTCTACAAAATTGGTGGTATTGGTACTGTCCCTATGGCCCAGGTGGAGATTGGTGTTCTTAAACCTGTCAATGGTGGTCTCCTTTGCTTTAGTCAATGTCACAACTGAAGTAAAATCTGTTGAAATGCACCATGAAGCTTTGAGTGAGGCTTTTGCTGGGGACAATGTGGACTTCAATGTCAAGAACATATCTGTCGGGGTGCACGTACCCTTTCGGATCCCTACTTTTGTATCTTTGGGGTAAATACCCAGTAGTGCAATTGCTGGACCATATGGTAGCTCTATTTTCAACTTTCTGAGGAACCTCCATACTGTTTTCCAGAGTGGCTGCACCAGCTTGCATTCCCACCAACAGTGTAGGAGGGTTCCCCTTTCTCCGCATCCCCGCCAACATCTGTCCTTTCCTGACTTGTTAATTTTAGCCATTCTGACTGGTGTGAGGTGGTATCTCATTGAGGTTTTGATTTGGATTTCCCTGATGCTGAGGGATGTTGAGCACTTTTTCATGTGTCTGTTGACCATTTGGATGTCTTCTTTGGAAAAATGTCTGTGCATGTCTTCTGCCCATTTCTTGATTGGATTCTTTGTTCTTTGGGTGTTGAGTTTGATGAGTTCTTTATAGATTTTGGACCGCGATGTTTATAGCAGCAATGTCCACAATAGCCAAACTGTGGAAAGAGCCAAGATGTCCATCGACAGATGAATGGATAAAGAAGATGTGGTATATATATATATACAATGGAATATTATGCAGGCATCAAAAGAAATGAGATCTTGCCATTTGCAATGACATGGATGGAACTGGAGGGTATTATGTTGAGCAAAATAACTCAAACAGAGAAAGACATGTATCATATGACCTCACTGATATGAGGAATTCTTAATCTCAGGAAATAAACTGAGGGTTGCTGGAGTGGGGGGTGGGGTGGGAGGGAGCGGGTGACTGGGTAATAGACACTGGGGAGGGTATGTGCTCTGGTAAGCACTGTGAATTGTGCAAGACTGTTGAATCTCAGATCTGTACCTCTGAAACAAATAATGCAATATATGTTAAGAAAAAAAAAAAGAAGGAAAAAAGAAGGTAGCAGGAGGGGAAGAATGAAGAGGGGGAAATCAGAGGGGTAGACGAACCATGAGAGACGATGGACTCTGAAAAACAAACTGAGGGTTCTAGAGGGGAGGGGGGTGGGAGGATGGGTTAGCCTGATGATGGGTATTGAGGAGGGCACGTTCTGCATGGAGCACTGGGTGTTATGCACAAATGATGAATCATGGAACACTACATCTAAAACTAATGATGTAATGTATGGGGATTAACATAAGAATAAAAAAAATAAACAAACAAACAAAAAAGAACATATCTGTCAAGGATGTTCGCCCTGGCAATGTGACTGGTGACAGCAAAAATGACCCATCCATGGAAGCAGCTGGCTTCGGGGCTCATGTGATTATCCTGAACCATCCAGGCCAAATCAGTGCTGGATATGCACCTCTGCTGGATTTTCACCCGGCTCACATTGCTTGCAAGTTTTCTGAGTTGAAGGAGAAGATTGATCATCGTTCTGGAGAAAAGCTGGAAGATGGCCCCAAGTTCTTAAAATCCTATGATACCGCTATTGTTGATATGGTGTGTTGAGAACTTCTCTGACTATCCTCCTCTGGGCTGTTTTGCTGTTCGTGACATGAGACAGACAGTTGCTGTGGGTGTCCCCAAAGCAGTGGACAAGAAGGCAGCTGGAGCTGGCAAGGTCACCAATCCACCCAGAAAGCTCAGAAAGCTAAATGAATATTATTCCTAATACCTGCCACCCCAGTGTTAATCAGCGGTGGGAGAACGTCTCAGAACTGTTTGTATCAATTGGGCATTTAAGTTTAATAGTAAAAGGCTGGTTAATGGTAACAATGCCTCGTAAAACCTTCAAAAGGAAAAGAGAATGTTTTGTGGACCATTTGTTTTGTGTGTGTGGCGGGGGGGGGGGGGGGGGGGCGGCAGTTTTAAGTTATTAGCTTTTAAAATCAGTACTTTTTAATGGAAACAACTTGACCAAAAATCTCACAGAATTTTGAGACCCATTAAAACAAAAGCTTATTGAGAAAAAAATAATAAAATAAACGAATAAATAAATAAATGCCATCTACTTGCTGATGACACCCCAATCTATTTTTTAGCCTGTACTTCAGACTCGTGTATATCCAACTGCTTACTCTACATCTCCCTTCTGAAGTCTAACAGGTATTTTTAATACAAATTATCTAAAAATAAGATCTGTGATTCACTTCCAAACCCTTAATTACTGCAAATTCCCCACCTAATTGCTGAGGTAAAAACCTTAGAGTCAGCTTACCTTCCTTTCTCCTTCAACCCAGGTATTCTAACTATATCTTTTCAAAGAATCTCACTTGGTTTTTATTATCACTAATGCAACTATTATAGTCCAAGCCTCCTGGATATGATATAGCTTTCTAATAGGTTTCTCTGTGTCTACTCTCCTCCTTTCCAATCTATTCTCATTATAGCAGCCAGATAGATCCCATTTAAAAATGGGTTTCCATGTCGTTCCTTTGCTTTAAAATCTTCTCATATCATCTAAAGTAAAAGCCACAGTTCTTAATGCAACCACATGGCCCTCTGTGATCTGGCCATTTGTTATTTCTGTACTCTAATCACCAACTCCTCACTTCTGTCTCACTCACCTCTAGTCATATGGTCCTCACTTTGCCTCAGACACAGCAGGCACACTCATGCCACAGGATCTTTGCTCTTGGCATTCTCTTTACTAGGAATCTTCTGCCCCAGATATTCACAAAGCTCCCTTTCTTGCTTCCTTCAAGCCACAACTCAAATGTCACATTCTCATGAGATTTCACTATCCATCTTACCTAAAATATACTGTACATGTGTATCTTAGTTTTGCTTTTCATGTTTCGTGTTTGTTTTTGGTTTTGATTTTGGTTTTTTTGGTTGTTGTTGATGTGTTGTTACCATGTACTAGAGCATAAGATCTACAGGGACAGTGTCCTTACCTTAATGATCGGTTCTCACAAGTTGGTACAAACCAGCTCCAATACGCCCCTCCTCATGGATATCTGTAATACGAATGGGAAAAAACTTCTCCTGCCCAAAGGCACTTTCTCATCATTGGAAATTCCATTATTGGAAGTGCCTTAGGATAAACATAGGCTTTCCATCTCTCTCTAAATGCTGACCTCTTGGGAAAAGAAACACATCAAGTTAAATGAATTATTAATACATTAGCATAAGATTATTAGTTGCATATTTTGCTTTCATGTTAACTTTCTCTTAAAGTGACTAAAAAGTGGGGTTTTGCAGGTGGGGGAAGACAAGGATAAACCTGAAAAATGTAACAATACCTGGGTGAAAGAGACTGGACTGTTAGAGGAATAAGGAAGGGATATAGTAATGGATAAAGAAAGAGTATGGTTGACATGCTGTGTATGGCCATTTGACTTCGTGAGTCTACAACAGCAAGAAAAGTATGACAGCCGGAGACTGAAGTGATGGAGAAGAACTTGCTTAGTTCTCAGGGTAAAAATTCCAATTTAAATACAGGCATTCAACTCATGAAGTTTAAGTTGTGTATCAGTAAACTGTAATCAGACTTACCTCATAGGTTTTTGTACTGAAAATGTATTAAAAATCTGAATTAAATAATATTTTTAAACATCTAGCTTCATATATGGCCAACAGTAACTAAGTAGTACCAGCTTTCAGGGTACATTGAGAATTCAGCTATTCATTAATGATTCATATTGATCCATTGCATTACAACCATTGGAGATTCCAGATTACATACAGTTTATATTTTTAAACATAAAGTAAAATGGATGCTCCACAATATGGCAATTTGGTATTACATAATTGGTAAAGGACATAAAATTACTAAACATCGGTTTAAAATAATTAATGTCTTATACAAATGTAGAACTGTGTTCTCAGAAGCGGGAGGGTGTTTTATTTTTCTATGACTCTCTGAAAATAGATGCCAGAAAAAGTTAGTATGTGATGGATACAAATAATTTCATTTCCATTTAGAAAATACATCACCCTTAATCTAAAATGGCACACAAAACAGATGGACAAAGTCTACTACAGATGACAGATACCATTCAAGAAATCATGTTTAAATGGGTGTGTAGATGTTTATTTCTTTTATAATCTTTTTCGCTCCAGAAATTAACCATAGCAATAAAAGTGAAACTCTTACGGGGCGCATGGGTGGCTCAGTCAGTTAGGCATCTGACTCTTGGTTTCAGCTCAGGTCATGATTTCATGGGTGGTGGGATCGAGCCCCTTGTCAGACTCCGTGCTCAGTGGGGAATCTGCTTGAAGATTCTCTCCCTCTGCCCCTCCCCCCACTTGTGTGTGAACGCATTCACTCTAAGATAAATAAACCTTTAAAAAAATTTTTTTAAGTGAAGCTCTTAAACATTTCTGGACTTTTACTCTGTTGTTTGGAAAAAAATCAGTGGGCATTGTGAATTTCACATTTTATGTAAATTTCACATTTTATAGCAAAGAAAAACAAGAAATCATTAATATTTGATATAAAGAAGTCAAAAACAGCTGATAGGAAGCAAAAAAGTAGAAGTGATGGGAGAGTTTGATCCAAATGAGTGAGCAATTATTAAAGGAGTCTTGCTTGAGCAAGACAGAATCAGCATTGTAGGGGGCATTAGTTGAACTAAGGAATCAGGACTGATTAAAAACAGCTGGTGGAGGGAGGGGCTGAGGACTACATAATCACCCTATGTGAATTCAATATAATTGACTCAGATTATCCCAGTAGCCTCAACTACTTTCTAACTCCACAAAGCAGCTATTTCTTTTAGAAATAGAATAAACTCTTTCTGTCATTAATTTCTTTGATGTCCTACAGAATTATCTTGCAGTAGCTCACAGATGTCTTTGCCAGAAAATATCCAGCTCCATTATGAAATGCTAGTACAAGAAACAGTACAACTCAAAACAACTTGGAAACAAAAGCAGACATTTCATCTTCCCCCTTTTCCCCAAGAAAATGCCAGAAATTTTCCCCAAGAAAAATACCAGAAATATGATATTTCATCTTTGTAATACATTTTGTATTATTTCATATATCATATTTGTAATACGTTTTGTTTCTAAGAACTGTAAATCATTTTTCAGTGAGAATTTCACATTCCTATCCAACCTCCAGAGGGAATAGGTAACTTTTTTTTTTTTGGTACTCTGTTTAAGGCATCACTGAAACCTAAAAAATCTGAATTTAACTTGTAAGGATTTTGTAGTTTAGTACCTCGGCAGAGCATACATACATGTATATTTACTCTCAAAAAGACAAATAAACAGTGGGAATACCCACAGAGCATTTCTAAAGGATCTATGCCAGCAAGAACATGCTAGCAACACAACAAATAATAATTAGAAATTAAAGAATACTTGAAAAAAAATTTGAAACAAGTCTATATTTACAAATATAGCAGAAAAGAGAGCCCACACCAAACAGCTATCTTCAGCATGGAAAAATGTATTCACAATTGAATAATTTCAATCATGGGGACGTAACACAAGTCTTCACATCTACTCATATTCCGTTAGCGTGCTTTAGCACCTTGTAGAGTATTTGTGTACTTTGGCTCTTACCATTTTCTTGGCACATACAGAAACAAGCTTTGTTGGGTCATAGATAGACAGTCTTTCACTGGTGGCAAACTGAGGGTATTTTAGAGAAATACTTCTCAAACTTGACGAAGAATACAAATGGCCCGGAGCTTTGTTAAAGTGTAAATTATGAGCTAGGGGCTTAAGGGTAGAGCTGAGATGCTGCATGACTAGGCTGTGTCCAGGTACATAATGTTGATACTACTGCTCCTTTGCTAACCCTGTATAGCAAGGCTTTGGAACTTGGTTGCTGTTGACCTTACCTCATCATTAAAAATGTTTAGTTATGGGTTAGCCCGGTGATGGGTATTAAGGAGGGCACGTACTGCATGGAGCACTGGGTGTTATATGCAAACACTGAATCATGGAACACTACAGCAAAAACTAAAGATGACTAACATAACATAATAAAAAAAAATGTTTAGTTAAATACATGAAATTGAACAGTGCTTCTCCTTAAGACAATCCTCTGATACCTATGTCAGAAGCAGGGCTAATATGTATATAGAGCTGTCACCAAAAAACTTTGCTTTTCTGCAATTCTACTTCTAGATACGTTATTGCTATTCTTCCTTGAAGCTAGAGAACACCTTAACAAGAGTGAACCCATAACAGAAAGTGCCATTAATAAAGTTAAGCATGAAGCCTCCACATTACAGACTATTAGCTTAGTCTTTTGATGCTGGTCTCTATCACCTTCTCAAAGCATCTGTGGCAAACGAGAGTTGGTTCTAAACTTCAACTATCATTGCATAATATAATGCCAACCTGAGCATTTTAGCAGCAAATTTCAGGTTTATATTTACAAAACATTATTAAAATTAAATTTACTAATATTTTGGTTCAGGTCGGCACATGCATTCCTCAGGCCCGCTACATGTATTATACCTTGGGACTCTGAAAAGTCATATTCCATTGTATTAATTTATACAGTTGTAAAAAATTCATGATGTGTACAAACTGTTCTGGTAATCAATTTAGTATATTTTGCATCCTTTCCATGGTTACATATAAAATATTGGTGACTGCATGTTTCCTGCAATAAGATTTCCCTGCAGTGTATTTGCTAATGGATCAGATAATGTATTATCCCCATTGACAGGATCAACAATACCATTAAAATGGCTGCAGATACTAAAGAAAAAAAATATATATATATACTCAGAAAAATATGGATTATGGAGTAGTGCAGAAAGCAAATTATATGAACTCACATACTGATTGTAATTGTTAGCCCTTCCAACAATTCAACCATCATCTTCATATTCAGGAAAGTACAAAAATAGCAAAGGTAAACTTCCATGCAAATTAGTCCTTTTTCTCTCCTGTCCTCGATTTGTCTTTTACTTTGCATTTGAAGCCCTAAGCAAAGCAACACCCTTAGATGTGCTAAGATTTTTTTTTTTTTTTAACATGGAATAGAAGAGGACAATTGTAACAAAATGCAGGAAGACACAATGCCTTAAATTAAATGACCCTGAAAACCAAAGGTGCTTTCTAGAGAGGTCAAAGTCATTGTTTATAAAGACTTCATTTACCTATCACCAGGAAAAAGATGATCTCTCTGACGGCTGGCTAGGACTGAACACATCTCTGATCTCAGATGACAGACCCAAGGCACTCATGGTGAATGTTCCAGATGGAAAGACAGTGGAGGTTTGTGGAAGAATATAATAAATATAACAAAAGCTTGCAAATGCTGTTTTATCAGGCAGAAATGATGGAAGTAAGTTATTGACTATGGTAAATAGTACAACAACAAAAATAGTATACTATGAATCAAGACATTAAATCAAAATGAAAAAAGAAACAGGTCAAAGAATGTTTCCTAAGGTTAGCAAAAAAAAAAAAAAGAAAGTTTTGTTTTTTCAAGTGAGGGCATCAGAAATTTATACACACAAATAATATATAGCCATTATGTAACTATATATTTATATGTATATTATTTTAAATATATGGAATGATACAAACCACATATATACAATTTAAAGTTTAGTACCACTAAAAATGCTCAATTCAAATAATAGCAGCATCAGTATTATAATACAAGAGAATTAGTCAGACTTTTTACTATGCTCCTGGAAACAGGTTAATTTTCACCACAGGCTATGGTCTGTTTAGAATTTTGACAGTTTCTATATCCCTGTCATAAAAGTTGGTCAAGATGTGCCAGAAAGGTAGATACTTTAGTGGTAGAAAAACAACCAAAACTTAATATTTAATGTTGTCCCATCTAACCTAAACTTTTCTTCAGTGAGATAAAAAAATTAGCCTTAGATCCAGCAAGCAGCAATACAAAGCCTAGTATTTATTTAAAATAGAAGTTCATTTTAATGTTGAATTAACAATATTTTATGCTGAGTTGAGTTGAATGTGGAGAATCTCTTTGTGCTGCATGTTCCTTAATTTTAATTGCCCAATTAGCTGGGACTGCCTTGTTCATGCTGAACAGGAGCAAGCCAGATCACTCTAGCAAGCAGCACAAAGGTTAGGTCTGGCAGTTTACTCATGTGTAACTAGAAAGCAAATTACCCCACATTCCTCATAAGCTATATCACGGGAGAACCAATATCGAAAAATCTAAAAATAATGAATATAAAATGTTGATGTTAAGACTGCATTACTACTTTACTCATTATTTTGCATTATTTCCTCAAAGAACATTATAAAATAATACATTTCATCATTGTAGCCCACCTTGATTAAACAGAAGAAGCCTTTTTTTTTTTTTAAAGAAAGATTTGTGAAAATTACTACCACCTTGGAAAATACGGCCAACCAAAAAGTATTTGACTATTTCTGCCAAAATAAAGAAGATATCTTTTTTTTTAAAAGATTTTATTTATTTATTTGAGAGAGAGAATGAAATAGAGAGAGAGCATGAGAGGGGGGAGGGTCAGAGAGACAAGCAGACTCCCTGCTGAGCAGGGAGCCCGACATGGGACTCGATCCCAGGACTCCAGGATCATGACCTGAGCCGAAGGCAGTCGCTTAACCAACTGAGCCACTCAGGCACCCAAGAAGAAGATATCTTAAAGTCAAAGATGGATATGTGTGTTAGGCAAAATAAATAGATAACAACTCAATTTATAAGATACTGACTTTTTAATTTTTCTGTTTCTATTATTTTTCATGAAATTTGTTAGTAGTAAAAACAAAAATAATTCATAAAAATGTGACTTCATAGCAATTTTAAGTATTCATTTAGACATTTTCCTGGTAGTTTAAAAAAATACATAGTAAATATTTATTATTTAAGAAGTGATGGCAAATGTTTAAACAATACAGTTTCAAATATAAAAGTAATATAGAGTAGATTTGTATCATGGTTAGAAATAAATCATAAAGTACTGAATTATAATGCATTATTTAATAAATCAATATCAAGGCTCTGCAAAGAAAAACAACAATAAAATACATACTCTACAATGCATACAATAGAAATTATTAAAAATTAAAGGTATCAGGAGCATGTTAGCAAAATAAAACAGCCAATAAAAAAAAAAAAAAGCCTTGAGATAGCCCAGGTGTTGGAGTTAGCAGATATTAGCTATTATAAGTTTATTTAATGACTCAAAAGAAAATGTGATCTTAATGTTTTAACATATAAGGAATCTCAAAAAAATAGGAATAAAAATAATAAAAGAAGAAAATAGAAATTTTAGAACTTAAGAGTATACAATCTGAAATGATATGCTCACTGCGTGGACGTAAGAGAAGATTGAAGATGATAGAAAAAAGCTTTAGTGATCTCAGAGAGAAATCCATAGAAATTATCCGGTCAGAAGAATGGAGTGACAACAGTTAAAATCAAGAGAACAGAGGGGCACCTGGCTGGCTCAGTTGGTAAAGCATGTGGCTTTTGATCTTGAGGCCGTGAGTTCAAGCCCCACTTGGGGCACAGAGTTTATAAAAATGAATACTAATAATAATTAAAAAAAAAAAGAATATGAACTCAAGGACAAGGAGTCTAACATATGTGTATTTTGGAAAGTACCAGAAGAGGAAAGAGAGCTAATGTGGCAGAAAAAAATATTTGATAAAGTAATGATTAGAAATTTTCTAAAAGTTTTGAGAGAAACAACCACTTATATAGATCCAGAAAACTCAATGAAACTAAAGCAGATTAAATACAAAGCAAAGTATATTAAGTAACGTCATAGTTGAAATATTGAAAATAAAAAATAAAGAGAAGACCTTAATTATATACAGGGAAAATGACATATACAGAGGAACAATAATACCAATTAAGGCCAACTTTTTGTCAGAAACAATAAAGGTCAGACAAATAATAGCATTTAAATGCTGAAAAACAAAAGTCCACTCAGAAATCTATATACTGTATAAGTATACATAAAAAAGAAAGGAAAATGACCATTTTTAGATAAAGAAAAGAGAATTCATTGCCAGAAACCTGTACTGCAAGAGATACTAGAGAAAGTCCCCAGCCTAAGGGAAATGATACCAAATGGAAAGTCTGATATACCTAAGGAAGAGATGAAGAAAAAAAGAAAAGGAAATGTGAATAAATATTAAAGATTAGTTTTTTTCCTTTTATAATTTCCTTAAATGACAAAATTTTCAAACAAAAATATCATTGTAAGGTGGTTATCTTGTGTCTAAGAAGGTTTTGACATTTTTGGTGTGATATATAAAGTCTCAAAATGGGTACTGGTATAATACTAACTCTGTTTAGACTCTGATCAACACATGTTGCCTGTTTTAATTCCTGGAGCGATCCCTAAAAAGTATTAAAATGCAAAGTTGGCAAAACACTGTGGCCAGGTTGTTATTTGGCAGTACTATTTATTATCACCATGCATTTTCATATTAACCCAGTCTTTAAGGTTACATAATGTGTGTGTATTCTACTTACTTAAAGATAGATAATTGATTGGTAGACAACTGAGGGTTATAGATGATAGGCAGATGGATATTAACACACAGTTGAGGTGGAGTGAGCAAGAGCTTGAACTGTGGAATCAGACAGCTCGAGTTCAAAGCCATCGCTGCCGTTTATTCTTTTTTTATTGTTATGTTAATCACCATATATTACATCATTAGTTTTTGATGTAGTGTTCCATGATTCATTGTTTGCATATAACACCCAGTGCTCCATGCAGAACGTGCCCTCTTTCATACCCATCACCAGGCTAACCCATCCCCCCAGCCCCCCTCGCCTCTAGAACCCTCAGTTTGTTTCTCAGAGTCCAGTTTCTCATGGTTCATCTCCCCCTCCAATTTTCCCCCCTTCATTCTTCCCCTCCTGCTATCTTCTTCTTCTTCCTTTTTTTTTTTTTTTTAACATATAATGTATTATTAGTTTCAGAGGTACAGGTCTGTGATTCAACAGTCTTACACAATTCACAGGACTCACCATAGCACATACCCTCCCCAATGTCTATCACCCAGCCACCCCATCCCTCCCACCCCCCACCACTCCAGCAACCCTCAGTTTGTTTCCTGAGATTAAGAATTCCTCATATCAGTGAGGTCATATGATACATGTCTTTCTCTGATTGACTTATTTCGCTCAGCATAATACCCTCCAGTTCCATCCACGTCGTTGCAAATGGCAAGATTTCATTCCTTTTGATGGTTGCATAATATTCCATTGTATGTATACACCACATCTTCTTTATCCATTCATCTGTCGATGGACATCTTGGCTCTTTCCACAGTTTGGCTATTGTGGACATTGCTGCTATAAACATCGGGGTGTCCATACCCCTTCGGATCCCTACATTTGTCTCTTTGGGGTAAATACCCAGTAGTGCAATTGCTGGGTCATACAGTAGCTCTATTTTCAACTTTTTGAGGAACCTCCATACTGTTTTCCAGAGTGGCTGCCCCAGCTTGCATTCCCACCAAGAGTGTAGGAGGGTTCCCCTTTCTCCGCATCCCCTCCAACATCTGTCATTTCCTGACTTGTTAATTTTAGCCATTCTGACTGGTGTGAGGTGGTATCTCATTGAGGTTTGGATTTGTATTTCCCTGATGCCGAGTGATGTTGAGCACTTTTTCATGTGTCTGTTGACCATTTGGATGTCTTCTTTGGAAAAATGCCGATCCAATCAAGAATGGGTAGAAGACATGAGCTGCCGTTTATTCTTTACGTGATTTGGACAAGTTACCTAAACTCTCCTTTTCTGAGTTTCCTCATCTATAAAATGAAGCCAATGATAATACCTCTCTTACAGTTCTTTTTTAATGATATAAATTAATCCGTGTAAATTTCTTATACCAATGCCTGGCACATGATAAGCATTCAGTAAATATCAAGTCTTGTTTTGTTTGTTTTTCAAGTCGCATTAAAGAGCATCCCTATTTGGCATTACGTTCATGGTTTGCATACCTGTTTTTGATTTTTTAAAAATATCATAACATGAACGTTTTTAAACATTATAAATTTCTGAGTCATCACACCTCAAGTAGCTGAAGCTTCCACACGTGACTGTGGAGACAGCAGAGAGCTGGAGCTTTCTGGGCCTGCCTCAACTGTAGCAGTTTCATGCACTGCGCAAGGGACCAGGCATGATCCTGTCTTGATGATTAGTAGTTACAGATTGGTTATACAGAGCTATAGAAACTCTCTCATTGAAGAAACATTCCTTACATAAACAGAAAACTTTGGAAAAATATTCAGATGTTTTAAGAAACTATGCCATTTATCATTTTTGACCGAGATGTATATTAAAGAGAGTAGAGTCCCACATAAAGAAGTTTGCCCTATAAGGCTACAGTGAAAATGTCTCCATTGGATTTCGCCATATTCAGAAGTTCTGCATACACCTCTGAAGACTATAACTGAAGGCAAAAATAAAAGGAAAGAAAAAGGAAAGGAAAATGCGAACACGTGATATAAAGAGCCAAGAAAAATACATACTTTGTCTAAAGTTGAATTTAACTATGACATATCAAACTGAAGGTTGCTGGAGTGGGGGGTGGGGTGGGAGGGATGGGGTGGCTGGGTGATAGACATTGGGGAGGGGATGTGCTATGGTGAGTGCTGTGAATTGTGCAAGACTATTGAATCACAGATCTGTACCTCTGAAACAAATAATGCAATATATGTTAAGAAAAAAAAAAGAAGAAGAAGGTAGCGGGAGGGGAAGAATGAAGGGGGGGGAATCGGAGGGGGAGACGAGCCATGAGAGACGATGGACTCTGAGAAACAAACTGAGGGTTCTAGAGGGGAGGGGGCTAGGGGGATGGGTTAGCCTGGTGATGGGTATGAAAGAGGGCACGTTCTGCATGGAGCACTGGGTGTTATGCACAAACAATGAATCATGGAACACTACATCTAAAACTAATGATGTAATATATGGTGATTAACATAATAAAAAAATTTTTTAAAAAAAGCATCTGCCTTTGGCTCAGGTCATGATCCCTGAGTCCCAGGACTGAGCCCCGCATTAGGCTCCCTGCTCAGCGGGGAGTCTGCTTCTCCTTCTGCCCCTCTACCTACTTGTGCTCTCTCTCTCTCAAATAAATAAATAAAATCTTAAAAAAAAAAAAAAGAACTCAGCAGAAAATAAATAAATAAATAAATCGCAGTAGATATTTAGTATAAATTTAATGACTGATGAAGCGAATACTATTTTTACTACTTCAGTTTGGAAGATAAAGTAGAAATAAAGAAGAGCTAAAATTAATTAGGCTTTTTACATTTAAATGCACTGCAGCAGGACAAAAAGACACAAGGACATTTCTGGCACTACCAGCACCAAATGCAAAAGAAGTATCAGGGAAAGAACAGCTCATGCAAAATCTATGAATATATAAATGATTTGGAAGCTTGAAGTATAAAAGAAAAATATGGTAAGAAAAGGAAAGGTGGCAAATGAAAAGAAGATTGCCGAAGACGTTAAGACAAATAATAAGACGTTTTTCAAGCATGGAAGGAACAAAAGGTCAGTGACAGAGAGAGTGGAGTTTCTTACAGATGGCCAGAGCAATTTACTGACTGAAAAGACAGGCATCGCTAAAACAAAAATCAAATGAGTTCATTGCCTTCTATTCTCCCAGAGGGCTTGGGGAACAGAATCAGAAATAGACATAAATCTCAGGAGAATAAGAAAAAAAAATATCAAAGGAGGATTGCGCCGCGCTGAAACAAGTGCCTAAAAATAAGAGCAGTTATTTTTTTCAAACAAGAACTAAAAACCGCTTATATCGTCAAACTGTATCAACCACAAGGAAGAGCAAATCATCAGGTGATGGGGTTTTTCCCTAAGATTACCATCACTGTTTACAGCAAGACATGGTACAAGAACCAGAGTCTGCCTCAAGAGAAAAGCCTAAAAAACAACAACAACAACAAAAAAAAAAACAGAAGAGCCTAGACTAAATAGAAAATTCTATTTAATATATATATATATATGTGTGTGTGCATTTATTTGTATATATGTATGGGTATATATATATATATATATCATAATACTTTCACTTTTACTAATAGAAATTATGCTAAAATAAATGTGTCTTGTTAGATTAAGACCCTAGTTCCCATTGCTCAGCCTTGTAGATTACCAAACTGACGATTTAAATGTACAACTATTTGTTGATGTTAAATACTGAGAAGTGGCTTTATGGCACATCCAGGTGGCATGAGAGAGCCAGAGAGGATTTCACTAATGCTGTTTTGGAAACAAGTAGCCTAAAATAAGTAAGCAAAGCGAGGGGAGCCAGCCTGGAAAGAGGTCTAGGAAGACTATAACCAAAAGATGTAGAAGAACAGACTGTCCCTGATAGAGAAGAAAGACATACTTTTGGAAAAAGAAATGTATGTACAGCAGGAAATCAAATACTTTAGGCACTGTTAAACATTATCTGATTTGTGCTTTGTGTGTGATGAATATAGCCATGAAGAAGAGCACCAAAATATTTGTCTCCCAGAGTCTGTGTATCTGTGGGACTTACATGCAGATAATGCAATAGGTAATTTTATGGGTCATTTTACTTGGCCTGGGTGCCCAGATATTTGGTCAAGTATTACTCTGCATGTTTCTGTAAAAAGTTTTTTAGATAAAGTTAACATCTAAATCAGGGGACTCAAGTGAAGAGGTTACCCTCCATCTGTGGGTGAATCTATATAATCATGTGAAGGCCTTTATGAAACAAAGATTGACTTCTGAACAAGAAGGAATTCTGCCAGCAGAAAGATAGATATATATACAGATAGATGATAGATAGATAGATAGATGATAGATAGATAGATAAAGTGTTGGTTCTTATACTCTGGAGTACCTTCACTAATACAGATGACAAGGTTAAATACATACTGTATATTAGCATAAATTTTAGGTCCCTTTAAATAAACTTGGCTTTGTGAACAGTTGTGGGCCAAATGTGAACTGTGGTGCTGGGGCCTGTCCAGGTAAGATGACCCATTAATTTTTTACCCTGGAACTCATTCCAGTTACTGCTTGGCCCGGAATGAGTTTCCCTCCAAAATCACAGGCAGCTTTAATACTTTATTGAAGCACTGACGAAGATTCTAGGAGAAAGTGTATCCAAGAGAGAAACTGGAATCTATTTCAAAAAGTGTTGAGAATTCAAAAGGAGAAACCAAAGGGATCATGCAAAAAGAGAGACTTCGCAGTCCACAACATGAGGATGGAGGAAGCATTAGCACTTTGTGCTTCAGACAGTGAGTTCCAAATCAAAGCAGTCATGTAGCTCAATAGTCTGTTTAGTCTTCAGCTGGTCCATATTAACTTTTTTCCTGTAAAGTTTGGAAAGATAGGTAGAGTAGAGCCTTGGGATCCTTCTAGAACAATGATTCTGAAACAGGAGGGTGTATCCTATTTGCTCTGGAGGCTTTCACTTAGTAGAGACTATAAATTAGTATATCTGAAGTGAGATCCATGCTTGCATATTAAGAAAAAATTAAAAAGATAATTTTGCTATAGGATTTTGGTGGTAGGATTTCTTTAGAGTACGATTTCAGAAAAAGATGCTTTATGAAGAAAAAAGATTACTAATTTAGGGAAATAACAACAGATTGAAATTAAAAAAAAAGAAATGGCACAAGAATGGAAAATATATAAGAAACATAGCAATGTCATATTAGAACTAAAAGATAGAAGAGAATAATTCTGAGGTCTTAACCATTAAAAGAAAAAAAGGAAGGAAAGGAAAGGAAGAAGCCGTAAGTCATGTCCCTCAGTCACAGAGTGGAGAAAAGCTAACCATTAACCATTAAACCCACAATGGACTATTATGTAAAGGAGGGAAAAATTTGGAGATATGCCATGAAATTTGAACATTTATTTATTACAGTACCTAGCATTACCTTCACTAATAAAAGCAGGAAGAGGAAATAAACTAAAAAAAATGAAATTGGTGATGCCTGTACATGGTACAATATTTTTCTGTATTTTTTAACAATGATGAAGAAAATCAAATCTTAATTTTAAAACAAAGTTGGCCAGGGCGCCTGGGTGGCTCAGTTGGTTAAGCGACTGCCTTCGGCTCAGGTCATGATCCTGGAGTCCTGGGATTGAGTCCCACGTCGGGCTCCCTGCTCAGCAGGGAGTCTGCTTCTCTCTCTGACCCTCCCCCCTCTCATGCTCTTTCTCTATCTCATTCTCTCTCTCAAATAAATAAATAAAATCTTTAAAAAAATAAATAAATAAAGTTGGCCAAAGAAATACAAATTTTAATTACAAATATTACATTCCAAAATGTACAAGTTATGGCCCAAGTTGTATTCATTAGAAAATATTTACTTAAATGGAATTTTAATTTTCAAATAAAAACAAAAGTGCAAATAAATTTGTCATTTAAATCTAAGGTAAGAAAAAATAATAAAGACAGTTTAAGAACAGGAGATGAAAGAACCATAATGATAAATGTAGAGATAATAAATTATATAACTAAAAATGTACCTGGAACATATCCCAGAGTAATGATCTTATATTATTACATTTTCTATAAAAAATGATCCAAATTGTAGTTAGATAAGGAAAACAAAAAAAGTACACAAACATGAAGAGTAAGAAAAATATATTAAAAGCTGTAGAACATTACTTGGGCAAATTTATGCTAACAAATTTTAAAATCATAATAAAATATATTACTTAATATTAAAAATGAATTTAGAAATTTATAGTAGAAATACTATAAAATCAGAAACATTATTACTGATGAAAGACATGAAAAAACTATAAAATAAAAAGAAATCAGAATATTCTGGTTCCATAAAGTTTTATATGAGGGCTCTGTTAAATTTTCATAAATATGGTAATTCTTACTTTATGTAAACTAATTCAGAGAAAGCAGAACCTATACAGTTTCTAATAAATTTTGTAAGGCTACTATATGCAAAAACAAGGAAAAGAAAAACAGAATAATCTCATTCATCTTACAAATATTCTAAATAAACTATAAGCAAATCCAACCAAAGATACAAATAATAATCACATAGACTTTTATTCAAGTGTTTAATTTTATTTCAGAAAATTACATCACTATAATTCACCGTGCCAGTGGGTCAAAGATAGAGAAACCATATGGTCAACAGAAATGTCAAAAATGTATTTGATAAACTAAAAAAAAAAAACAAACAAAAAGGTGATAATTCCTATTTAAAACTACCACCAACAAATGGATAGAAAATAATTTTAAGTCAGGGTAACACATCTCATGTTACTATTTGAAAAAAACAAAAGTTAAGAGAAAGGGGGAGACCTGGAGAGGGAGGCACTTCACTTTAGTGTGAATGCTCCTGTCCTGTGAAGGTTCCTGGTAGTGTGGACCCTTTGCACTCCTCTAGTGCGAACACCCACTCCCATTGGCTGGTGGTAAAACCCCTCCAGTCAATGGTCTTTCCTGAAGTAATTTATATAGGAAAGGATACCAGGGCTCAAATCCATCTCCACTGCAAATATTTTCTATTTTCCCTGAACCTCTTTTCAGTTTCTTTTAGTTGAAGATTTTACGATAAATAGACACATGAGTATACAAATAATTGGCTACCGTAAAGAGGAAAACAAACTGTGAAATTATCTGTAGCATATTTGCAAAGTGTTAATATCTTTAATTTATGATAAATAACTGTATGTCATGTTTTTAAAATATACAAAGTCCCAAAATAGATAATTGACAAGACAATAGCTGATATGCATTTGAACACCTGTTCGAGATAAACAAGTAAAAACAATGAAAAATCATTTTTACTAAATCAAATTGGTAATGGCTTAAAAGTCATTAAAAGAGAGGAAGCCAGCACCATTAAAAAGAGAGAGAGAGAGAGAGAGAGAGAGACAGTAGTTACTTTTCATGTAGTTATTTAATTTTTTAAAATTTGACTTAAGAAAATATCCACAAATTGTACTCATCACAGCTGTATTTATATAGGAATGCCCATTTGAAATTAAATTTCAATAATGGGCAAGTGGTTGTGGAAATAAAATGTAACTCAGTTAGTGTAGAGACATTTAAAATTATGATTTGGAACATTTTAATGCCCCAATAAAAAGATAACGCCAAAATGTCAAATGAAAAAGACACACTACACAAATATATATAAAATGTTAATATGATAGCTATTTCACATACACGCACTTACACACATGCATGCAAGCCTACAGAGAGAGAAAGAGATGACTGAAATGAGGACATCTATGCTAAAATTTTAACAGTAACTAATTCTTTTTATTGTAATTTGGGATGATCTTATCTTTATATTTTATGTAGTTTCTAATTGTCTAAAATAACCTTGCAATTTTCATTATAATCAGGAAAAATATTTAAAGTTGATTTTAGTAAAGCCCATAGCCTTTGAATCAGTAATGACTCCTTTGAGATTTCACCCCAGTGAAATATCTTCAAGGAAAATTAAGTATATATGCAAAAACATGTTCATTAAAATATTATTTTAAAAAATGAAAAATTTGTAATTAATTTTAAGGTCTTGACCATGGAATTGCTAGTATACTGTATCATGAACAAAGATGATTTTTCTACAGCATGTAATGGTCAAAAATGGGTTCTACAGGGGCTCCTGGGTGGCTCAGTTGGTTAAGCGGCCAGCTTTTGATCTCAGCTCAGGTCTTGATCTCAGGGTTGTGAGTTCAAGCCCTTGGTTGGGCTCCATGCTGGGCATGGAGCTTACTTTTGAAAAAAAAAAAAAAAAATGGGTTGTGCATAAGAGACTCTTTTTTTTTTTTTTTTTTTTAAAGATTTTATTTATTTATTTGACAGAGAAAGAGAGGGAACACAAGCAGGGGGAGTGGGAGAAGGAGAAGCAGGCTTCCCACAGAGCTGGGAGCCTGATGCTGGGCTCGATCCCAGGACCCTGGGATCATGACCTGAGCTGAAGGCAGACGCTTAACCGACTGAGCCACCCAGGTGCCCCACTTTTTTTTTTTTAATTTACTTGAGAGAGAGAGAGAGAGAGGGAGAGAGCACAAGCAGGGGGAGCAGAAAAGAGAGAAGCAGGCTCCCCACTGAGCAGGGAGCCTGATGCTGGGCTCGATCTCAGGACCCTGGGATCATGACCTGAGCCAGAAGGCAAACGCTTAACAGACTGAGCCACCCAGGCACCCCAAGAGACTCTTAACTATTGAGAACAATAGTTAATATTGAGGGTTGTTGGAGGCGAGGTGAGTTGGGGATGGGCTAGATGGGTGATGGGGATTAAGGACGGCACTTGTGATGAGAACTGGGTGTTTTATGTAAGTGATGAGTCACTAAAATTCTACCCCTGAAACCACTATTACACTATATGTTTACTAACTAGAATTTAAATAAAAACTTGAAACAAACAAAAATGGGTTGTGGATGTATAGAAGACTTGACTGTTTTTTTGAAGTCCAACAACATCCCAGATGTAGTGACACCCTTAGACAATTGTAAAAAGCAAGGTTTCCTCCACATGGTAGCATCTTACTGGCTCAGACACTTTCATTTTGTACTAAATCTAGAACAAGCATTACTAGGAGATGTGGAAGAAGTGAAAACCAAATCCTCATCCAAGCTTTGCAATCATAGATAAAACGGGAACTAAAATTATTTGCATATTTTCTCCCTAACTGTATGCTAATTAAAAAAACTGCAACAAGTTTGAAAGCAAAAGAAAAGTGTTCCAGCCTGTGGAAATATCCAAAATTATGAAAAAGAAACTTGTAGGAATGCTACAAACTCAAGCTGGGACTGGGAGTAGGGAGGGTGACTAGAGATATCTTCCTCCTCAGCTGAACTCACTAGATCCTTCAAATTTCATTATTAGCGTGGCACCCTTTTATGTCCCCACTCCTTATAATTTATAGTAATTAATTACATATAAATCCATTACTGGAGAAAAATGAAGAATAGAAATATTTAATACTCCTAAAGATGTGGGATGAATTTGCAAAATCCTAGCCTCAATTCCTTTATCCTTAGGTGGGGACAACAGCCCTCCTCAGTTTTTGTTTTCTGGGAGTTAAAAGTGACATAGGACACGAAAACTCAACACTGTGTCTGGCACATAGCAACTTTCACATAAAAATTTTGTGACTATTAATCCATTACAAATACCCTGTTATAATCAGAGCCAGCTTCATAGACATGCAACCTGTGGAAACAGGGAACCACAGTCAGAAAACTTTCCATATGTGATTTAATGTTTTGCTGCCACAAACTTCAAATTCTTAAAATTTTTAAAGATTTATTTGTTTATTTGAGGGAGAGAGAGGAAGAGGGAGTGCAATGGGGAGGGACAGAGGGAGAGGGAGAGAGAGAATCTTAAGCAGGCTTCCGCTGAGCATGGAGCCCAAGGTGGGGCTTGATCTCACGACCCTGAGATCATGACCTGAGCCCAAATCAAGAGTTGGTTGCTTCACTGATTGAGCCACCCAGGTGCCCCAATAATTTTTAAACAAAGGGTTTCCAATTATCATTTTGCATTTAGTGTTACCAGTTATGTAGCTGGTGCTGAGCAGAATAAGGAATCACTTGACTTTATCAGCACAATTTGATTATTTTAACTTGTCACAGTACTGTTTTATGAACTACCACTCTTCTATAATCCCGGACGAGTGATTTAGCTCCAATTAATGAAATTTATGGCTTCAGCTGTTCATATAATCTCTTTAAGATAAGGAAATATGCAATATGTATAGAGTGTCTTATGGATTCAATCTATTTTCAAAAGAATACAGTCTTTACTTAGATCAAAATGATTTGGAATCCTGCTGAAGATTTATGGCATTTTTAGAAAATGACAGTTTACAATTGATTATATGGAATGATGTATTTTGAAAGCACTTCGTAATGCACAGGGTGCTATGCTAAAAGTACTTTAATTATTTAATTAGTTAGGACATGAGGAAGGTTTATGCAATTTTTTATGGTAAAGCAGAACACTTGCATATTAGCCATTATAGGAAGTCATAATTGCGCAAGCTTCTGCAGAGTCATAAAATTGGATTCTAATTAGTAATAGAATAATTATTCATTGGTTTTTGTCACTTCAAAAATGTCTACTACTGTATGTGTGTTTTTAAAACACACTTTGTAAAAAGCAGAATTCAGTAAAGGGCAGAACTTCTTATCTGTCTTGTTTGTGTTGTAAAGGATCAGGATCAGATTTTTGAATTGGTTCTGACAAGAAATTGATAGCAAGTACAGAAGAGAGGAGTGTTTAGTTCTGTTAGAAATCCATAGTAAATGATTTTTCAGGGGCTTCTTTCCAGGTCAGCACTCTACAAACAGTTTTTCAAAGTTGTAGTTAAAGTGTGCTGCTAATATGAAGATATTAAATGGTATTAATCTGAACATCTTTCAAATATATTCCAAACTCCACAGCTGTGAGTTGATGTCTATATCTCATAATTTGTGTGTTTTTTAAATTCCTCAATGTATATAAAATGTAAACAAAAGATGTAATGACATTTGGACAAATGACCTGAGTGACAACAATTCTTTTGGCAATTCCCAGAAAAAATCAGTTACAGAAATTAAGCAACTGCTGTTCACATGTGCTATATATTTCCTTAAAATCAGAAGATGATGATGGATAAAAGCCACTGCCATGCACATGTCTTCCAGCATTTTTTGGCCAGTGAGCTCAGACAAGCAACAGGAATACTAAGATATTAATAACGTGAGTACTCAACCCATGTCTTATGGTAGCAAACTGAATGGGCTAACCAAAGTGGTAAAATGAGATAGGAGAGGAGGAAAGAAGGCATAGAATGGGCCAATGTTTACACTTTACAACCAATTTAAAATAGACCCTTCTGTTAAATAGGTGATGAGGATTAAGGAGGGCATTTGTTGTCATGAGCACCAGGTATTGTATGGAAGTCTTGAATTACTATATTGTACACCTGAAACTAATATTACACTGTATGTTAACTAACTAGAATTTAAATACAAACTTAAAAAAAAAATAAAGTAGATCCTTCTGTCTGAAGGATCTGTCTGAAAACTGTCAAATGGGTGAGCTTATAAGCGAAGAAAACCAAGATACAGGGACTGATTCAATTTTTTTTAAGTTTTCCATCTGACTGCTATATTCAAACTACAGGGTAATGCAGTATGGAAGATTTAGGTACTGGCTGGGAATAAAACATGAATATGAAATATCAAAATCTTGAAAGGTTTTAAAAAATAAGGTGATATTAAAACAAAAATGAATTCACACTAGTGTTTTAAAAAAAAGAGTAGTGTTCTTCATATAGGTCCTGCATCATTATTTTAATTTTAAATTTATTTCCATTTTTCCCTCTCTATTTTGACAAGGATATAGTTCTACTTACACTTCTAGTGACTGTTAATATACATAAAAACTGATGGTTTTGCATATTTATTTTATATCCAGTCATCTACTAAATGTTTTGTACTCATTTCAAGAGATTTTTAATTGAGATATTGAATATTTTATGTATGGAACCATATTAACTCAGAACAAAAACATTATTTTTTATTCAATATTTACACTTACCTGTTTTTCATATCTTAGGCCATTGTCTATAAGATCTGAGGCATGAATAATCTACTTTCAACAACTATAGTAAAGGCTATCTCTGTCTTATTCCTGAAGTGAAAGGTAACTTTTTTTTTTAAAGATTTTATTTATTTATTTGAAAGAGAGATAGCAAGAGAGAGCATGAGAAGGGTGGAGGGGTACAGGGAGAGGGACAAGCAGACTCCCCGTTGAGCAGGGAGCCCGACGTGGGGCTTGATCCCAGCATCCCGGGATCATGACCTGAGCAGAAGGCAGACACTTAACGACTGAGCCACCCAGGTGCCCTGAAGGGTAACTTTTTAAATACTTTGTTAGAGCCGTTGTCTTTCTTGTTTGTTTTGGTTAGATTTTATCAAGATTAATTAAACAAGATTTTATCATGTTTAATTAGTTTCTATCCATTTCTATTTTCCTTAGTTTTTAAATTATTAATGCTTGCTAAAGTATATCCATTTTTGGCTTCTGTTGATAAATCATATGATATTTTCCTCCAAGATATGTTGAATTTTTAGAGGATTCTGATTAAAAACATTGCCCATTATATGGGAAAAATAAAGTTGAATCCCTGACTTTCATTATATACAAAAGGGTAATCTGGATGAATTAACATATTAATGTGAATGGTAATCATTTACAATGGAGAAAATATAAAACAATATTTTATAATTCTGGAACAAAGAAAAGCTACCTAAACAAAACCCTGTTTTTTTTTTAAAGTTAAAAGTTAATTGATATGAACATAGTAAAATGACTTAGTGTAATGTGGTACATCACAGACAAAGCTGACAAATAAGAAGCTGTTTGCAGTATTAAAGGCCAACGAGGGATCTTTGCTATAGCCATTTTGGAAATAAATTTGGCAGTATTTAGAGAAATAAAATATGCATGCATCTTACAATCCAGCAATTCCAAACCTAGTTATGTCCAGGAGAAACTCTTACACAGATTACTAACTGTATCTACACAAAGTGGCTCATTGTAGGTTTGTCTATGCCAGTTAGGAATTGGAGGCAACTTAAGTCGTCTAACACTAGGTGAATGGCTAGGAAAAGCACTGTGGTTTCTTAGGGAGGAATACACTGTAACAATTAAAAGCAATGAACAGCATGCATAGGGCTTAAAATCATCAGCGAGTTTTAAAAGTATAGAATACTAAAAGGGATTTCTAGAAAAATGCAACTAAGGCATGCACATTTAAAACAACACTATTTCTCAGAGTTCTATAGTCTCTCAGGGGGTGGGGGATGGGTTAGCCCAGTGATGGGTATTAAAGAGGGCACGTATTGAATGGAGCACTCGGTGTTGTCCGAAAACAATGAATCATGGAACACTACATCAAAAACTAATGATGTAATGTATGGTGACTCACATAACATAATAAAATTAAATTAAAAAAAAACCAAAAAACCCCACTATATTGTTTCTATATATGCATCCAAAATACATAACAAGTCACAACATATAAAAGGATTGTCAAGTGTAACAATGGTGGGCAAGAGGATCTGCTTAGCTTGAGATCAGGCATGGGGAGTGGATTCTTTCTACAAACTTTGGAAAGAATTTTTATAAAAAATATTTGGGTGCTATTTACTTATTTGGTCGTGTATTTGAGGGCATTTAAAAAATAATATCAATTTTATAGAAACATTTACAGAATAGTACAAGGAACTCCCATATCTGCCCTCCTCTATTATCTAGAATCCTCAATATTCAGGATTTTGCCGTATTTGCTCTATTATTCATTAGTCACAATGTCTCATCAACCTTCAGCACTTTAGGATGTATTTTCTAAGAGGAACACCTTCCCGCATAACCGTAATACAACCATCAATACCAAGAAATTAACATTGATTTAATACAACCATCTAAGTTACAGATTCCACTCAAATTTTGTGAATTATCCTAACAATGACCATTATACACCTAGAATCTGACCTAAGATCATTCATTGCTTGTAATTGAAACAACTCTTTGGTCTCCTTCAACCAAGAAGAGTTTCTCAGCTTTTTCTTGGTTGTCATAGCCTTGACATTTTCTAAAAATATAGGCCAACGGTTTTTTGAGTGTACCTGAATTAGAGTTGCTCTGCTGTTTTCTGATGAGCATCATCACAATATGTAAAGGTGGTAGAGATACTGTAGAAATGGTGCTATGTCCTTCTCGGTGTATCCTATCAAGAGGCCCATTCAGGCAATATCAACTTATATCACTTAATTTCAAGGTGTATGCTAGCCTTCTCCACTGCTAAGGGATTATTATTAGTTGGCATTCTATTGAATTGAAGGACTTATTATTATATACCATTAATTTATTTGTACATGATTCATTTACTTATTTATATCACTAAGTGTTATGGGCTGAATTGCAACCTTCCAGAAGTCCTAATGCCCAGTACTCCAGAATCTGACTGTATTTAGAGACAGGACTTTAGAGGTAGATAAGTTAAAATAAAGTCATTGTTATTGGCCTTAATCCAATATGACTGGCTTTTGTATAAGAAGAGGAAATTTGGACAGAGTCCCGCAGAGGGAAGGACATGGGCAGACACAGAGAGAAGATGGTCATCTACAAGTAAAAGAGGTAAATGTGAAACAGGACTTTCCTCATGACCCTCCGAAAGAACCAATTATGCCAACAGCATACTCTCAGACTTAAGCCTCCAGAACTGTGAGAAAATGAATTTAGGTTCTTTAAGCCACCCGGTCTCTGGTACTAATATATAAAGGGTCATGAATTTGCTTATAATATGTCATCATTATTTAATCTTTTTTTAAAAGATCTTATTTATTTATTTGACAGAGAGAGTGAGAAAGCACAAGCAGGGGGAGCAGCAGAGGGAGAGGGAGAAGCAGGCTTCGTGCCAAGCAGGGAGCCCGATATGGGGCTGGATCCCAGGACCCTGGGACCATGACCTGAGCCAAAGGCAGACGCTTAACCGACTGAGCCACCCAGGCTACCCATCATTATTTAATCTTTAAATATCTCAGATTTGATCAGTGATAGCCTCTTAAAGCCAATTGTTGTGTTTTTTTAGACATCAGTCATTGAGTATTTCTTTAATTTGCAGCACAATAAGGTTTTTCAGGCCCTTTTTATACATTTCTTGACTTGGACCTGAAAGTCCCATTTCTTTCTAGTGAAGAAGGTTGTTCAGAAACCATAATCTAAGCACTGGAGTATGGGTATATTGCTATTCCCAGGACCTCCTTGTGGATAAAACAGTTAGGGAATATATTTATGTGTGTACATTGACATTTTCTTCTTCTTTCTCTCTCCTTCTCTCTCTTTCTCTCTCTCTCATTATCTTGCCGTACACAGAAAAATATGCACACGTGTGCATGCACACACCCACACACACATATATATAGTTATTTTGATAAATATTATTTTCTTTATGAGAAATCATGGTACTAGTTTTGATTTGCAGCCTACAAGATGATTCCCAATGAGGGTCCTCATTCCCACTCTCTTGGATCATAAACACTGGAGGACACCAGTTTCCATGTCACCAGAAATCCCTGTGCAGAGGCCCACTTGAATGAGCTTGGGTGGGATTTCTTCACCCCCTAATGGAGTATTCAGATGAGACCTCAACCTGGACCATCAGCTTGGCTACAACTTCACAGGATACCTTGAACCAGAGGCACCCAGCTAAGCCAAAATCAGATTCCCAACCTCCAGGAAATATAAGATAATAAATACTCATTGTTTAAACCAAAAAGTGTTAGGGTGATTTTTCTGTGCAGCAATAGATAAGCACACATCACTGATGGTAAGGTCACCAGTTACCTCTTAATTGCAAGTATCTAGTGCATTCGTATTTAGTGTGAATGTTCTATAATATAATATGCATTTAAACTTGAAATTATACCATGATAGGTTGAATCTAAGCTCTGCTGTTTACTTGCAATGTTACCTTCTTTCTGTACCACATTTTATTAATGTGTTAGATAAGGATAAAAATAACAGTGCCTATCTCATAGATTTTTGTAACTATTAAATGAGGTAATACTTGTAAGTCATTTAATAACAATGTCTGGCACATAGCAATTGCATGATAAATATTCATCGTACCTGCCACTGTTACTACTTCTTGCCTCTTGAGATTGTCCTCACCTTTTGCTTCTGTGACGTAATTTCTTGGTTTCCTTCCTACCCTCCAAGTGGCTACTTATCCTTTTTAAGATATTCCCCAGGAAGATTTCCTTTCCCTTTTAATTATCACTCAGAATGAACTAACTATCTCTTGACTCACCTTGGATATTTCACAGGTACTTTAAAATAAATAATTTTCTACCTTCCGATCTGCTTGTTTTCCTATATTCTCTATCCTAATAAATATCTTGCTTATCTACTTGGAGAATCAAAGCATAAAAATGAGTTTTAATTTATGAAGTCAGTTAATCAAGTATTTTGATTACCAATTACATATGTAGTTCTAGAATTTTTTTTAAAAAGGAAAATGATATGGGTCTTATTCCTTTGAGAAACACACTGTCTGCTGAGTGTACAGAGTGAGTAAATCATCAGTTACGGTGATTCCCGTATGCCACAAAGCAAAATCGTCAGTGGGCAGCAAGAAATGGAAGTATAAAAGCTGGTAGGCTCAAGTGAAAATGTCTTGGGCTACCTATAATGTATTCAATGGGAAGACATTGAAAGACTATAATTACGTGATTGCAGAGATTTGATACAGCCTCAGCTCTCCTTCAATCATAAATTAAAATTTTGCTAAGTCCCATTAGAAGTATTTTCTCAGTATTTTTGCAATCAGTCTCTTTCTCTCCACCACCACTGTTACTTGTTTAAATTCACCTTTATCACTTATTGCTGGAATTATTGCAATCATCCTTTAATTGGTTTTCATTTTTAAATTTACTCATTCTCCTATGGAAAAGCCTTCAGTGACTGCTCAGATCCTTCAGGTTAAAATTCTAACTTATAACTCACCTTCTACACAAGGAATGCCCTTCATTATGCTCCTGCTTACTTCTGTAGGTCCATCAACTACTTCACCCATAGCAGCAACACAAGCTTTGTCACCTGCAATGAACTTCTTCAAGTTTTCTGTAGGGACCATACATTTCCACACTGCAGTGGCTACAGATGTTCTGTTAGTTTTGCTTGACATTTCCCTTTCCTACTCCATGTTTTATCTGCTTTTGTCTCTCAAGACCTGCCCCCACAGTACTCTCCCTTCTTAGTTACCTCCAGTTTTTCTCAGATGCTTCTGTCTACACTGAAATAACACCCTTCCTATTATTAGAGTCGCACCTACCTAGTGAAATTTGGGTGTTTTTAGGAATACTAGAATTACCTGTAGTTATTTCTTGCTCCATAGCTAATTACCCAGAGGCATAGCAGCTTAAAAAAACAAAAGAAACTGGGGCGCCTGGGTGGCTCAGTTGGTTAAGAGACTGCCGTAGGCTCAGGTCATGATTCTGGAGTCCTGGAATCAAGTCCTGCATCAGGTTCCCTGCTCAGCTGGGAGTCTGCTCTCCCTCTGACCCTCCCCCCTTCATGTGCTCTCTCTTTCTCTCTCATTCTCTCTCTCTCTCAAATAAATAATATCTTAAAAAAAAAACAACAAAAGAAAAAACATAAAAGCCCCATTTATTTATCTCATAGTTCTGTGGGTCAGGAATTCAGGAGCAGTTTAGCCAAGTGATTCAGGCTCGAGATTTCTTATAAGGCTGCAGTCAAGTTGTGGGTTTGGACTGAAGTTAACTGAAGGCATGACTTGAGCAAGAGGATTCCCTTCTAACATGATTCACTTAATGACTTTTTAATTCTTTATTTTTTTAAATTTAAATTCCAGTTAGTTAACATATAGTGTAATATTAGTGTCAGGTATGCAATATAGTGATTCAGCACTTCCGTATAACACTCAGTGCTCACCACAAGTGTGCTCCTTAATCCCCATCACTTATTCCACTCATGCCCCCACCCACTTCTCTGGGAACCGCCAGTTTGTTCTCTATAGTTAAGAGTCTGTTTCTTAGTTTATCTCTCTTTCTCTTTTTTTTCCTTTGCTCGTTTGTTTGTTTCTTAAATTCCACATATGAGTGAAATCACATAGTATTTGTCTTTCTGTGACTGACTCATTTCACTTAACATAATACTCTAGCTCTATCCATATTGTTGCAAATGGCAAGATTTCATTCTTTTTGATGACTGAGTAATATATATATATATATATATATATATATATATATAATGTATAATGTGTCCTCTTCTTCATCCATTCATCTATCAATGGACACTTGGGCTACTTCCATAGTTTGGCTATTGTAGATAATGCTGCTATAAACATCAGGGTACATCCCTTTGAATTAGTATTTTTGTATTCTTTGTGTAAATACCTAATAGTTCAAGTGCTGGATCATAGGACAGTTCTATTCTTAACTTTTTGAGGAACCTCCATACTGTTTTCCATACTAGTTGCACCCAGTTTGCATTCCCACCAACAGTGCAAGAGTCTTCCCCTTTTAACCCTCCCACACTGTTGGTGGGAATGCAAGCTGGTGCAGCCACTCTGGAAAACAGTATGGAGTTCCTCAAAAAGTTGAAAATGGAGCTACCATACGATCCAGCAATTGCACTACTGGGTATTTACCCCAAAGATAAAAATGTAGGGATCTGAAGGGGTACATGCACCCCAATGTTTATAGCAGCAATGTCCACAATAACCAAACTGTGGAAAGAGCCAAGATGTCCATCAAGAGATGAATGGATAAAGAAGATGTGGTATATATACACAATGGAATATTATGCAACCATCAAAAGGAATGAAATCTTGCCATTTGCAACGACGTGGATGGAACTGGAGGGTATTATGCTGAGTGAAATAAGTCAATCAGAGAAAGACATGTATCATATGACCTCACTGATATGAGGAATTCTTAATCTCAGGAAACAACTGAGGGTTGCTGGAGTGGTGGGAGATGGGAGGGATGGGGTGGCTGGGTGATAGACACTGGGAAGGGTATGTGCTATGGTGAGCACTGTGAATTGTGTAAGACTGTTGAATCACAGACCTGTACCTCTGAAATAAAGAAGAAGAAGAAGAAGAAGAAGAAGAAGAAGAAGAAGAAGAAGAAGAAGAAGAAGAAGGTAGCAGGAGGGGAAGAATGAAGGGGGGGAATCAGAGGGGGAGATGAACATGAGAGACTATGGACTCTGAAAAACAAACTGAGGGTTCTAGAGTGGAGGGGGTGAGGGGATGGGTTAGCCTGGTGATGGGTATTAAAGAGGGCACGTTCTGCATGGAGCACTGGGTGTTATACGCAAACAATGAATCATGGAACACTACATCAAAAACTAATGATGTAATGTATGGGGATTAACATAACATAATAAAAAAAAGAAAAAAAAAGAGTGTTCCCTTTCTCCACATCCACACTAACACCTGTTATTTCACCTGGGTTGTTGAATTTAGCTATTCTGACAAGTGTATGGTGATACTTCATTGTAGTTTTGATTCATTTCCCTGATGATCAGTGATATTGAGCATCTTTTCATGTGTCTGTTGGCCATCTGAATGTCTTCTTTGGAAAAATGTCCATCAACAAAACTAAAAGGCAACCTATGGAATGGGAGAAGGTATCTGTAAATGACATATCTAATAAAGGGTTAGTATCCAAAATATATAAAGAACTTATAAAACAACACCCAAAACCAAATAATTCAATTAAAAAATGGGCAGAAGTCACTTAATGTCTTTTGAAAGGAGGCCTCAGTTCCAGCTATAGGCAGAAGACCAGTTCCTTGCACTGTGGTCCTCACCACAATGATAACTTGAACATCTTCACTACATAGCAGTTGGCTTCCCCCCAGAGTAAATACTCTAAGAGTTGAAACCAATATTACAATGTTTCCTATGACCTAGACTTGGAAGTCACATTCCATCCTTTCTTCAATATCATTTTGGTTACACAGGTAATTCCTTTGCAATGGGAGAGAGAACTACACAGGAGCATAAATAGTGGGAAGTTAGGATTGTTGTGGACTATCATGAAGGGTATAAAACTGAAAACCTTTAATATTATGGAAGATTGTATTAATCATGTAACAACATCTTAGAATACTCCAAATTATTCTATTTTAATTGTGGGAGAGCACCTCCCTAAAAATTTTTGGGTTCAAGGAGATTCCAATTTAAAATAAAGGGGAGTAATTTTAAACATTATTAAGACTTTTATGTGGAGCACCTGGGTGGCTCAGATGGTTAAGCGTCTGCCTTCAGCTCAGGTCCTGATCCCAGGGTCCTGGGATAGAGCCCCACGTCTCAGCAGGGAGTCTGCTTCTCCCTCTGCCTCTGGCTCTCTCCCCTGCTCATGTTCTCGCTCTCTCTCAAATGAATAAATAAAATCTTAAAAAAAATTAAAAAAAGACTTTTATGTGATATATACACATATATGTTTTACATATGTTTCATTTTTACAACTGTATTTTAACTTGTGAGTAGTCAGATATGTAAAGAAAAACTTTATCATAAAGAAAAAAGTAGTAAGAGGACAACATTTTCTTTCAAGTGGCTGTGTGGCCTTGGATCATCTCCGTAGATGATCTTCACTGTGCTCCAGCTTTGTCACCACTCAGATGAGTAATATAACTAATTGTTTTTATATCTCATGAGACTACTGTGAGTGTAAAGAAGATTACTGATGATAAGCAGCAGTGAAAAGTTAAATGACTATGAAAAGATAAGATGTCTTCATTAAGTGATTTGCAGACATGCCTCATAAATGGTATTTGAATATTTGTAATTACCTAGCATATATTACATACAAATATCAACTAATATTGTATGACACTAATTTCAGTTGCGTTTACCTAGGCATCTTCTTTTGCTAACAGATTAGCTCATCAAGGAGCTAGCTACATTTACAATGCCACATGTACAGATGATATTGACCTTTGGGTATCATTTATCTTTATGCAAGCTCAGCACACAAAAGCAAGGGATATGGGAATAAAACTGGAAATGTATATAAAAATCTCATCTGTGTGTCTACAAACCACAGTATTTTTTTTAAAGATTTATTTATTTATTTATTTGAGAGAGAGAATGAGATAGAGAGAGCATGAGAGGGGGAGGGTCAGAGGGAGAAGCAGACCCCCTGCCGAGCAGGGAGCCCGATGCGGGACTCGATCCCAGGACTCCAGGATCATGACCTGAGCCGAAGGCAGTCGCCCAACCAACTGAGCCACCCAGGCGCCCACTATTTTTTAAAGCCTTAATATTTTAGTGGTATTAATCTACTTTGGAATGTAAAACGGTGCACAAAAGAAAGCCATAGGGTGATAGCTGGTTCTCAAGCAAGCAAGTTTTTGATTCTGTAAAAGTTCAATTTGCCAACACTCTTCCAAGTAAAAATAACGTTACTGATTGGTGAATTTTAGGGCATCCAAAACTGGCACATATCTCAGAGCACAGGCAGGTAGCTTTCAGAGGGAACTCAAAGCAATAGCACTAGCCATGTACCAAAACTTAGTCACAGTTGTAATGTGGACCTGAATTGGAGTTGTCCTCCTCTCTGGAATCATGTATAATCTAAAGGTTTGGGCCTACAAAGTACCACTTCTATAAACTATTTTGGAATTTATTTCATAAAATATATAATGATCTATCATTAATCTTTTTTATGATTTATCACTGGTCTCTTAATTTCTTTCTCCTTTAATTTTGTTTAGAGCAAAAAGTAAGAAACCACTTGACTTATACCCTTGAGTCACTGTGGTTTTAAGCTCATGGAATTTTGGAAGTTTTTTAATATGGAGTTTGTACCCTCTAGTTTGCAACTTTAAAGGAAAAGTTAATCGAGCAATGCATCTGCTCAAATTTTCAGTGTTTTATTCAAATACTGAAGGTCTCCATTAAAAAAAAAAAAAGAAAGAAAAGCATAACCAGGCCTGATGTGACTGATACAGAAATTGCAACAGAGATGAGGAGTATTATCAACACAGAAATCTATAACATGTGTCATTGGCTTAGGAGGCCTGCTGTGGGTGACAAGGAAATCGATATTCAATGTGGAAAGAAAGTGATTTAGTTTATGCAGTGGTGAAATAATTATTAACAAGTCCGCCAACATAACTTGGAAGGCAGATAATGTTGACATCAGGGAGAAGGCTGGAAAATAGAATGTGAATAGATGTCATTGGGTGAACTTTACAAGATCTTAAAAAAAAAAAAGATAATTTCAAGAAGAACAAAACATTTCCAAGTTAAAAAAAAAAAAGTGGAAAAGACTTGGAGTTTTATTTCTTTTCTTTTTTTTTTTTTTTAAAGATTTTATTTATTTATTTGACAGAGAGAGACACAGCGAGAGAGGGAACACAAGCAGGGGGAGTGGGAGAGGGAGAAGCAGGCTCCCTGCAGAGCAGGGAGCCCGATGTGAGACTCGATCCCAGGACCCTGGGATCATGAACTGAGCTGAAGGCAGTCGCTTAACCGACTGAGCCACCCAGGAGCCCAAGACTTGGAGTTTTAAAAAATCCACTATATCTCCATGCCAAACAATGAACTATAACATTGAAAATTTTACAAAATTCTGCTTAGAGGCAGAAACCAAAACAATGTTTGCCCTTTTACTCATCATGTAAACTCTTTGAGTGATTCATAGTAAATCTTTTCCTTTGGACAAAATGGTTCTGGAGAAAGAGAGAAAATCTATGGCTCTCCCATGAAAGCGTAACAGGACAAAGCACCTGTAATTATTTTGAGAGCATGAGAGTGAGAGCTCTGGGGATGGTGAAGGAGAGAATGCAGGGAAATAGAACAAATTTAAGAAGTATATCCATAAAAGAACAGAATGTAGCTGTTGGCACATGAAGCCGACTGGAAGCAAATAGATGAGAAGCCAAGTGTTTCAGGGAGTCATTCTGCCAAAAGGAGCACCAGCCTGAACGAAAAGATGTTGACTTTTTTGGAATCAAGCCATTGTCAGGCCTCCCATCTTTTACAGGCAGAAATCAGTTCCGTCCTCCAGGAGGATACAGTCCCTACTATTCAATTCCCTTCTAGTCAAGGAATACAGTAAGAAAGGAAACCCCTCCTAGGACAATGACCTGAGGACCGCCCTTTCTAGGGAGCAGAATTGAGCCTTGTCAAAAAAGCACTCCGATTGGCCAGAGTGGGATGCCCTCACCAATGTCTGCCAAGAAGGATATTGGAATTGCTATTGCTATTATGTGTCTCCCGTTCTTCTCCTTCCTGTGTGTGAGTGCTTATTGTGATTATCCTGAACTCTTGATCTATTGTAAATTGAGTATGTGAGATAGATAAGTTGTCTTTTTGTTTATAATTCTCAAGAGGACCGACACAGGGAACTATCCAGAGATTTCCATTCATCTGTCCCTGATCAAGGGATATTAACAGATCCTGAACTTTAAGCTTGATGCTATGGCTAGTTGGAACTTTTGGATCGTCTTGCTTGGACAAAGGTGAGAGGGATTCTTATTTGGAAATGAGAGTGAACTGAGTATCTGGGAAACAAAAGAAGAAAATCTGGTAGTTATTAATACTGCACACAGATACCCTGCCTTCCTGTCCTAACCACACAGCAGGATTGGAATTCCAGCTGGTTAAGACTAAGCGTTTATAGAGATGTGATCAATTCCCATCTATGTGTACCTGGTTTCAGAATTTAAAAAAAAATGCTCCTATGTAATAATAACTTCTCTAATAAAGCCTGCTTTTATGAGTCATCTCTTTTCTCTCCTTTAAATGGTGAAATCTTCAGGGTTCATCTGATGCTACCAGCTCTCTGAGTGACCTTTTCTAATTTTATGGCCTCAGCTATCAACTGTACTTTGGATGAATTTTAAATTCCAATCTAGATTTCTCTACTGAATTTTGAGCTCAAATATCCAATACCTAAGAGGCATTGAAAAGATATTATTGCTACAAGTTGAATTGATTATTTCTATCACCAAAAATATGGTGTCTTCCTAAATTTACCCTCTCACTGATATGCACCAAAGGTCAAAAACCATAGAATTCTCCTAGATTCTTTTCTCTATATCTAATTACTCATCAAATCATGCCAATTCTATTAATTAAGTATCTCTAGTTAATGTGTAAAGTATGAGCCCCACTCTTATTCCACTTGAATTATTTAGGTTAATATCACTTTTTTAATTTTCATTTTCACTAAATGCATTAAAGTGTTTTCTTAAGGGAAAGCCATACCTGCTTTATTTATTTATTTATTTATTTATTTATTTATTTATTTATTTTATTATTATTATTTTTTAGCCATACCTGCTTTAAATTGAACTAAAGAGAGTTGTTTTCTCTGCTTCTGCTGTTACTTACTTCACCAAAGTCTCAGACCCAAAGAACTCAGAATATTATTTGAGAGAGAAGAGGAACATCAGTGATTATGACAAAATATAATAACTTAAAAAAAAAGATTTATTTATTTGAGAGAGAGAGAGCACTAGCAAGAGGGGCAAAGGGAGAGGGAGAGAGAATCTCAAGCAGACTTCATGCTGAGCATGGGGTCCAAAGTGGAGCTCGATCTCATGACCCTGATATCATGACCTGAGCCAAAACTAAGAATCCAATGCCTAACAGACTGAGCCACCCAGGTGCCCCTAAAATACAATAATTCTGTAACAGAGATTTACAGCAGGTAATATTAAGGAAAGATATTTGGCATCTACTTCACTTGGGGAGATCAAGAAACCCTTTTAAGAGTATTATACTACTTTCATTCATTGTACAGGTATTTATGATGTGACTCCTCTATGACAGGTCATCTTTTTTCTTTCTCAGGGAACTCTACTGTAGACTGGAATATAACTATGGACAGGACCAGACAGCATCCCTCTTGAATTCAGGGAAGAAAAAGGTGGGAAATAATAGTGTCTGGTACAATGTTGGGAAAAAAAATTCTCTAGAAGTGTAGCAAGACTGAATTGCAAAGTACTTATTGGAAACTGCGGAACATGAATCTGGAAATGTCATCTTAGACTAGATTATAAGAGAACTTGTATACCTTGCGATACTTTTGGAAACTTTTCCTTATAACAACAGAAACAGAAAGATAACCACCCTCCAAAGTAGGTGTTGCCTGAGTTGTGACTGAATCTTCCCTGTGTTCTAACCCTCATGAGCAAACAAGTGTCTTTAGTTCAATTTAAGATAGCAGTGACTTTCCCTTAAGATAATATTTTAATGCATTTAGTCAAAATGAAAATTTAAAATGAAATTAACCCCAAACCTCAACTAGAATAAGATGGGACTCATACTTTACACAGATTAAATTGCGCTTTCGTCAAGAGTGCTAGGAACATAGAAATAAGTAGAAAATGAAAATCAGGAGAATGGAGCAAGGAAACATAACATTGTTTTACTGTTAGATTTTTTTATGGATAGAATAATCCTTTCACAATTTTTTTACATTTTGTCAATTTTTCCAAATGTACATGTATTCTTTTATAATCAGGAGTAATAAAGAGACTAATAAATGGGTTAGCGACCCTCACATGGACGTTCTGGAGAAACAAGATGAAAAATAAATCATTTACTTATACTCGACATATCTTAGGAAACAAATAGTCATACTAGAGAAAAATACATGTGCTCATGGCCTTCAACCCTCTCTACTGGGTCATAAATTACTAACTATAATAGTGCCACTGATTGTTCAAATAGTCAAATGTCATGGGTTATTTGTCATGTTCTGCTATTTTTTGTTAAATTGTTAGACTTCTAAAAACAAATGGGCAGGGAAAGCTGAAAATAAAAAGCCAAGAAAATGCTAATATTGAATCCACATGATCTTTTAAAAATTGAGAATCTAAAAAAACATTTCTGTTCAAGTCACTCTTTATTAGTAAAAGATTAGTAAAATGATATTAGGAAAAGTAAAATAAATAAATAAATAAATAAATAAATAAATAAATAAATGCCTATAACCATTTGTTAAATCTAGTGAGTTTTTACATACACTGTAAGTAAATAATTGACATTATTTGCCAATCATTTTCTTTGAACAGACACTAATAAGGAAAATTATAAAAGTTTAAATGTATAGACATTTTAAGTTATTCACATTGATTGTTTGCTGTAACAAAGCCAAGCTAGTTGGCTGATTATTTGATATTTCAGGTTTAACTGTATCCCATACAAAAACCTGCACTCGGATGATTTTAGCATTTTTAATTATAATTGCAACAAAATGTACTTCACTAGGTGAATGCACCAATACATTGTGGCACATCCAGACAATGGAATATTATTCAGTGCTCAAGATAAATGAGCTATCAAGCCATGACAAGACATGGGGCAAACTTAAATGCATATTACTAGGTGGAAAAAGCCAATCTGAAAATAGTTACATACTGTATGATTTCAATTATATGACATTCTGGAAAAGGAAAAACTATGAAGACAGTGAGAAGATAAGGGTGTCCAGGAACTGGGGAGGAGGAGCACAGATGATTTTTAGGGTGAAATACTCCCCATGACAATATAATGATGAATACATGTCATTATGTATTTATCAAAACCCATAGAAAGTGCAACACTGAAAGTGAGCTGTAATTTACACTATGGAACTTTGGGTGATGATGATGTGTCAGTGTGGGTTCCTCAGTTGCAGCAAATGTATCCAGTCTGGTGGGGGATGTTGGTAGTGGAGAGGCTATGGACTAGTGGAGACAGGGAATATATGGGATATCTTTGCACCTTCCCCTCAATTTTGCTGTAAGCTTAAAATTGCTCTTAAAATTTAAGTTTTAATTAAGAAAACTTTAACTGCATTGAGTGCAAGTCATTTTTTCTGAAATATTTTAATACATTCTCATGTTAATAGTACAAATAAAATGCTCAATAACATCCCAAGGTCTTTAAATCTATTTTTAAATTATTATTTCTTACTTTATTTTGAGGATGAAGACAATTTGTGTCACATCTTATTGAAAATTACTTAATATCCTAGACCTGAAAAAAAAGGACAACAGAAAGAAAAATAAAATTTGAGGTATATTTTAATCATACATCTTATTGAAAATTATTTAATATCCTAGACCTGAAAACAAAGGACAAAAGAAAGAAAAATAAAATTTGAGGTATATTTTAATTATACATACTTTAATGAGTGTGAGATAATAGTAAGCTTTAAGCCATAGATCTCCTTGGAAGTATTGCATAGGTCCTGAGCATCTGGGAGAATAAAGGAAATTTAGCAGAGTTACAGATTTCAAATTCAGCATTATGTTTAAGAATTTTCCTTTTTGACACGAGGCTGAGGAAACTAGGTAGAGAAAGTCTCCAAGGAACAGCCCTTATTCAGCATGTGACAAGCAGGGAGAAAATGTTTTATATATGTATCTTTGTATTTGTACACACTATGTAGTACAGTTCTAATTCTACCTGATGCGTCCCAAGATGAAAAAGCAAGCAAACAAAACACACTCACACACACGCACACATGCACACATGCACACACACACAACCACTCATATACAAGCACATAAAAATAAGGAAAAAGAGCCAAAGGATAACATATCATGAAATCCTTCATATGATTGTTCTTTATATTCTTCGTCTTCACTTACACCCTGGTGTCTTTTCAATTTTCCAGATAACGAAATAAGGCTTTTAAATTCTTTTGTAAAGTATAAATGTTCTGTTTCTATTGCTTCCTTTTGCCTCTGTCTCAAGAGACAACCAGAGAGATGGAAATATGAGTTTTTCATCTTTGACTCTTCCTTCCAAATAAAATGTTCACCAAAAAAAGTAAGGTGAAAAACTCTCCCTATCCAAAGTAGCATTAAATAAGGATATCCCATTAACTTACTGCAAAATAATACATTGAATTTTATTTTACATATTTATCTGATACATTTGTGCATTTATCTTTTATATGTGATATGTATTTTTAAAATGTTATTAGGGCTGGTGATAATTACTCATATATAGAAGATTGATCACAAAAGGAATTATGAAACCAATATTCCTATGAGCACACACACACAGAAAAACAACTGTTGGTTTTCTTGGAACTTCAACTATGAGCATGGAGGCTTATTCTTTTTTTTTTTTTTTTTATAAGATTTTATTTATTCATTTGAGAGAGAGTGACAGAGAGCACAAGCAGGGAGGAGAGGGAGAAGGAGGAGAGGGAGAATCAGGCTCCCCAGTGAGCAGGGAGCCGGATTCAGGGCTCCATCCCAGGACCCTGAGATCATGACCTGAGCCTAAGGTAGACGCTTAACCAACTGAGCCACCCAGGTTCCCCGAGGCTGTCATTCTTTATGACCTGTCATCTTGCCTATATCTGACTGATTGAAAAGGGAACGGTTAGGATTTGCCTAATTCATTGGCATCCATGGCATCCTACTTGCTAAAGGTGAAAAGATGCAGTAAATTCAATATTTTGTTTCTGATTTCTTTTTTACTTTTTTGTTTTTTATTTTGTTGACCAGTTGACTCAGTGATTTAATCAAATAAAAATGAAACTTCCTGCTTATATAGCTATGATTTTAACCGGTAAAATTAGATAACTGGTAAAAAAAAAAAAAGCCAACAAATGTTTTTGGCTGATTTTCACTGAGCTGGTGATATGTGTTGTCATGTCACTGTAACCCTGATTTCATTGCTTCTTGCTCTTCACCTACTGCAGGACCTAACCTTCTGTGACATCCTGCAGACTGGGATTTAACAGAGATTTAAATTTGCTTCTAAGAAAGTACATTTACTTGTCACCTGTTCACAGAATGCTCTCTCTGATGAATACAAGTACATCCTCATGGTTTCAGTTTTGTTTGGTGTTTATGGTGAGGAGAGGGGAACGCTTTCTTTTCTAACTTGTCCGCCGAGGATTATTAAAGCTATACTGCTTTCCTCGACACCATTTCAGAATTCCGATAGCAACTGCTTTCTCAGATCTTACTTATGGACTCAACAGTGGGCTCAGAAACAAATCTGAGTGCTAGATAAACCATATTGTAGTTTAAATTACTCTTTTTGATGAGTCTCTTTTTGTTTTTTTGCTAGCTTTCTTACCTTACCCCTTTCTCTTAGGAAGACTTTTCTTTTAGTTAGAGAAACACCAAAGTACTTCTTTTTAACTTATTCCATAAATTCTCAAGACATGAATAGATACTTTGGACTTGCTTTGGTGGACACAGCTGGGATTCTCTACTCCATAGAGCTGAGGTGTGAGATTTCTTCTTTCTTTTTTTTTTTTTTTTTAAGATTTTATTTATTTATTTGACAGAGATAGAGACAGTGAGAGAGGGAACACAAGCAAGGGGGAGTGGGAGAGGGAGAAGCAGGTTTCCCGCTGAACAAGGAGCCCGATGCGGGGCTCAATCCCAGGACCCTGGGATCGTGACCTAAGCTGAAGGCAGACACTTAACGACTGAGCCACCCAGGCGTCCCTGAGATTTCCTAAATAAAGATGATAATCATTTTTTCAAATATATGGCAATTTATCCCTCTTAACATAGGTACTCTTTCCACTGGGAAATGTAGTCTCCCTCCTGAGTATAACCAGAACTGACCGGCTTTGTCTTATTATTTTCTACCTGTATTTTGTCTTTATTTAGATTCTCTTACTTATATTTAACTTATTTTCTCTGATAGCATTGTATATAATTTAAAGCATTATAAATATAATCCTAGCATATAAAGAAATGAATGACTAGACATATATCCTTAATTAATTTAGATAAGTCACATTATAGCTCAATTTACAAAGATACGATATGTTGTTGATAACAAGTAGACATATAATTAAAATATGACAGTATTATTGCTTGGGACATAAATTTCAATGTATAAAATTCTCTCATCATATGATTAATTTTTACTAGCAGTATGTCAGTAAATGTTTAATAACTGGATTTTAAGGGGAAAAAAGCCCTGATTCTGACATTTGCCAATTTCCATGGTGTAAATACTTCCACAGTGACTCATTTCAAGCTACCAATATGATGTCACTGACCATGCAGTGGAGACAAAATGTACAAAATCAGCTCTCTCACTAGCTGGTACAAGCCAGTGTGAGCCTGATGCAAAACACGATTGTTTGTTTTTGTAAACCTTACAATAAGTATTTGTAAAGTTTCTGTTTCCAGGCTAATGTAATTTTAATTTCAAAGTACAATTCAGTATATTTATGCACTACTCTTATATAATAGCCTTAAAATGTCAATCACTAGGCTCCTGCAGCTGTAGATAATAACAATCCTATATTCTGGACATCAAAGATAAATATTTCTATAAGTATAATCAGCAAAACTAATGGTGAAAAAATTCTGTGAGAACCATAACGCATATCATGATGGAAACATATGGGCAGGGTGATTCCTTAGAAATCCAAATGTTTTCCTTAACACGTTTAAGAATGGCCTAGATAAAAAATTACATTTCTTAGGAAAGAATTTAATACTGAACTCAGTTCATTTTACAAGAGAAAATATGTGCTCTATGTTTGCTAAAATCTTAAAAAACTTCACACTTGTTTCCCTCAAAGTGTCTACTGTATGATAAGATATACTTGTGTAGGACTTAAGGAATCAAAGAAAGACACCCTCAAAATGATGCTGATTCATGTGGCTCCATGACAGAATCATAGTCTCTCAGGTTTAGAAAAGGTTGTAAATTTAATTTATTACATCTTTTCATGTCACAGTTAAATAAACTCGACGAAACATCCCTAGGTTAAAATATCTTTGTTGACTGGTAACTTTCTCTTTGGACAGTTCTGAATGTCATAAATGTCTCACATACAATAACTAAAATAGGCCTCCATATATTGTCTTCTTTTGTTCTTAGGTTTATCCAATAGAGCGACATAAAACAATGTTCTTGCTCTAAATACTTCAAATACTTGTGACAACAGCTTAATGTTTAGTCTTCCCTCACCCATCCTAACCTTTTTCTTCAGCCATTGGTCACAAAAGATAATTTTGTATTCTTTTAATATCCTGATTACTTCTCTCTGAGTGCTTTTCAATTTTTCATATTAGTTTTAATAATTTGTTTCCAGAACTGAAAATAATTTTCCAGATGTGATCTTGCCACTAGAGATTTGAAAAGGGCTTATATATATTTACTATGACAATTTCTAGCAATTCTACTTCAGGAAACTAGGGGCTCCTGGGTGGCTCAGTCAGTTAAGCATCTGCCTTTGGCTCAGATCATGATCCCGGGGTCTTGGGATCGAGCCCACATCGGGCTCCCTGCTCAGTGGGAAGTCTGTTTCTCCCTCTCCCACTCCCCCAGCTTGTGTTCCCTCTCTCGCTATCTCTCTCTGTCAAATAATAAATAAAATCTTTAAAAAAAAAACAAAAAAGGAAACTAATAGTCTACAAAGTTTATTTTAAGGCCTCCTCACACAAATACACACAAACACACACACCACATAGAAATGTATATTTGTGATTTTTATGTCTAGGATAGCATGCACACCACACCCTTTTCTCTTGCAGTTGGGACTTTCTAACAATAAAAATGACCATAGAATCAAACCAAAGAGATAGTGGAAACTAGGTACAGAAAAAAAAAAAAATAATAATAATAAAGAACAAGAATAGAGTGTTCTTTCCCCTAGATTGCTGTTTTTTCAATAACATTTTCTCAAATCTGAATCTTCTGAGATCCTTCCCAAAGGAGGCCAAACACATTTTAAGTGATTACTACTATACCCGTAATTTCCTTTATGCAAGAAAGTAAACAAATCAATGACTTCACTTCCTCTATGCTAGCTGGAAATTCTTTATTTGCTGCTTGTTTAGGTATATGAAATATTTTGGAATGGCTGTCTATAGTTTAGGAGAGATTATAAAACAGACCTACACAAAGTACTGGTCATTGGTGTTACAGAATATAAATACCATATTTCAAAAGCTCAGAATAACGTTATCACTCTCTTTTCCTCTTTTCCTTTCCTGCCCATGGCTCTGATCCTGAGAGGTGAGCTACATGATCTGTGTTCAAAGGGGCAAGGTCCGGCTTCTCTCTCTTTCCTGCATTTCTCCCATAGGATCCTTTACTATTACACTCTTGCTCTAAATATTTCTCTATTCTGTTTTCTATTTAGCCATGGATATCTAGCTTCTGCATATCCAGCTTCAACACGATTTAAGTCAGACAGAATACTATAATATTTCCCTAATATGTGGGTGTGTGCATTAGGAAAAGGGGCTGTCCCCTTAATAATGTTATGTGGGAAATAATTCAGGAACCTTTGATGGTGACAACTGGAAATAACCCACATTCTTTTTTCTACGTGAGGTTTTTTGTTTAATATATGGACAATGTTAAGTGTGAATTTTCCATGAGTGAACTTAATAATACATGGGTGAAACCAAAATCGCTAGATTTGCTAATTATTACTATAAGATCTTAAATTTCCAATACAAATTCCAGTGGTTTTGATTACATTACAAACAGGATTTCCTATTGAAAAGTGATCCAATGTCATTGACCCATTACTTGTAACTGAAAGAAAGAGTTCATGGATTAAAACTTTATCTTCTACACATCCTGGAAATGTTCATTTGCTCTTCCTGCTTGTTCTCAACCAAAATTCCATCAAAATATTCCTATGCAGTGTATACAATAATTTTTTAAATCACACAAGAGGTGACAGCAATTCAATATATTGATGCCACTCTATGTAAAGATGAAAATAAAAATGGAAAAATCAAAGTTTATTTTGATCTGTGTTTCTGGCACATTTATTTTTTTTTTAGGTTTTAAAATTTTTAAGTCTAGAATTTTTCTTCATATTCCATTACTCTATTGCAGTCCTGGTCAGCCAATTCTCTGCACTCACCCTGGATAGATATACTTTGAAAACTGAGAGATTCAAAGAGAGGTCAAAGCCTAGAATTTCAAAAAGACGTCAGAGAAATGACACGCTGCTAAGTAGTATTGAATCTCATGCTTGCATTTCTCCCGGCCCTTTATACTGTTTTTTTATTCCTTGACTTTCGATGCAGTCTCCTTTCTTTCTTCTCTATTTCCCTCTTACCTGCTATCAGGCCATATTGCAAGTGTATGTTTCAATCTGTTTGTTTCCCACATTTCCAGTGTTGACATTTCTCACTGGGATCCACGTTAAGCTTCCTACTGCCTGATCTTCTGCCACAGGACCCTTCTCTCCTCTATACACACACGAGTCATCTGTTCTGATTTAAGAGGACCTAAAAGGGAATACTCGGGACTGGCTACAGAAAGGAACAGGAAAATATCCTGCATATTGTTGTGATACAACAATATACACACAATATACATTTTGCTTATGTTTTGACTTTGTTCATGTTTTTAACATCTTTACAAAAACATTAGGATTGATTAAAAGCAAGAGGGAAGAAGTGAAACCATTAAGATGAATCCTATGTGACAGAAATCTTCAATTTTGAATTATTTTATAGGCAAAAATTCAACAACAATCATCGAAAGAATACCTAGAATGTCAGTTGAGTGTTTGACTGTACATTGATGTTTGGGGACTTTATACCATTTAATAGATATGAGCCCAAAACAGCCTTTGGCTAGAAAAGAAATTAAGTGCGAAAAATTGTATTTGTAAACTGAAAAAAATATATATTCTTTCTTCTTTATTTGCAGGGAAACCCTGGTAAAAATGTGTACTAGAGATGACCTTCTGCTTTATATTTTTTTAACACGATCTTTTAGCCTCAGTTGTATAATGTGGTAATTTTTACAAAGGTAATTCAACTGTTAGAATGTGCAATCTGGGGGCTTGTTTTTCTTTCAGTGGTCCTATGTAGGCAATAGAATTACCTTTACCATCTCCTTACTAGTTTAAAACCTAAAAGAAAAAAAAAAAAAGGAATTTTAAGCCGTAATGGTAAAATGTGGTAAAGAAACCAAAGCAAAAAGCCAGATGAGTTCTAACATGTGCCGAAAATTTAATATTCTTCAAGCCAATGCAACTCAAGCAGACCATAATAACCTGTTGGGGTTAGAAAAGTTCGTGCCAAAAACGGATGATTTCCCCAGAGCCAATCAAAATGATGGAAACCTTGGTGCAAAATCACAGCTGAGCAGGTTTAGTCCTCTCTTCACTAGCTACAGATGGCATGTAATTTAGGAGTGCCCATTTGGTGAAATTTACCAGTTCCTCTAGAGATCACACATATGGGTTTGCATTTAAAAAGCAATTGCACCACGAATAGCTTTTTAAACAACAGATGTAAGTATTGACAGTAAAAGGATGTCCAAAAAGCAAAGTATGTCCACATAAGAAACAAGAGAGCTTATGTTATACTTTACAGCACTTTAAACTTTAGTTTAGAAAAACTGTAAGTGGCCTTTTAACTTAAAAAAAAAAGAGAAAATAATTATGAAATCAATGCATATAATGTTTGTCAACCCATGAATTAGATATGAGATTCTGTGTTCACACTATGTTACTTTCTGGTGCTTTACTTTTTTTCTACCTTCATATATTACAATCCACTCCTAAATCCCCAAAGAATACACAAGTACCTTCGGAGGAGTTTGAAATCTGTGAGTCAATCTGAGCTCTCCGCTCTTCAAACACTATTTTATTGTTGCTGTTGTTTGTTTGTTTGTTTTATTGGAAGTTCACAATGAATCACTGAGAACCCCATCATCATTTAAAAATTGAATGGATGTGTGTAAGCATACAGAAAGAAGGATATTTGCATTGCAGATGTGCGCACTAGTCAGGAAAGGATGTTAGTTATAAGTTGTATGGTTTCCAATTGCCTGTCCTTTATTGCTTCCTTTAAAGAAAGAAATTAATTGTGTGAAATTGCCTTGCTGGTAAAGTGATAGCAGATTGCAATGGCAGCATTGACCTAATCTAGCAGTAAAACAGGCAATCACATCCTCAGTGAACACTCATAGAAATATTTGATTTCCGGAGTGTGCAGGACCAAAACTTCCCTAGAGAAGCACTCACATAATTTCTATTCTTGTATTCCAAGGTGGTTCTGTTGTGGATTTCTCCTGTACAGTGCACGGTCTCTTTGTTTTTATTGAAGGATAAGCCTTTGTACCTCACAGAACAATCCCATATGGAAGAAAGCTATAATTAAAAGGTTAGGTTTGGACATCAGACTTTTGACACTGATTGTTTCTTGACTGAATAAAATATGATGTTACTTTTTCTCTCATTCTGTGATGCAATGATGCGCTGGAATACTAATAGCTATGCAAATGATGACATTAACAGGAAGATTTCATTTTTCTGGCTGCTTATGACTGGCATCAGGTGAAAAATTGTGGGAGATTGGATTGGTTTGTTTGGAAGTGCAAAGATGGGCAATTAGTACTATCCCAGGAAGCAAAGGAAAATGAAATTGATTGTACAAAGGGATGAACAGATTCAGAGTAGTACTCAAATATTTATGACACCCTCATTGGGTGTAGTGAGAATGCAGAAATGGAATGCCCATAAAGTACATATTCAAATAAGAGAACTGTCATCATCATCCTATCTTCCTCCACATTCAGCTTCATATTTGTACTGGACATTTACAAAGTAACTGCAACATTGTCCAGGCTGTATTACATTTGCATATTAAATTAATTCAAGTGTTGTCTTATTTCACAGAACAGAGGATATTAGAAGTATAGATGCGTGTGTCTATTACACATGTAACCATAAAGGCACTTGATTACTGTATTCCCACAGTGTGCTGACTGCTACTGTGTAGTTAGATAAAGGGCTCTGATTTCAGAAATTTACTATTTGAAAAAACAGAGAAGCTAAATGAGGCTTTCACTTTAAATGGAAAATTATCAGTTGTTTCATTAGATATGAAATAATTTATGTACAATTTCTTGCATATCAGAATGTATATTAGAGTCAGTTTTGAAGGAAGAAAGACGAACTGATGATTCCAGGCATGCAAAAGATTCCAAAGGTAAAACACAGAACCCAACTGCATGAATAAGCGGGGAGGAAGAATCGTGATAGGAGGAGTTATAATCAAGTTGTTCTATTGTGTGCCATAGGCTGCAAGGGGCAGTATTGGAAGTGTTTGAAGATCGGATTTTCCCATACTTCTGATTCCTCTGGGCTCTATCCATTGCTCAGAGGCAGGCTGTCAAAGCAGACCGCAAAGTGAATGTATACACTTTTGGACTTTAGTCTTCAAAAGTGGCACTTCAGAGGTAGAAAAAGACTAGGAAAGAGGCAGAACAAATATTTGCTACCAATCCTCTACCGCCCCCCACCCCACCACAGACACATAAGACACCTATACGCCCTTTGAAAATCACTTCAAATAGAAGGAGAATTGGAGGGGAAAGTAAAATAACACGGGTAGGTGCTGAGAAGAGATCATGTGCCCACCCACCCATGGAGAGGTGCAGCCATGGCACAGGGGAGTAGAGTTTACGAGAAGGCGGGCATGGGGCAGCTCACGGAATCTCTCTGCTCCTCGAAGGGGAGCAAGGAGAGCTCTCTCTCTCTCTTCTGTCTGAATGTGGCCTGAATGTGCAGACTACGTCCTTTCAGCTGAGATAAGGACACCATGAGGTGTTCAGACATCTATCCCCCATGTCACATAAATATCCCAGAATCTAGACCACTTCCTAGGGACCACTGAGAAGGTGTGGAGCGGTCATTGATCAAGTTTATCCTGAAACAAGTAGGGGGAATCTCAAGCAATTGAAATTATCCTGAATCGGTGACATTAATTTTTTTCATAACCAGATAAAATGGCAAATTATAAAAATTTACTTCAGTCGGAGGAAAAAAAAGATTTTTGCACATCTAAGTGCATGAATGGAGAATTTATATTTACTATGTAAATTAATCAGTAAATGAGGATTTGGGGAAAATAGCTGTGATTCCTAATTAAGAATTTTTTTTTTTAAGATTTTATTTATTTGTGAGAGAGAGAGAATGAGAGACAGAGAGCATGAGAGGGAGGAGGGTCAGAGGGAGAAGCAGACTCCCTGCTGAGCAGGGAGCCCGATGTGGGACTCGATCCCGGGACTCCAGGATCATGACCTGAGCCAAAGGCAGTCGCTTAACCAACTGAGCCACCCAGGCGCCCCAAGAATTTTTTTTTTTTTTTTTTGTGGAGATAAAATTTGTGTACCTCAGACATTTAGTGAGACAAGCCACGGTGGTATATAAGTGGGTACTCAAGTATGTGATACAAAGTAGCAGTACTGTGGACATCTGGAGGAGAGAATGTCAGTGAAGATTGGGGAGGTCACAAATGGCTTCCTGGAAGTTCTGCGAAAAGATGGATGTAAACTGATAGAGCATTTGAGGGTGGAAGAGGGACAGAAAAAAAAAAAAAAAGAACACCCAGAGAAACTAAACTGTAATCACCATGAGGAGAAGGGCCTTGCCTTCTAGTAAACACTGTGTTGTCAGTACTCATCTGACAGGTGGTAGACACTCAATAAATACTGAATTATTGATTGGTGATAAATATGATCATTATAAATTCCAAATACAATGGAATCGGCCCACGGTTTCCCAATGTCTGCACCATGGACATTCTGGACCGGGTAATTATTTGTTGTGTGCCACTGTCCTGTGTATTGTAGCATATTTAGTGTTATCTTGGGCCTCAAGCCACTAGATGCAAGTAGCAACTCCTTTCCTCACATCATGACAATCCAAAATGTCCTTGCCAAATGTCCCGTGGGAGGCAAAATTGTGCCCCATTGAGAACTACTAGATTGGCCAGACTACGCCCTGACAAGGAAATGAGGAATTGAGGTATGGCAGGCAGCGTAATGGAATATATTTTAATAGATACAGGTCCACATGTTTTATTTGACTGAGTCACTGCTTTATTTTCTTAATGTGGCACAATTTCCTGAGTTCATTGTCTCTCTGAACATTGTATTAAGTGCTTTATAGTAATTATTTAAGCCCTGAAGTAGATATCACTATTTTATTTTGCAGTCAATGAATTACCAGAAGTCACAGTTAAGATTCAAACCCAAATCTCTGGGGGTATAGCTCAGTGGTAGAGCGTTTGACTGCAAACCCAAATCTCTGACTCAAAAGCCATATTCAACATTATGCCAAACTATTCTTCCGTTGTACTATATGCTTATGGTGTAGTCAGATTCTTAGATAATATATTTTATACACATGGCTATGCATATCTATAGAGAGAAGGACACATACATTCATATATGCATACATAAACACACTTGCTCATCATGTCTTATGACATAGAATACATTGATTACTTTGAAGATGAGATTATCTAGAATGAGATGTGCATTTCAATTATTACCTGAGTCATATTAATCTTGTTTTGTTCAATTTGAGTACAGTGTTGACTAACACTTCAATTAGTTCCAGTTTGCTTGATTTCACACCCCATAAAAGTTAATGCTGGCTGTGTCTACACAGGCAAACTGGAGATGAAGTGATTATTGCAAAATCGTAAGTAGTAAGCACACATTCTGTTACTGAAGAAAGGTAGCCTGATAATCCTGAACTATTCAGACTTGCTTTTTACATTCGAGACATAATATTTAAAGGCAGAGAAATGTTAATTGGCCCTTTACAAACTTTATTAAGTGTTATACTTATCTCGGCAAAAAAGGGAGGATGAAGTGAAGAGTATTTCCAACCCTACTTTACCACTAATCTTAAAATACCACCATAACTCTAAATCTCAACTTCAAATGCCAGATACAGTGGTTGCAAGGAATAGAAATTTTTGGAAGTTTCCCTGAACTGTAAAATCCTGTTTGCTAAAATCCACATTAAGCATGATGGCTACGGCCTCCTCTGCTTCCTTTCAAGACTGCCATCAAGGTCCTCAGGACTCCAAGGTCAGACAAATTCATTCTTCTGATGAGGAGTGACCACAATCCCCTTTTTTGTGTACATGACATTATGGTCCATCACATTAGAAAGTAACAAAATGGCACTGGCATTGCAGCTCTCCTACTTGAGCTCAGAGGGCTCAGTTACGCTGCCCTTGGCGTCTTCTCCTTGATTCTCCAGTTTTGTCCCTTCAAGCAGAGAACCTGATCAGAATCTGTTCCAGACCCTGAACCCAAACCTGCCATCTTATTTATCATTTCTCCTTTTATTGGCCTCTTAGTCAAAACTGGTTATCATAAAGCGAATCCTATACTGCCTCTCCCCCCATAAAGGTAGTAAAACAGAGTGGTTCAGATTGTGGCTTCCTCAGTAACTGGTTAGATTCAAATTTTGGTTTCACCCTTACCGTTCATATAGCCTTGAGCAAGTTATAAAATCTCTAAACTTCCGTTTTACTCATTGATACAGTTAAGGTAATAATAATACATAACTACACAGGAACACTGTAAGGAATAAATAGCTGATAATGATAAAGGACTTATAACAGTGCCCAGTACATAGCAAACCTTTACTTAGCATTTGCTGTTTTATATCATAATATTAGAGAAATAGAAGGTTTAGGAAAGAGATGGATGGACAGCTGGAGGTTTAGGAGAACAAACATTTTTTATTATATTATTAGGCTTTAAGCATATACACCATCATGCCTGTTCTTTCTATTCCAACAAATACGTTTGTGAAAAACCATTTTATAAAACTTTAAATGCTATAAAAGTTTATTCAAAAATACCAATTATTTTCAAGACCCTGGAAAGCATTAACACTTTCCGTTAATGTTCATTTTTAAGTCACCACTTGAGTGGCGTAAATAGACCTTTTCACATTGTTCCACATTCCTTCAAAATATTTATTTTTTTTTTAGGGAAAGTGAATAATATAGGTATTTTGTTAAACAATAACCTGTTTTTATTTACCAGGTTGTTGTCTTACCCAATGCACTGTTTTCCTAAAATCCATTTATGACACAGAAATTACAGCCCTTTTTGTCTTTGTATGAAAATTCCCAAGGTTACTGGTTACTCTAAAGGAAAAGAAGAAACATTTTTTTATTTATGAAGTAAAAATGAGAGGAGCTTTCATAGTGCATGGGAAGTCAGGCACTCAGCTGGTCACTCCAAGTCATGGCTTATTTGTTGTTTGACCACTCTTATTTCTCATCTCCAGCTTTCTCACTGTCTGTTCTCTTTCCTCCCACTTCAAATCTTACATTTTTTGAAACAGAAAAAATTTCAAAGAATAGTATATTACACACCGTATCCTTAGATTTAGTAATTAACATTTGACATTATTTCATTAATATCTATCTACCATCTATCTACCATCTAGCATCTATCTTGAATCTTCTAAAAATAAATTGCAGACATCTTAACAGTTAATTCTAACTATAAATTAAATCCGAAACATAATCACACTGCATTTGATTATTTTGTCTCTTTGGCCTCTCTTTGACAGAAAGTCTCACTAAATTTTTTTTAAGCAGGATATTGAATTTTAAAGAGATCAAGCTAGTTACCTTTAAATATCCCACATGCTGAATTTATCTGATTTTTTTTTTATGGCTTCATTGAATCTGTTTGTCTATCCCTGGCATTTTTTGTAAAGTGAATGATAGTCCTGAGATCCTATTTAAATCCAAATAAAAAATTGGGGTAAGACTATGCCATGCATAATTCTGGACAATTTATATTTTTTGTATCAGGAGGTACATGTCATCAGGTTGTCTCACTAAGTGATGCTAAGTTTGATCACTCAGTTAATGTGACCACAAGATCTCTATTGAGAAGATATTTTCCCTCTTTGCAAGTAGCAAGTAATCTGTGAGATGGCATTTTTCATTATAGAAATACCTTTTAATGATTCTTGCTTGAATAAATAATTCCAATGCAGATTGTAAAATTATTTTAATCAATTTTATCATTTCTTTTCTATCTGTTGGTATTCTTCTGTAGACAAATGCTTCCTCGATACTTTGGAGATAAAATAAAGTTACTCATAAAAAGACTGGTCTGGGTAAATGCTAATTTTCAAAGTTGGTTTGACAAGTACATCTCCAATGGTAACTGTTTTTTCTCTCCTCTTATTTCTTTACTTTTTTGCATATCACCATGGTCTCATGGACTTTGTTTATTCAATATGTTACACTAATTACTGGAATCCATGATTCTTTTGGAAAGTCAAATTGTCCTGAAAATAGCCAACAGGAACCACACCAAGTGGGTCTAAATCCTTCATCAAGAAGCCCTGATTCCTTCAGTTGTGAGTGGTGTTTTGAAACCAAGATCGAAAATCTAGAGATCTCAGTGTGCCCCAGTGTAGTATCACTGCTTCTGGACTCTTTCAGTTCTCAGAGTTAAGAAATATACCTCTTTTCCATTTGGACTATAGAATTAATGCCTTACATGTGAAAAAAATAAAAGTAATGGTATTAAATTTAATTTAATATTAACTTGGTAGAATGGACATTTTCATGAAGCTGAGTTGTCCCATGAAGGAGCATGGTATGTCCTTTTGGAAATATTACAGGTACTCCAAGTATTTTTTCCTCCTAGACCTTTCCTACATTTCCTAAGTATATTTCAAAGTATTCTATCACCTTTTTAAAAGATTTTATTTATTTATTTATTTGAGATAGAGAGAGAGCACAAGCAGGGAAAGGGGCAGAGAGAGGGAAAAGGACAAGCAGACTCCCTGCTGAGCGCAGAGCCTGCCACGCTGAGGAGGCTCCATTGATCCCAGGACCTTGAGATCAGGACAGATGCTTAACTGACTGAGCCACCCAGGTGCCCCTGAAAGTATTCTATCATTTCTTTTTTACATTTAAAAATGAGCTCTTCCTCTATGTCCCCCCATTTTCATTTATTTTATATTATGCATATTTACTAAATAATTTTATTTTGTATATTAATTTTGTTTTTGTTTATGATGTTTCCTTTTCTCTTCTAGTTTCTCTAGGTATTATGCCCTCTGCAAACACAATCAATATACCTTTTCTCTTTCAATTCTTATATGTCTAAATTATTATTTTTCTGATTTCATTTGATTATACACCGAACATAATTTTAAATAGGAATGGACATACTGGGATTTTGTTTTGTTCTTGACTTTAGTAGGAAAGCTTTCATGGTTCAACATTTTATAATATTAAGGATTATCCATCAATTATATTAGCATTAACATTTTAAAAATTAGGAAGGCATACTGAATTTTGTTGAATATATTTTCAGTTTTTAAGGAGATTATACTGTTTCTTCTCCTGTATCTATTATGATAGTAGATTATATTAAAGGATCTTCTAATATTGAACCATCCTTGCAATCTGTGAATAAAAACCACTTTAGCATGACATTATATTTTATTTTATTATTTTCCAAAATTTTCTTTCTAATTTCTTTACATGGATATTTATGAGTAAGATATATATATATATGTATAATATATGTATATATATGTGTCATATATGTGTATATATATATATAGCCTTTTGGGGGCTGGGGAATTTACTATCAGTTTAAATTAGATACTTTCTCAGGGCTTCAGGAAAGGTTAAATAACATTCAGAAGTGTAAAGTTTTGTATATTTAAATAGCAATGAGATATTTGAAGCTTTTGTTCCATCTAAATCTGCTGCTTTTGGAGGGGAGTGTAGCACTTCGATAATATTCTCTACTTCATTATTGGGAATTGGTCTGTTTAAACTGTCTCTACTGGGCTAACTTTAATAATTCAAAGTGGAATTCAAAAGTAACATGTTGAAAACTCTTACTACCCATGGCCCAATCCTGTCTGTCCTTATCTTCCCCACTGCAGAAAATACCATAGTATACTCAGTTATTCAACTAAAAACCTGAAAATTATCTTTGAATCTTTTTGTTTTCTTTGCCTCATGATTTTCTTTTCCTTTCATCCACTCTGTCAATCAGTTATACGTTCAAAACAGATTTCAAATCTGTCCACGTCTCTCAGTCTATCCAACACTCCTCTAATCTGGGCCATGATCATTTCTCCCATGCATCCCCAATAGCCCATAGAGTAGTGTCCCTGTTTACAATTCTCAATGCCAAACAAATCATTCATCTAATAGCAGAATGATCTTTTTATAATTTTTTTAAGATTTATTTATTTATTTTAGACAGAGAGTGGGAGGAGGGAGGGAGAGAGAATCTCAAACAGAATCTGAGCTGAGTACAGAGCCCAAAGCGGGGCTCCATCTCAAGACCCTGAGATCACAACCTGAGCTGAAACCAACACTTGGAGGCTTAACCAACTGCACCACCCTGGCACCCCTATCTTTTTATAATTTTGATTAAATTAAAATCAAATCATTTTTAAGGTTTTGACCCCTGGTTACTTACTATTTTGCTTCTTCAATTATATCTTTTATCAGTTGCCTCCTTGCTCACTTTCAATTCATTGACTTATTTTACTGTTTTCTAACTTTGCCAATCTTGTTCTCACTTTGAAAGAAATATTCTTGTCATGGATTATCTCTCAGGTATTTTTTTTCCCCTCTAATGATAGCTCAAATACTGCCTTCTCTGAGATGTTGTCTTAATCAGCTATCTAATATGGTAACCCCATCCCCCAGATTATTCTCCATTACATCACCCGTTTTATTATCTTCATGGCATATATCACCATCTGAAAGTATGTTCACTGTTTACTTTATTATCTGGGCATATTAAAATCTAAGCTCCATGAAGAAGGGCATTGTGTTGTTCACAATTTTATCCCAAGACCTAGAACAGTGTCTGAAAATTAGTAGGCCTAATATAAACAGTGATTGAAAAAATGCATGACCTTCTGGATGAAGAAGTCTATGCAGCTGTACAAAGACTTGAAAAACTGAAATGAGGAAGGACCAAAACAGGGGCCCACAAAAAACAAAAGTAGAGCCCAGTCATTCCTGAGAATTTCTGCCTAAAAAATATTATAATTCTAGACAAGTAAACACTGACACTTTTTATGAATTACATCATATTTCTCCCTATGAATAATCTTGTTTAGTTTGAAAAATTAAGAAAAATAATATTATTACATAATGAGTCTTAAATATATTTGTTCTGCTTGTTTGCTTCTAGCCCAAATGATTGGGCGTGGTGAGATATATTTAGAGAGTTATTCATGTTGTTCACTATATATAAATAATAAAAACTCAGTATTTTTAAACTAATTCTGTACAAGAGAAACAAAATTTTAAATGTGTAGGGCAAAGAGAGAACAAGGCAACATCTCAAATTCTGTCTCACAAATGAGATCCAAGGGAGCCAAGCCCAAAATGGCAAGGGTTATAATTTTGATAGTGTACAAATATTTAGTAGAAACCCTCACTCAGTGTAACACAATGCACTAGTTTGGTATAAATATTTTTTTTTTCCCCTAAAATGTTCCCTTAAGGACGACCAGATCTGTTGTTCAAACACTGCCACCCACATCCATATGTATCATCTTCCCTGCCAATGTTTTTTAGTTAGTTTTTGCTTTGTTTTGTTGTTTTGCTTTTGGCCACCACGTAGACCTTAAACAACCAATGTATGTACACACACACATATATATTAGGAAATATATATGACACATATGATACAACTTCAGAAAACGTAGTTTCAATCAAAGTACATTAGGGAATGCTTGCCATATCAGGACACTTGAATTCTTCACGAGTTACAAAGTTTCTTAGCAATGTGAAGGAAGACCTTCTAGAATCTAGATAATTAATACAAATAACACATTTGGAAACATACAAAATTATCACTTCCTTTTGAAGGAAATCACTTACTTTCCTTGGGAAAATATCTGTCTTCTTGGAATAACTTTTTCACTCTGGTTTTAGCACATTGTTTTGGCAGTTTATTAAAACTCCAAGTGGGAGTCATACAGATTAGTCTAAATATCTTATTTTGTTTTAACACTAGATTTCTGTTAAAACAGAACAGATCATTACATTCATTCGTCATCATTTGACTGTGAGGCTGCTGTAAGCCAAAAATAGTCAACACTTGTGGAATATATAGTAATTGAGAGCAACATTAAATTACATTTTAAGGGCTCATCAAGGTGAGAATGAGACACTTCAATGCCACTTCTTGCTTCCTTGTTAGGAACTTTGCCAAAATGGAAAATTTAAAGATTTGTTAAGCGGTGCCTTATCTCATTGACCTTTCTTCATTTGGAAGATTATCACTTCACCTAAACTCGTTGCCATGTTGTGGAGGTTCCCTGGATGGCAATGATTAGCTTTTTACAACTGAGTTGTGGATAAGGGCATAAACTCTACTTATATTCATGAAATAAAATACAATTACTAATGTTGGCTCATGTGTGTCATTATGTTTCTATGGCACATCCTATTGCCATCTCACAATCTAATGCTTATGTTCTGGAGGAAACAAAACGAGGAGTGGGATAAGGAGAATAAAAAGAATTTGGACTAGAAAGGACAATTAGGGCAATAAATAATCACCATAAAAAATCTTCCTGTAATAGTTTCCCTTAATCAGGTCCCAGATGTTCTCTGTGATATGCAGACATATCCTTAAGTGTCGGAATATTTTCTACCAGAGCTTTCGAATTGTAGGTTTTCATTTTTTAAATCATAGAAAATTTTAGTTATTAAATTAAGACCTATACAACACTATATTGCAGTAGGCTAAAAGAGAAAAGAGTAGAGACAATTAATATGTAAATAAAGTATTCATTAAAAAGACATCAGGGTATGTGTACTAATGAATGTTTTACAATAGGTCTAAAAGAGGAACGTCGGAGGAGATTTGTGTCATTATAAGATGCACAGTAGTTTAGCAATGCCTAACTCAAAACCACCTGAAATCAGTCCCTCAACAGAGCATTGTGCCATATTCGTGTTCATGTTTCAAATGGCAATTTAGTTTCAACAAAACACAGTCACTCACCATCTTAAATTAATTGTGGTTAATTTGAGTTTTATTAGATTTGTATTCCTGTTTGTAAATGATTTGTAGATTTCTTTTGCTTTTTTTTTGTTTAGTCAAGAACTATCAATGTATGAAATTCATATTTAGTTTTGCATTTATTCTTATATACAATTAACTAGCATAATAATGCAAAAAAATTGTTAATAGCTGAAGACTTTTAGACATGTTCTACTTTAAGGAAGTAGAGATGTTCCAAGGAAATATTGAGAAATCTTCCTCTACTTGCCAAGAAATCATTCAGTGGGCTGATACGTTTTGACAGCTATTAGTCATTGTAGCATAGTTTCCTACTAATATAATTTTGTAAATAAGTCATGATCTTTCAGGCATCTTGGTTTTATACGTACTTCCTTTTTCTAGAATTCCCTTCTTTCCACCAATTTCTCTATCCTTCCATTCACTTACAGACTTCTACTTAAACTTTAAAACAGCTAGGTAGTTACTTCCTGTGGCAACTCTTTCGATGAAGATGTTTGGGAGAATCAACTTATACATGCCTTGGACATTAATTCAGGTTACGTTTCCCAATGTGGTCCTCAACTGTCCTAAACCAAAACTACCATTAAACAAATTGGTCCCAAGCAGTGATAATATGGTACACCACTTGCATTAGTTAGGGTTCTCTAGAGAAACAGAACCAATAGGATAAGGATAGATGATAGATAGATGATAGAGAGATATTACATGGAACTGAGACATAAAATTAAACATTGCACTCCTTTGTATATAATTCAAAATAAAAATATTATGAAAACAAAAAGCATTTGTGAGAAGATTCAATAATTATCTTATTGTCCTCATAATCAATTTGATCCTTTATTTTTTTAAAAGACTATTCATTTGAGAGAAAGAGAGAGAGAGAGAGCATGAGTAGGGGATGGGGAGGAGAGGGAGAAGCAGACTCCTCATTGAGCAGGAAGCCCGACTCAGGGCTCCATCCCAGGACCCTGGGATCATGACCTGAGCCAAAGGCAGATTCTTAATCACCTGAGCCACCCAGGCGCCCCTAATTTGATCCTTTAAAAATATCAAATATAAAAATATAAAAACCACTTTAAAAACCTTTATTTTTATACCCTTGTTTTATTGTGTTCTTAACATTCATATAGTCTAATTAATGGGAGGTCCAGCATTGAATGTACATTCATACCTTTAACTGATCTCCCAAAGGTAGATTCGGTAAGTTCTCAAGTACTTAATATTAAGTTGTGAACTGCATATCACATTTAGTTAATATTTCTTGAGATCTCTGAAATGAAACAGTAATGAGCATTGAATGGGCATAGTTTCCTGAGAAAAGTCTAAGCCAAGAAACTGAAATGGGATAAAGGAAAACAACAACAAAAATCTAACATTCAATGAGATATAGTATATAGGCTTTCTAGTAAATGACTCATGTTATCAGAGCATTCAGGAGAGTCTATCGGTGAATATTTAAAAGTACAATGACATTCAGGGTCTGTTTTTGTTAGGTAAGGCATGGGAGCTCTGATTTTACTTTGTGACATAACCCTCGTTTCCCCTCCTCCAATGTTCAGTAATGTTTTTCTATTGGCAGAGATGAGAGCATTGTATGAATTAAAGGGGAATATTTCCAGTAATATTTGTTTTCTCAAGTGGTCATTTTTTTTTTAAGATTTTATTTATTTATTTGACAGAGAGAGACACAGCGAGAGAGGGAACACAAGCAGGGGGAGTGGGAGAGGGAGAAGCAGGCTTCCTGCAGAGCAGGGAGCCCAATGTGATGTGGGGCTAGATCCCAGGACCCTGGGACCATGACCTGAGCCAAAGGCGGACGGTTAATGACTGAGCCACCCAGACACCCCTCAAGTGGTCATTTTTAAAAAATTTTAACCTTAGGGTTGGACTTGCAGGCACATATACATTGAGACATTTTGTTAAGGATAATTTGATTTTAAAAGAAATTAAAAGGACTATTTTTTATTGAGTAGAAGTATTATTAAAACATGTGTATCTCTGAAACCTAAATTATATTTTATATTTTCAGAAGATTGTATTTTATACTTGATATTCTTTTATAAAATACTATCGAAAGTGCATGATTATATTCTGTGTTATGTCTGGATTAAAGAATCTTTCATTAACTTTTCATTTTTATTTAAAGTGAGTCACATATAAATTGCTCCAATGTGGGCTATTACCAAGATTTCTTCTTATGGAATTCTAAAAGTTCAGATGTGCTAAAAACACAAGAAATTTCTCATGGGAATTTTGCTCTTTCTGGATGAGAGTATAAGAATATTTTACTTCCCTTCGAAAATGGAACAGGTGTTAGGTTTCAGTATTTGGGGGAAATCAGAAATTAAATAGCTTTTTCCAGATTAGATACTGATATTTTTAAAAATAATTCTGACTTTGCCTATGGAAATTTAACTTAATCCTACACCATTGTTTTATCTAGGTATTTAAAGCTGTTTTCATGAGCTTTGAGGGAAAAGGAAACTAAACACTTGCAATTCTTTTTCCCTGAATTTTCCCTCCCTTCGCATTATTTCTACTTATTTAAAAATAATTTTCTTGACCTCTGAGAAAAGTTATGTGAAGTTCTTTCTTTGGAGTTATTTTTTTTTTAAATAAAAAATAAAGGACGATTTCTTTCTCTTTTATTATCTCTTGAGTGTTTTTACTCTCCCCGCCTTTTCAATTTGAAGTAAGTCTTTTCAAGTTCTTCTCACATTTGTCACCTCATTCATTTGTGATCCCCTTGTAATTTCCCCGGTGCTCAGTTTCATGGGTTGCATATCTTGCACAAAGCTGAAATCATGTATAATCAAGTGCTTAACATAGTACTTTCACTAGAACACAACTATAAATGATTTTGAGCATAATCTGAGAAAAGGTCAATTCATTATTTTAAATCAGAAATAGTTGCAGTGGTGATACATATTTTTCTGAAATTTCAATAAGACAATATTCTTGTCTGCCTGTTGATTTGACTTAAAAAAAACCAAAAAAAACCTCCATAGTTTTAACAACCTTCTGAGTTACAGAACAAGACTCAATTACACCAGGTGGTATTGATTGATGTATTTAATAATGTCCTAAAGATGCCAACCATGACAGAATTGGTTAGTTTGATATTAGGGCAAAATGCCATTTCTTCCACAAAGTTGGCTAATAAAAAATATTGCTTACAATGTGATGAAACCTGTCAAGTAAATTTATGGTATGCAAAATTCATAAGCTCTCAAGTATTTCTTTGGAGTTTGGCAGTCCGGTTGGCCTGCAGTGTGCTCTCTGTGTACGAAACAAACAAATTGAATTTGGAGGGTGAGCTGGCTAGTAAGGAGTCCACATTACAATTGATTAATTGGAAATATTTCATGTTCTGTATCCATCTTTTATCTAGAATGTTCTTCTTTGGAGAGTTCTATATTTCACATTCAATTTTTATGTTCACTTGCAAGTTTCTCTGGTCCCACAATTCAAAGAGAGTCTGTTGAAGGGGAAATTAGAGGCTGTGATTCAGAATTCAGTGAGTCTAGTCTCTGCAGAAACTTGGCAGAGGATAGAATCAGTTCTTGGGATGCCAAATTTAGTGGCCCTGGGCCAGATGCTAATTTTGAATGCATGGCACACATCACTTTGTGTCTCGATTAAGCCATGTCTGTGAATCCCATGCAAGCCCAGCAACAGATTTTATGCAACGCATGTATTAGCGTTCAGTGCATCATATATTTCATTCTGGCTTTAAACATGTGACAGAAATTACTTATTTTTCACTATAAATTCCACCTCTTTGGGAAAAAAAAGCAAGGAATGTTAATTTACTTTTTTTGTCCATGATTATTTAAAATTGAATAATATCATTTTTGGTCATTTCTTATAAAGGTGTATTCAAGACAAAAGAACTAATCTATAAATGTAAAAATGGGGAAGAATAAGATTATTTCGCCCCTCCACTTACTTGCTTCTTTAGTATAGATTAGATCATGAATTTGGATTTGTTCATTAAGCTAATGCAGAAGTCTTAGAGAAGACTAATAAAAATTATGGAGCAAAGAAAACTAAATGTCAATGTATAAAACTGGATTAAGAGGTTTTATTTTATTATAATATTTTCATCTTATTTGAATCACACTGTTATTTTATCTTATCACCTGGCTCCCTTACGAGAATGTTTCTTTTTGTTTTCTATACTGGGAAGCGAAAACTTTCAGTGTATGCGGACCTGCAGAAGTATACCGCCCTTTATATAGGAGTACGTCTAGCATTGTTCCCGTTTGAATCATTTGTAAATATAATCTATGAATGTATTTTTACACGTAAACATTTTTTTAAAGTTACTAGCGAAGATTTTTTTGATGGGAGTTGGAGCCAGAGTGATAGGGTAGATGTGCTGTCTTAATGTGCTGACCTTGAACTGTGCCAACCTGCTCTGTTTTCAGCCCAGATTAAAAAGCCCAGGATGAATCAGCTACAGCTGTCTCTGTGAGTTACAATAAAACATAAGATTCTTGTAAATCTGGTGTGTGAGAACTATACACCAGAGTCTTCTATCTAGACTAATATATATATTTTTAAATCACCCAATCTATGAGAAATCCTGATCTTTTATTCAGGGGAAAAAGTCCATTAGTTAAATGATTGATTTTGTGCTTAATTTTTTTTTTTTTTCTCCTCAGCATTTTATTTTGTTTCTGTGTTTCTTTTTAGTGTGTTTTATGCAACTCTGAGTCTTTAGTCACCATCGGATACTTAAAAGAGAAAGGAGAGGAAAAGGCAAGGACTAAATTAGAAACTCCTTTTGAATTGTTGCCTTTTATTCTAGCCATCTCCTGAGTCAGAAATAATGTTACTTTTTTTTTTTGAATTCAGAGAAAAAAAGATTTCAATGTAAATTATATCCTTATTTTACAACATGCTTGCATCGGCCTAAGGGAAGCACAGATTGAAACAGAAGAATCTTTTAAAGCACAGTATGAAAAAAATCTTATTTTCATCCAACACTGGTTTGACTTTGAGTGGATCTGGTCTAAATTGTGGGTACCGTGGTCATATATAATGGAGATGAGATTGGGGAGGCCTGACATCTCTTAATTTACTTATCCTACCAATGTAATGCTAGCCACCTCCTGTTTTTATTATACCAATTTAAAGCCAGCCATTTCCTGTTTTCATTAGACCATTGTAATGCTAGCCTCCCACTGTTCTCATTAGTGCAGGACTGTAATGGCAGCCACCTCATGTTTTCATTATAACAGAGCTGCATGGTGCCGGCTGCCGCTTGTTTAACTTTACTGAGACGCATTTGACCATGGACTACATCCTTCTAAAAGCTAGTAGCAAACAAGGTAAAAGGAGTCCGGGGTTCTGGTGAAACAGTGGTAAGTGGTTACGTGACTTACTCGCTATTAACGTGCAAGAAATATAGTTGCTGGTAACGGCTGGGCAACTACAATAAACCGAGTAAAACCCTTGACCTGTTTTGTGAGGACTGTTGTTTTGTTGTGTTTTGTTTTAGAATAATTTGTCTGACAAAGACCGTCAACAAGATTGGCAGACTCTGTATTGTGGTTACGGGGGGATAGATTTCTATCACCCAGAAGAGTCCATTGCAGCAATGGATGGTATTCGTTGAGAGTGTACTATGTGTCCAAAGGGCTTCGAAACTTTCTACGTAATAGCTCATTTATTTTAATTTCTTTACAGTTGCCTCATTTATTCCCATTTTACAGATGGAGAGATGAACTATACAGTGGTTACATAATTCAGGGGCTGCCCGATTTCCTCTTTAAGACCAGATAGTAAAGATTTTTCTGCTTTCTGGGGCATACAGTTTTGTCCTAACTACTCAACTCTGCTGTTGTACTGGAAAACAGCCACAGACAATACAGAAATGAATTAGTATGCCTGGCTTCCAATAAATCTTTATTTACGAAAATAAGCTGAAGGGATGGATTTATTTGGCCCAACGGCTATAGTTTGCCCATTCCGGATAGAAGGTCACATAGCTAGAGTGGTAGGAGACGGTTATAGCTCTAATCGAGGCAGTTCGGCTGCTCACCCTATGACCTTAAACAACCATCCTCTATTCCTCTCCGTAACTTTGCAACTAGAAATACTTCCAGTTCCATTCATGCGGGAGCCTCTATTCAATGATTAAAGTTTTCAGAGAGAAAAAAGACTTTGCTCAATTATGTGCTTTAAAATATTTTTTTTTGTTTTATTCTTTATATGTTCATTGTTTTCTCCCTAATGCTTTTATTTATGAAGCGCTTAAGAATTCTTTTGAATAATAACCTACATAGGAAATGTATTATGGAAAATAAAAGTAGTCTTTTCCTGCAGATTAAAAAAATAAGCTATCAAATGCATTTTGACCTACATTTTCTTTTTCTTTATGTAAAAATGTTATGGAATAATTTCTTTTTTAAATCCAGCACTTTGTCGCCCTCAGATTGCCGTATTATTAACATTACCAAATATGGTAATTGACAGATGTGTATAGTTTGTTGAAATGATTAAAAGCTGTGAAGAATTGTAACCTGTCAGTGTTCCCTGGGAAACAAAGTCCTATCCATCTGTTAGGGGACTCTCTAAATGACTGTAATGAGTCACCTTTAAAATGGCAGCTCTCACCCTAGGATATGAACTTTGAAGCATGGAAAAAAAAATATATTTATATATACAAAGATGCATGCGCTTTAACAAAAAAGGAACATATATTCCCAAATTTCATGCTCTTGATCACAGAAGTAGGTCAGAAAGCAGTGCTTTGTTATATTAGGTTGTGATGTACAGTTTGCACCCCCATCTTTATTCTGAGGCCCATAAAAGTCAGGCAAGAAGGAGTGATGTCGAAGTTTGGTAAGACATCTGATGTCTGCTTGTAACTCCTCACTTGTCTTTAACATTTCTCAAAATGAATATACCCTCACAATGAACTTTGTGTGGCTCAGCATCACCTGTGGAAATTACCTTTATTGAACTGCAACAGCAAAGACACAGAGAGAGAAGATTGAAACAGAAAGTCAGTACACTAGTTGTGAGGGTAGGAAATACCAGGATTCTTCATGTCCTTTCCCAGCTGCTGTGTTCAGTGTTGCCAAGTAAGGATGGAGGAGTGAGACGGTTCTTACACTCATTCTCTTCTTTAACTGTTTTGGTTTTCTCTCCGTTTTGGGGTTTTATCTAAAATAGGGCAGGTGGAGTTATAACATTTGCTGTGAAATAAAATGCAAATTCCACTATGCAAATAGACCATTAGGAAGTAAATTAGCTTGAACAGTAGTGGTATTTCAGCAATTATATTGGTTTTTAATATGGAGTGATTCCAGCATAAATAAAACCCAGCAAGTTTGTATACAAGCTGGGTCGGTGACTGAGTCTCCACTGGAAGGAGGCCCTCCAAGGTGGGAGGTTGTGGTTTTCAACATCTTCCTGATCTATTGGTAACACCAGCACTCACTACAGTGTATAATAACTTTATTTTTTAACACGCTTAATGCACATCTAGCCAAGTTATACCAAATAAAATCTCAAATGTGGATTGGTTATGGTAATGACTATTTTTATTAATTGGCCTGTCAATGTGCAGACTTTCAACTTTGCCACTGGAGTTCCTGTCACCCTTTTAACACATTATCATTATTATTTTTAAACCAGAGTCATTTCAAGTTCAAATTCATAAAATGTGCATTGGAACCGCCCACCTTGCATTGTAGATGGGTAAAACAGAATGTGTCAAGAGAAATAAAACTTTTAAGGAACCATTTGCACTAACCTTCCCCTCACCTCATTTAGAAAGTCAATCTGACATTTTTTGGCATTCCACATATTACTTTGAAAGAATTAAAATCAGTATTTATGGTAGGAAGATGCCTAAGAGATCAATGGAAGCATCCATTCCACAGCATCCGGGCATATTTATGGTCACCTAGCTTCTGCTTGAACTTTGCCATTCTTTGATCCGCCTCCCACCGTCATCACCTTTTCTAGTATCTGGCTCCCCCAAACTCCCAGTGTCATGGTAGAGACAGATTCTACATACACATTAAGGACAGATGACTTGAGGTTGGAGCCTAAGTTGATCATGCCAATTGACCTATAAGGCACCAAGAGACAAGACTCTCAAGATGGTCCCAGAGGCATCTCTCTTCCCTCCCTATACAGCTGGGGGATTTTGTTTTAGCTGCCCTTCTTAGGAAATCAGTTTCCAAACGCTTCAAAGAAGGAAAGCAAATGGCCATCCCAAGCAACACCTTTTCTTTTCATTCCATGGAGATTCCTCCAATTATCTGTGTTGTTGGTATTGATTAGAGTCTGAGATGGTATTTGCAGCTGCAGGAAGGCACTGGCCCTGCCCACCTCCCCGAGCAGACTGTTCCTGAAGAAGTTGAACATAAGCCCTATGCTCAGTAACTTAGAAGATTTTCCAGGACTTTTCTCAAAACTATGGAAGAAGATATGTCAATACACTTAGTATTCAATGCCCATTATTCAAGGCCCAGTGTTGTTCACTCCTCTTTTCTTAACTCCGTCCTTTCTCTCCGAGGCAGGATTTCTCAACCTGGGCATTTTGGACATTTCTGATGGGGTAAGTCTTTGTTGCAGAGGTCCGTACTGTGAATTGCAGGACGTTTAGTAGCTTGCTAGGTGCTAGTAGCAAACCAACTCCCTTACCTCTGGACAACCAAAATTGTCTCTAGATACTGCCAAATAACCCTCGGAGGCAAAACTGCCCCCCAGGTGGAAATCACTAATCTAAGTCATTATTCCCTATTTCAGTGTCCAAATAATCAGTAATTATAAGCTCCTCTACTGATATGCATAGAACATCATGGAAGCAATAAGACAGGATACCTCTGTCAGCCTGGGGGTTCCTGGGACAGCAGACACAGACAAAAATTCTTAGGAATAGAATTATTCTGCCCAACAGAATTCACACAGCAGATAGCCAGAAGATGCTTGGAGAATCTGAAAATGTTAAAAAACCACTTTTTCAGGGATGAAAATCATCCATGCCTTTGATCTTTGTCTTTCTCTGCTGTCTCTCTTTGTCTCCCAAAACATCCAACATGATTACAGATTTCAAGGGAAGAATTATTTCTGGGAAGTTGGAAATATACACATAAATACTCTGCTGAGGGCTTGAAGCTGAGAATTGCAAGATTCAGCAAAGTTGGCACTGCCTCTAGATAGTTGGATCTGCCTCAAGAACAAGGTGCTATTAGCCAGCATCTCATAAAGAATGGATCACCAGGCAGCAGCAAGCTGTCCCAATGTTTTCCTAAATTCGCATTCCCCTTGGCAAAACTTTCACAGAGCTCTCCCAGCTTGTGAACCTAATTCAGGTGTCCTCGAGCCTCCTCTTCCTTAGACTAGGCATTCAAGTGGTATCTCCTAAGCTCAGCATTCACTATAATTCCCAGCTTGACCTAACCCACCTTTCTGACCCTTCCTAACTTTCTAATCAGAAAATATTCAGACTTCATTTCGATGTTTTTGCACACACTGCCTGTCTTCTTCCAGAATGCATTTCCTATACATCCCCACTGCCAAAATCCTGTCCCACCTTGCATGCTCAATCCGAATGCTGTTTTCTCCAAGAAGCTGCAACGATTCCTTCCCTCCATGGCTCTTTTCCTCAGCTGAAAGTACTTGTTCTCTCTCTCTCTCCCTCTCTCTCTCTTTTTTTGTCCACTGCAACTTGCACTTCTCTCATGGTACCAACTACAATCTGTATTTGGGTAAATATCTTCATTTCCCAGTATATTTTAAATTCTATAGAGACAAAGACCACATTTTATTAATATGTGTATGCTCCATTGTATTCAAAAACACGATACATGCTCCACAAATGAGTGTTGAATTGAACTGGGATGTCACATTCTAAGGAGGAGAATCACCAGAGAAGCCACATTTGACCCATTCATTTATTTCTTTTCCTCCTCTGGACTATGAACAGAAAGTAAATTTTAGTAGTTATCCAAAATGAAAGAAATGATGAAATATGTATAGTAGTTGAATTTCAGAGGTGTTTGGGGAATAAAGGCAGATTGAGAAATCATAAGCACATAATCTCAGAGGTAAGGGTCTTTTCTTATCTTCAATCAAAGCCAACCATTTCACATGAGATATTAAAATGAGAATTTCTTAGTGTATAGGAATTAATAATAATTGAGTGAGATGATTCACTTTCTCTTTTTCAACCTTTCAATGAAATAGCTAGGCAGTCTCACATAAAGCTTTTTAACTAAGATCCTGCATCTTAACCTATTTACTACTTTACATATATCTGTTATATTTTACTATGCATTTTGTCCATTTTAACACTCCATGTAGGTTACATCTAAAAAATATTATCAGTTTTCTTATAGGTTCACTCTTGGCCCAAGCAGCTTGGACACTTTTCACATTGATGTAATTATTAGGAAACACATCACTATTTCCATAGTTGATCCATAACCATGAAGACACATATATATATATAAACCCTTTTAATGTGGAAATAATAGATGATTTTGAGAGAAAATTATGAAATAAGGATGAAAATAAGAGAATAGCCACATGCAAGACAGCTATTTGATACTATAATGTTTGATATTACAAATATTGACAAAAATCAAATTTTAATAAGGAAAGGATAACAGTTTAAAAATCTTATCTCAAAACAAATTATTATATTGAAGACAGTCTCTCAACTTCAGTGTAAGAAAGAATATTATCAAAATATGATTTAATATTGCTAAAGAGGTAATACTGAGAAAGTCAGCAGATCAATAAAACGAATGAGTATTATACCCCACTTATTTGAATTCAGATTTTCAAAATATAAAATAGCTGATTAGTGTTAAAGGGCTATTAAAATTTATTTCTGGACCTCTTGAAAATAAAGCTGGTTTTCTGTAAATTGTAGAGAAATATTAAACATTTTAGTAAGTTAAATTCAGGCAGAATCAGAACAACTTCACTTTTGATTAACCAGCCTGAAAATGACTCTGATAGCAACTGCAAGCTCTCTTTTTCATCTGATCACATCCAGTGTGGATGTGGCAAGTCATAGATTAAAAAAGAAACGTGTTGTTCAACACTTAGCCATAATGCTACTGCTTAAATTCCCTCTCACCTTTATTTTGTGATACTGGCCTTTGAAAGTAGTCAACTCTCATGCCTTTATATGTGTATATTAATCCATATATATAGGTGTAATATTTTAAATGTCTCCTTAGTATTATTAGAGTTTATGTGATTATTTAAAAGAAACCAATTATTTTCTCATTAGTTCAGTATATGCCAAACTTCATGATTCAAGGGATTCAATATAGTCTGTATCATTGTTTTTATATACCAAGTTCACAGAAAAACAAATATCCCATAATATTAGTTTAGAATATTTTGGAGAGGGGCGCGTGGGTGGCTCAGTTGGTTAAGCGACTGCCTTTGGCTCAGGTCCTGATATCAGGGTCCTGGGATCGAGCCCGCATCGGGCTCCCTGCTCAGCGGGAAGCCTGCTTCTCCTTCTCCCACTCCCCCTGCTTGTGTTCCCTCTCTCGCTGTCTCTCTCTCTGTCAAGTAAATAAATAAAATCTTTAAAAAAAAAAAAAAGAATATTTTGGAGAACTCACCACCAATGTTGTGAAACATTTTTATAGATAGCAACAAAAACTTGAGAGCAATCTTAAGAGAGGCATGATTCTTATGATGTCTTTTACTTGGAGACTACAATCCCTATTCTCTGCTTTTCAAATCATTTAATACTGTTATGAACTATTAACATAGAGACTATCTAAATTACATGCCTGTCAACTTAAAGGGGAAGGTATATTACTAGAATAGTTTTATTTTTTCAGATAATAAATTTAAGATACTAAAGATGTAAGATATTAAATAGGGCAGGACTGCAGAAATAACAAAATCTGGAACAAGCAGAAGCACTGAACTTTTAGTTCAAGTGTGGGTTTAAAACTTCCTAGCTAATTGCCTTTGGGTAAGTCCTTTTACCATTTTGAGTTTTAGAATCCTTAATTCTTTAATGTCTTGTAAATTTGTGAAAGTGCTCTGTGAATTGGAAAGTTCTCTACAAACAGAACTTATCAGTATTAATTTAGGTTTGTGTAATCGTTCTTTTATTTGATTGGCCTGATCCTGTAAACCCTTAGGGAAGCAAGCACAATTTTCATATAATTAGTGCTGAATACCAATATTTAAAAATATAAATGTAATGATAATCTGTATAAGGGAAACAAAGACTTCTAAATTTGGTTTTGTTTGTTATTAGTGATCTTTGAAAAATATGAAATAATTTGACTGAAGTTATGTCAAATTCAGGAAAGTAACTTCAGGAAAGTAGATTTTAAAATAGAAGTCTTAATCAAAATTTAGTTTATAAAAATGCTATCAATAATGTAATATGTATAAGAAAAAAGGAAGTGGAACAAGTAATAAGTTGTTCCTCTCAAAGTGAAATATTTCACTTGTAAGACAAAAACCAGAATACCTATCTTGACCTAATGGGTGATAAGTCAACCTCTGTGATACAAAATTTGTAAAAGTTCACTGAAACCTTCCCTCTCTCAATCAGTCCTTGTAAGATACTCATTACCATTTAAAGTAGTTTGAAAAAAATAAAGTTATTTTTTGATAACTCTTTCTGAAATATTTGATAACTCTTTCTGAAACAGTAACAGAAGCTGCACCCTCTTTGAAAAATACTAAGAATTTAATCCCTAGTGTACAATGGGTTGTTCAATACTATTAGTATCTAAAATGAACAGAAAATGACATATTTCCTCGGTGAACCATTTGCAACCATCTCCAAAAGCACATAATAAAGAGTTTGAGGATGGTCCATTGACTTGCTGATCAATTTCTGTGTGCTGTCTTGATGTTATAGTGACCTTTAAGAATTCATTCTCTTCATATCCTACAAAGAATCGTTCTCTACCATTGTCAAATAATTGTATTTTGTGGGCATATCTACTTAAAAAAGTGTAATTTGAGGGACTTAATAGCTTATTGACATGACGTAAGCCTGTAATATATGTCCCATTCATGACTTCCTTCTAATCGCAGCACTGCCAGATAGGGTTCCTCATTTGAATGACTCAGTGTTCCCTCACCCCTTGTCAGATGGTTCAGGTGAGCCAATTAACGACTTGCTCTACCCTCACCCTTGAAAGCGATGAATGGCATGGTGGGCATATGGCTTTTGCTATTCTTAAAAGAAGTTATTTTCGTTATGAAAAGATAATAGTGTACAAAAAAAGATAACGTTAGTGTATATCACCTGGGCACAAACTACAGGTACTCTGAGGGCAACGTGATTGTAATTGGCTTAGTTCTTTGTAACTTAGGATCCTTATATAGCACCTAAGTCGTGTTCAATAAAAAAGAAACAGAGAATTCAACAAATAAATGAGCAAAAGAATAAATATATAAGCCATTTAGTCTATCCCAATAAGCCTAAACTGTAAAGATCTGAAATGTGGAAAAGCCTTGCATGCTTCTTGATATATATTATGCTGTTAGAAGAAAATTAAAATAAAGAAAAATCCAAATGGGCAGATCGTTATGTTTTGTTTTGTTCTGTTTTGTTTTTTAATTTAGGAGATGCCATTCACTGAGAATGAGACAGTGAAATAGGGATATATGGAGAAACTAAGGAAAAATGCAAACAACCCAATCCAATTTATATAAAGAGCAAGGTGTGTTAGAACTTACCTATTTGTTTCTCCCGCCAGACTGTGACCCAGGGACCACTGCTTTGTTTACTGTCTACTTCTGGGGCATAGTAGACAAGGGCAAACACACTAGCAATTCAGTAGATATTTGTTGAATGACTAGGAAGAGAGGCTTATAATTTTAAGATACCATGATAAATATGTATTTACTTTAAAATTCTATTTATAAATATGTGTTTTCATCAATCATGTGTGAGAAAGCTTTAAGAAAGGACTTTCCTGAAGTCCTTTCGGGCCTTATACCAAATTATTTTCAAACCAACTGTAGCTATTAGAAGTCACAAGTGTCTAGGTCATGACTCCATGGTAATTACTTGACTAGCCAACTTACCAAAGCCATCTGAAAGACTGTTAACCCATTCTTGCTAAGAATCTAGTGACATTACTGTTAAACAAATTTTTAAGAAACCTTATTTTACCGGTAAACAAATAACTAGCAAACCTGTCGTGATGCCACAGTTGCTTTCCAAAATAATTATGACGAGGGTCCCTGTGGTACACTGTGTAACACACCACGTCTGTGTTAATGAATTCAAGGGAAGGCAACACCACTATTAGTAATAGCTTTTTATTCGGAGTCCTCATTTTCCAGATAGGTCACGTGAAACACAGCCGTTAAACAATAGCGTTGAGCTAAATCCATACAATGTATGCTGCTCTTGTTGTTGTTGTCCTTGTTCACCAATTGCTTGGTACAGCAGCTAAGAACCTTATAGAATGATGGGGCTGATACATGGGAATAGCCAACCTGCAAAACACTGGGGCCAGGAAAGTCAGACTTTAATCAGGTCTCATTCAATTATGTTTCAAATGAACACATCTTGATAGCCAAAACTCTCATTTGAATTAATGCTGTGATAAATGCTGTCTGTTGTCAAAAGAATATAATTAGACAATAATGAGTGGGCATATATATGCCAGACCTCAGTCTACTTGTTGACCTCAACAACTTCTACTCCATTAGGAAACAAACAGCTTTTAACCTAGTTCTAATAAAGCATACTGCTCTATTACTACATGACTTTATTTTTTATGGTGTTATTTTTTAAATTGAGCACTGCCTAGATCCTTTAAAGGGAAGTCATGTTTTACAAGATCTTGGGAAAATGAAACAAAGTCAATTTCCCAACCAGGAATTCAATTAATTCATGGAGTAGTGAGCCAATCCTTGTATATTGCCTGCAATAAAGATAAGTATGTAAGGTTAAGAAATAATATGAAAGCACTCCTTAAAATTGCATGATATGTCTCTTTAATGTTTACTTTGGTATAGGTATAACTAACACTGATTCTCACTACTTTTAACTTTGATGAAAAGATCTTTCATTAACATTTAATGAAAAGATTGTTGTGTAACTGATTATTTTTAATTCACCAGTAAATGATTTTTAGAACTTTTTGATTTTCTTACAAAAATGTCTATAAATTCTTATTCTGTGCTTGACTTCAGTTATTGAAGGACCTAAAAGACAAAGTATTATCAAATTATTCTCTTTTGAATGTGTGGGGTTTTCTGAGTGGTTAGTATTTGGAGGATGTGAATTAAGACAACTTTTCCACATTCTGAATTATGCTGAAACCCCTTGAAATATCACTGTTTGATCATGCATCACCCCTCAGAGCAAGTTGCTCCTTAGAGGGGTGATTTTGGCATCTCATAGACTTCCTCGGAAGCCAAGCACCAGAGGTCTGTGATAAAGTCAGTCGCCAGCCAAATGAATAAAGGCGAGATTCCCTCAACTCAACTATAAAAGCTTGGAGTCCTGACTGCTGAATTACCACCAACTTGTAAATAAATAATCACTACTAAATACAGATAATGTGTTAAACAGCTAACGCTAGTAAATCACCGGCGACAGAGAGCCTAAAGATAAATCCCTCACACATTGGCACAACCAATTCTTAAAATCTTATAGTGTTTTAATGTCTTCAGACACATATAGTAAATTGAACAACTGGTTACTCAGTGTTAAGAATGTTTTAAAAATAAAAGCTACTCTCTTTGTTGATTTCATTTACTTACTGCCTTAGATTGTATCTGTCTAGTCAGAGAGAGGCAACACTTGGTAAGACTCAATGGAAATTAGTTTTCCATCAAATTTCAGCTATCAAGCTAAATCAACCTGTAGTCTCCTGGCAAAAAAAAATAAAAAATAAAAAAAAATAACATCATATAACAGAGACAACACATTTCAGATACATAAATTGTCCAAAATATAGAGAGTCAATTAGGTTTCACGTGTACAAGATCCCTTCTTTTCTAATTTAAACATTGATGAGTAATAAAAACCAAGAGTAGAGCTTTGGAAAGGCTGTTACTAGGAACCAAATAGAGTTCTCAAGAGAATAAGGCTGATGGGACTTGTCCACTCTTCCCTTTCAAAGCGGTTTTGCAAACGAGGTACAGTCTAAAATCTTGACGGCATTTGACGGAAATATTTTCGGTTGAATTTTTTGAGGTTTAGAATTACAAAACAATTCTAAAAGTTCAACGTTTGTTTTTGCTTTTGCTTTTGTTTTTAATATAATGATTTTATGACATTTATGCTGTTTCTACACTGGTTTGGTGGCCAGAAAAGAAGGCACAGAATTCTCCACCAGTTTGCAAATAACGCATTTTTTCTGCTCCAGTGCACAAACAGCCTTTATTTAACTCAGCACCACATTTTCTAAGGTATGGGCTGGAAACTGTTTGTCATGAAGCTGTAAAATGCCAAAAATTTTAAACGCTGAAGGAAAATGTCAATCAAGGCATTTTCCCATCTGCTGCTACTTCTGCAAGTGCTAATTTTGTTTTTCCCAATTCCTGAAATTTGAGGTTTCCTAGCCTCATATGGAAGTAAGTTTGAAACTTGCTAAATGTCACAAGTAAAGGTGTAACCAAACGAAGGAAGAGAAGGTGTATTGTTCTCAAAGGACACCAATAAAAAGAGGCAGAAGAGCACTGAGAAAAAGGAAAAACATTTCGTTAAGACCTCTTGAAACACCTACACAATGCAAGGAACCTGTGTTGGTACCACACATGCATTAAAGCATTTCTCATGGTTTTGAAATATAACGGGGACACACATCTTGAACCACTTAAGATACTTTTGAGAAATCAATCAACATCATGATATCTACATAGGCAGAAGCTGGATGTTATTGGAAAAACGTGAACAAGTTTCAGGTATCGGTACAAATGTAACTCTTGTGATTTAGCGTGACTTTAATGAAAGCTTCTACAAGGACTTGCACATAACCATGACTGACGGATGTCTTTTTTGACCTTTCAGTTAGCTCCATCAGCTCACTCAAACACATTTTGAACAGATTATGTACTGTAGTACTTGGTAGACTATACGTTAAACAAGAGACTCTGCTCTGAGGCACTGCTTCCCACACTCCATGGGGAAAAGGAAGCAGGAAAAAACAAAACTCATAGAGTTCGACAGCTACCGAGGCAACACTTGCCATTTACAATATAAGCCCAAATATTTTTGCAACACAACTATATATTAATTTAATAAAATACACAATATAGCTCTTATACACTCAACAATTTGGCTCATATGCACTGAATCTGCAATAAATCAATAAAAATATGTCATTTGATGTAAACACATTGAATCTTCTTACATTTGCACATTTAAATGGTCATGTGATTGGTGTATGTCTAAGACATTTTCACTTTCCTGAGCTATTTTAGTGTCCACAAATGAATAAAACATATTAATCATGTTAATTTCCTCTGCATATTATCATTCCATGGTAACTATTTTTCAGGTCAAATTTAAAACATATCCATCGTTATTTATATGTTTGTTGGACACTAAAATGCTGAAGAGGCATTTTAAACCTTTTTAAAATTTCTTCTCCTTTAATGAAGTGAATTAGTCTATGTGTGTGCAGGACAAAATGGACTATATCTTTTTACATTTAACTTTTATACGACATGAAGTGTCTTACAAATGACCAAGTTGTTTTTTTTTTTTTTTCAACTAATGATATGGAATGTTCTTTATGTTTATATGTGTGGCAGGTAACTTTATACAGAAATGTTTACCACAGATATGTGTTAATGTTTGGTGTAGCTTGGACTACTGCAAGGTCTTTTCGGGACTTTAAGTAGAAGCCTGTGATGACTGCTAGAAATCCACCACAGATCACAAATTATGACCCTGCTTTGTATGGGGTTTATAGGTAAACAGTTAAGTCAGCATAAATCACGGAGGACAGTCTTAGAGTGATCAGAAATACTTCAATTCTCACACTGCATACCTTCCTAACAGATTGTCAAAAGGTAACTCGCCTCCTCATCCTCCTTTTTCTTCTTTCTTTTCTCTTTCAGCATCGTTAATTCTGTCCTAATAGAAGTTTGGTCAAAACAAAACCATTGTTATCTCTGAAAAAGAAACAGCAGTGAAAAGAACATACTTGTGGGCACTTCAGATGTTCACTAAAAGCCTTAAAGCAGCATTGGTCTTTCTTCATCCCTGTAAAATGGGTTGTCACCAGGAGGGATCATTTTTAAATCAACAAAAGAGACAAGAAAATGCCAATGCTTTTTTTTTTTTTTTTTTTTTTTTCACTTTCTCACAGCCACGGGGTCATTTCCCCGGCAGTCCTGCAAAAGCTTATCAATTTCTCTCACGACTTCCTCCGCATCCACCGATTCTCTGGCCAGATCCCTATTGGGCTGGTCAAGCTGCTCAAGAACAGCGCCCATCTCGCTGGAATCCCGGCTGGCTCTGGAATGCACATCTGCAAAGACCCTTGCCATCGGATCGGAAGCCATGAACGGAGGGTCTCTTGGTTGCTTACTGGGTGACAGATACTGACTGTCAGTGGGCAAGTATTGGCTGCTTGCTTCGGCCAGGGCTCCTGGTTTTGCTTCGCAACCATCCAGAGAGCCTTTTGTTGAGGGGCAAGGCTCCATGCATGCCTTGGTTGGGCTGCTTGATGCTGAGGGGACCTCTTGGAGGAGAGGGCTCAGGGCACGTTTGGCTTTTAAATAAGGTTTAACATTGGCAATGAGAATAGTGTGCTCTCGCTTGTCTTTTCCAAATGTACAAAAAGTCTTTTTCCCAGTGGGGTTCACAGTTTCATAAGTCTCAGTCTCAACATTAGCTTCAACTGTGGGTACAAAGAGATTTGTGCGGTAATCTGCATTTTCAGCCTGATTGGCTGCAGGGAACTGCGGCATCCAACACCTGTCAGAATGACCAAGCACTCGGCATTCATCTGTGCAATTAATGCACTCTTCTGGTTCTGTAAAACAAAAAAGAAAACAGCAAATCCAATCATTAGGGTTGCTTTTAAATTTCTACTGAGGCTGCGATCAGCTCTCAGTGGGCTTGTTTGACCTCTGGTCTCTTAATTAAAAAGGAAAAGAAAACAATAATTAAAACATTTCAGGATGGTTGCATAAACCTGCTGGTTGAGACAATGGTTTTATTTAAGTCTATTCTCTAGATATTAATGAATTCCCATAGCCTGGGAAGAAGTAAAAAGTGGCCATTGGAGAATCATTCTCACTAGAATAGAACATCACTGTAAACTAATCTCCTGAGGATATCAGTTAGTCTTTGTTCTGTATAACCCATCCTGGAAACAGTGAACTTCAAAAAGGATTACCAGGATTAATTTTTCAAATCAAATAACGGGGTAAAAACTAGATCGTGTACTTCCATAACAAGTCCTAAGCTGCTGCTTTTTTTTTTTTTTATGTTTTATCCCTATTTTGCTTGTAATTGTTATTTTGGTGACAGTCATGAAATAAAAGGTTTCCTTTAAAAGCCCACTTTTCCTACTGAGAGGAGCAAATGGAATTTTCTATCAGAATGTGTTATGAATAAACTTGTCAAAAAGTGCACATTCCTATTTTATTAGATATGGGTATGGATCATGTAATCAGTTTTCTTCACTCCAGCTTTTTGTTTTTGGTGTAAGTAGGTGAAAATGGATTTAGTCAACAGATACAGTTCAGATGAATGACAACTCATGATTTCCTATTTTAAATGATAATGTTTTCTGTGAGAATGTTTGCTTCTCTCTTTTGCCAATAGGCATACAGAGAATCTAAATAAAGCATTCTTTAATGATCCCTATTTCAAAGATGCTGAACAGAAAACATGAAAGAAAATTCCTTCATTATGACAACAGCTGCATAATTCCACCATACCAATATTTTAAACTATAACTTTTAACTACATCTTCCCACTTGGCCCTTTCATCTACAAATGATTGTTTCCCTTTATGTTTAATGGTTCTTTTTAAATCAGGGACTTTTTTTTTTTTTCCAGGAGAGGATATTTACAATTTACCTCTGTGTGATGGGAATAGAATTCCCTACACATTTAGGAACCCTTGGGATAGCCATTTAATTGATGTGAGAGGATCCCTACAAATTCACAGTGTCCTGTGCAAGCCCCACCCCCCAAAAATACATGAGAGATATTTAAAATAGAAAGAAATGAATTTAACAGCAATTTATATAGTAAATTTATATAGTTAATTTGTAAAGTCAGATATAAAATCTGAGTTCATATTTAAAACACATAAATAATTCCTTATCCAAAAAAGAAAAAAAAATAAACCACAACTTGATTTATCTCAAAAGGTTTTAGGATAAAAGAATTTCTTATGAGATTAAAATTTTTTTAGAAAGAAATCAGAATGGTGTCTTGACAGAACAAAAATACTGTGGTATTTCACACCATGTGTCATTCATATCTGTGAAATGTTAAAAATGTATTCAGGTAGCTCACCTCTCTTTTAATTTTGTCATGTTTTCAAAAAAATATATTTACAATGAATGAAATATGTTAAGTTTATTATGTAATACAGGTAAGAATGGTGACAGGCAGTCTCAAGCTGAACTCAAATATTCACACCCAGAGACACAAATATTATCTGTACCTTGGAAGATTGTTAGGCAGATGGACATAAAGAGTGGCAGAAAAATCTAGACCTAGAAATTTTCTCAGAGGCCTTCCTGTGCGGATTTAAGGTCGAGCAGACATTTAAAAAACAAACAGATATAAGAAAATTTTAATATCAGGTATTTGTTTTCTCTACCTATTCTGAATGGGAATCATAAATATAACCTCTACAACTGTGTCAGTCTGAGTTAGAAAAGAAATATGTATCATTTCATTCAACCAATTTTATCCTCCAAAAATACAGTAGAAAACTTCACTATCTGTTTCATTTGATAATAATTTTGTGTCTTTTAGAGTTATGACTTTTAAAAAACTTATTTACAACACGTACACTCTCTTTGAAATATGCTAACATAGTTTTATATTCCAATATTGACTGGCCTTCAATTTCAGCAATTTGGGGAGCCTAGCACTGCATGAATTCAATATGAATTTAAGAAGAGAGTGAAAGAGATAGAATAATGCAGATGTATGAAAGTATAAATCGACCTTGAATTTGAGACCATCAACATGAAATGACTGTTTGCATTTCACAGCTGAAAATCTGCAGCTTTTTACTTGACTCCTTTATGTCACAACCTAGGGAGCAAATTCTACGTATTGATTATGATACATTTTAAGCTGTTCACCTTCTGATTACACTGTAATTTCGATGGTAGCAATTCCCAGACAGTGAAGAAAATCTAATGGATACTTTTGTACAAGCAGCAGAAACTATGAGCAAAAGGTGAACTATTACTGCCAAGGGTCAAATAAGAATTTATGAGAAAGTGAAATTATTTCTGGAGGAACATAAATAAACAGATGAATAGGTAGGTATGAAAAAGGGACTTAGGTAGTATATAATGAATGACCATCCAGACATAAAAATAAACAAAATGAGAAACATAGAAGAAAAAAATGAGGGAAGAAGGAAAGCTAAGTGAAGGAGGGGTAGCTGTGCAGGAGGGTTTCTCTCGTGTGTACCTTCTATTATACATGTTTAAGATCCCCTCAATAAACTAAGTATGTATCATAAAAATAATAGTGTGGAGTATTTTCTCAAGACCTAGAGCTACAAGGTAAATAATCAAACTTCTTCCTGTACCTTAGGCACAATGGACTCAGAATAGATATACTGAATTATATGCCACAGAAATGAAAATGAAGCAAATTATATAGACAGCCGCTATTAACACAGATTAGATATTTGTATCAGAAAACAAATTCAGGGACCCTGGATAGAAGAAATCAAGGTAAACATAATTGATCCGAGATTCACTTTTTTCTTCTGGACCAATCTGGGATTACAAAGAAATTATTTATGCCCATTTTCACCCTTCCCTCAATATAACATGATTACCCTTTCACAGAATGCACCCTTTGCCAAAAAAGAGGGCATAATCCAAACGGTATGCAGATGAGAAACTGAGAGATAAGCATGCTTACATTGCAAAGAGAAAACTATCCTGAAGGCCAACAGCTGGGACTCTGGGCAATTCTGCCTATAGGGAAAGTTTACAGTGTCTCATTTTTAAAATGTATGATTCCTTGAAAAATCATGTGACAATCTGATAAATTTAAATACTTGGTTAGTATTAAGAATTTTCTATACTCCTATTACCATGTCTGACTATTACACAAACTCTCAAAGAGAGGGATCTAAACATAGTCATCTTAATTATTTTAATTTGTAATCTTAATTTATATGATATTTTTGCAAAAGACATAAAGTCACTCAAATGACTATAGTGTTTGCAATTCAGCTGTATAATAAACCACACACACACACAGACCTGTGTGTGGGGTGGGGGTGGTAAAAAATTGAGCTTTCAGGCACCTGGGTGGCTCAGTCGATAGAGCGTCTGCCTTCAGTTCAGGTCATGATCCCAGGGTCTTAGGATGAAGCCCCACATCTGGCTCCCTGCTCAGCAGAGAGCCTGCTTCTCCCTTTCCCACTCCCCCTACTTGTGCTCTCTCTCTCTCTGACAAATAAATAAAATCCTTAAAAAAATTTTTGAGTTTTCACCAGGACATAGTCCAGACAAAATTTTAAAACTCAAATGTATAACCAATGCATTCCTGAAAATTTACTATCAGTAATTGTCATAAGAGAAATACAGATGAATCAATAAAATGCAAAGGAAAGTTCTATATTCATAGTTTAGGAGATAACATAAATACATATAAAACACACATATATATACACATTTTATATATAGAACATTACATATATAATGTATATATATAGGTATAAGTCTTTTTATTTCAAGTATCCAATGACATTTTAATCCTTCCCTTTGCCCTACTGTAGGTATGAAATCCATGACTGGATCAATAACTTGACTACCCCTGATTTTAGAATTTTATGTAATTCAAATTGATTTAGACATAGAGATGTCTGAAATCTGCATATTTATATTTGCTGACATATCTGAAAGCTCTCTCTTTTTAACCTAGACTAAGCAGTTTAATAACTTAATCTTAGCGATATTAGGCAAGCAATCGTTTGGTGCCAAAATACACCTCCAAAGGAACTGTCATTGTGGAAGGTACATCTCTGTGAGGAAAGAAAATATTTAGGTAAAACATCAAACTACCTACTCTTACATTATTGGGTTTTAACAATCTTCCACAAAGGTGTCCATGACTTAATGTTTACAATGTGATTTTCACCTTGTATTTTTATTTATTTATTTATTTATTTATTTATTTATTTATTTATTTATTTTTAAGATTTTATTTATTTATTTGACAGAGAGAGACACAGCGAGAGAGGGAACACAAGCAGGGGGAGTGGGAGAGGGAGAAGTAGACTCCCCGCTGAGCAGGGAGCCCGATGCGGGGCTTGATCCCAGGACCCTGGGATCATGACCTGAGCCGAAGGCAGACGCTTAATGACTGAGCCACCCAGGCGCCCCTCAAGTCAGTGTCTTACTTGGTAAACATGTCTGAGACCATGCATCCCTGGCTGCTAAGCACCATGGCGGACAGGGCTAGAAAGGTAACAGCTTTATTTTGAGCAGGGGCAAAGACAAGGCAGCACTTTATAGCTACATTGTAACTAGATTCTGCATCTGATTTTCACCTTGTAATGTCACTGTATCATTAGGGATGCATAGCCATCTCAACCACGGGTAAAAGGTGCCAAAGATTATTATGTATAAGATTAAAATTTGAAGCCAAAGCACTATTTAAACCAGCAAGGACTAATAAAGATTAAGGGAGCCTTAGCTAAACATGATTATTTTGGGAAAAGTCAAGGGAAACAATCCTTGTGCGTTATGATTCAGTGGTGTTCACTGCAAAGGGAACATGTCAAGGAGCCAGTCCCCATAAAATTTCTTAGTCCAGAGTAAATCTACCTATTTATTCTATTCTCTCTCTCACTCAGGCAGGAATTTATCACAAATCAGAAATTAAGCTTATTTTCCCTGTCTTCAAAGCACCATACCACACTACCCAAAGAGAGATACTTGGCTACTAATTTGTTACTACTTAAGGGAGATATTAGAAAACATAAAAGGATTTCCTCCCCCTAGTTTCAACTTGCTTGCTGCCTCTGGAGCCCACATATTTGTACAAAAATATGCATATAATTTCTAGCATAAGAGTTTCACATATGCATCTGATTTAATTTTTTATAATGAAGAAATAAATGTCGGTGTCATAGAAATCCCAAAACCAAAATCCACAAGTCAGGGCATCAATGAGGAGGTTCTAAAATACTGTGGTTATGAAGGAGGGCCATTTGAGAGACAGAGTTTGCTCTGCTTTTTGACTGTCAACAAAATGGTTTTATTTCTGCTTTGTAAACAGCTTTAAATAGGAATAGTTCTATTCTCTTAGTGTGGTGGTTGCTACTGTTTCTAACAGCATCTTAAAATTAGAGTTGTTTCCAAGTAGACAACTCTATAAATGGAAGTCCATTTTTTATTCGTTCTCATTTTTCTTTTTTATTTCTAATTTACTTTCTTTCACCAATGTAAGCTTTCATAACACCTAATTAGCCTGTCTGGAAAAGCAAAGAGCAGGCACCCATCTCTATTTATGGCTGGCACTGGTGTTTTGGAGATTAACTCTACAGAATCTAAACTAGGTACCCATCACAGATTATCCATCAGCGAACAATGACAAGCCAAGACCTTCGACTGGCAGTTTCTGGGTACCAGTTTTCTACTGAAAGGTTTCACTGGTATAAGAACAGTTTGTTTTCGCTGTCTTTTTCTGTTCTTCAGCACACACACTCAGTTTCACACATGTACACATACTCCCTTATGATTGCGACAAATTACAGTTTAATCCAAATATATTCTAACATATCAGATAAAAAGTATCGATGCTAAAATAGAAATCTCATCAGAATACAGTCCAACAGATCTCTAATAAAATTTTCCTTGCAGTGAGTTGATATAATTTGCGCGATCCTGTGAACTGACACTTTTCTAACATAAACAATTCTTTCTTTTTTTGATTATAATTCACTTACTTTCCTTTACCATCCTATAAACTCCTTACACTTGTTATGATGATGGAATGAATCATTCCATATAAATGACACCTTAATCTATATTCATTCAAATAATTTCCATTTATGATTTCTATGTTCCATTTACTAGCCCATTAGTTAAAAATAAACCTTTTGATTTTGCTCTCTGAGAGGGGTAAAAATTTCACTTTCAATATTATTTCTAGATACAGTGTTGGAAAGTTGTCTCAAAACTTTTTTCCCCTGGGGCGCCTGGGTGGCTCAGTTGTTAAGCATCTGCCTTCGGCTCAGGTCATGATCCCAGGGTCCTGGGATTGAGCCCCGCATCGGGCTCCCTGCTCAGCAGGAGGCCTGCTTCTCCCTCTCCCACTCCCCCTGCCTGTGTTCCCTCTCTCACTGTGTCTCTCTCTGTCAAATAAATAAATAAAATCTTAAAAAAAAAACCAAAAAACTTTTTCCCCCTGTGTCAGAATAAGAAAGAAAGGAATACATTACAATTTTATCACATGCTTTTTTTTTCCTGCTAGTGTTCACATGACTGCCAGGCTTAATTTTAGCACAATTTTTAATAAGCTTGGTGCATCCCTCGTGCGGGAAGGAAAAGGAAAGGGTTAGGGAAAATGTGGCATCAGAGAACCAACCACTTTACTTGAGCTAAGTGATCTTTCGTCTATTGCATTGTATTTCCCGTGCTTCTTGTGCACAGGAACCTAATTGTTTTTACTAATCGAGTAACTGATACACAAATACACACGTGTAGGATGTGTTTTTGCTTCCTTTATTTTTTTAACATAAGAGGGACCATGAATCTTGTGATAATATGCTAATGTGCTCATCTTTTTTTTTTTTTTTTTTTAAAGATTTTGTCTATTTATTTGAGACAGCAAGGGAGAGAGAGCACAAGCAAGGGGAGTGGGAGAGGGAGAAGCAGGCTTCCTGCCGAGCCGGGAGCCTGATGCGGGGCTCGATCCCAGGACCCTGGGATCATGACCTGAGCCGAAGGCAGACGCTTAACCGACTGAGCCACCCAGGAGCCCCATAATGGAGCCCCTAATGTGTTCATCTTATGAGGATGCCTGTTTACATGTTGGCAGCGATACAGTGACTAAACACTAGATATACAACTCCAGAAACTTAAAATTATTTCCTAATAATTGGCCATAAGGAATCAGAATTTGGAAACATAGTTCTCATAATAAAAAAACTCTGAGAGAAACGTATATATTTTTAGGTTGATCCACTGCCAATCAGGCTTGCAGATTTTACTTCAGTTGTGAAATACCATTCTGTCTGCTTTTGATAGGTGGAAAGCACATTTTGAAGAGGAAGTTATTATAATACCATCAAATAGTCAAACCGTGGCAGCTTTGAAGTAGCAATCCTCTAGCGTGCGCTTGCATTGCACAATGCTTCCCAATGTTCTGCCACGGCTGCATTCAGACACGGAAACCACTGGCCTATATCATATTCAACTGCATCCAATTGCCGCTGGGTATCTGGAGCACTTGGAGCGTTTGCACTTACTATTCAGTGCACCTGCACGCCTTCAGGGATGGTTTTAAGTGTTTGTGACCCTTTGGACATAATAACATGTCTACCAGAGTGAATTTTCTGGCATATATATTAACAACATATAGATAATGCTCTGAGATGAAGAAAACTTAAATTAAATGGAAACTTATGTTAAGGAATGAAAGCAAAAGGATATAAGGAGATTTTATATGCAGGCATCAAGAATATTTAAAAAATGAGAATACAAACCATGCATTGGGAATTTTTGCACAAATATAATTGCTTCTCCTGGTATACTTCTCTGGAATTAAGATTCAGTTTTTATTTTTAGCTGCCCCTTCCCCACCAATCCCATACCGTAGGTGCAGCCATCACTGGGGGCTTACTATACTAATGAAACGAACTTTGTATTTTTTTTTTTTTTTTGAGAAAAGGACTCTGACAGAGCCTCTCAAGAAAAAACAATACAACTCAAATGCGTCACCTGAGGAAAGATAGCTCAAATTCAGTGACAATATTAGATGTGTACAGGGCGCCTGGGTGGCTCAGTTGGTTAAGCGACTGCCTTCGGCTCAGGTCATGATCCTGGAGTCCTGGGATTGAGTCCCGCATCGGGCTCCCGGCTCGGTGGGGAGCCTGCTTCTCCCTCTGACCCTCTCCCCTCTCATGCTGTTTCTCTCTCTCTCTCTTTCAAATAAATAAATAAAATCTTTATAAAAAAATTAGATGTGTACAGTTCAGTAGCTAGTTTAAAGAAGTTATACTCAAGTATTCACAAGGTAAGAATGAATAAAACACCAACTTTGTGCTTCAGGCATGGGAAGGCAAACAAAGGCATCTTGAATAGAATGTTGTAGAATAGCAAGGTTGTGTCAAGGAAAGGTTTGTAGTAAATAAACCTATGTCTATCCCTTCTAAAATTCTCCAGCCTGTAAGATTTTATCTCTTCACTAAGGCATTTGCACTTTGACTAGAAATTAGAAAGTAGGTTTAAAACCATCTAGGGGAAATAATTCATGATCAATTACATTTTGAACTATGTCAAATGAGTGTCAAGGAAGAGAAATACAGAGAAAAGTGTAGACTATAATATTGTGAAAGCCTTTGTACAAGAAGGGGTCCTTGATCTGCAATTCAAAGGATGATCAGAGTTTCAATAAATAGTGGAGAGCAGGAAAGGGATGATCCAGGTGGAGGGATTAGAAAGTGAAATAATAACCACACAGGATTGTGCATTTCACAGGGTAGTAAAAGACCAGCTTTATAAGTCAAAGGACATATGTTGTAAAGCCAAAAAATAAAATAATAATGTACACAAAATTCACTAGGATTTAAAAGAGAATGAAAAAGCTCTGAATAAAAACAAAGGTAATGAAGCAGGCCATGAAGCGCTATTATAGGTATTTGAGCAGTGTATTGTATGTCTCAGAAGATTCTTGAAATATTTAGGTGCTTGATTGAAAAGATATTAGACAACATGTATGAACACACAAAACTGAGATGAGCCACAGGGCAAGCAGCATTCAAATAAGAATTATTTCTGGAAACAGAGTTTTGGCCCCAACCAGGATATCTCCAGTGGAGCACAATAGGACATGACAGGAATCACTGACATAGTCATTCTGACCTCACTGTGACCCCATTCTGCTCGCATCTCATCCTACTCCTTCTAAACTAAAGAAAGTTTTAATATATGTTGATTCAACTGGTATTTTATATTAACTGTATAAATCCTGTATTTTATAATTCTGTATTAGAATAATATTTCTTCTTCCTACATCTATTTATCTGTCTTCACTCTCTCTAATTTGCTATTATTATTGACCAACTATAAAATTGCACATGATCACATATCTGAAAGATTAAATGATTCTTTGAGAAGGTCAAAGGGGAAAGGTTTGGAAGAAAGAAGATCCTTTGGTAACTAGGAAAGAGGTAATAAATACTCCTACAAGACAAGGAGAAGAGCCGCAATAAGGTAGATGTTGAATCTCAGAAACTTTTCAAAGTTGATTCTGGATATCATAAAGAATAAATTACTGCAGGAAATTCCTGAAAACGTTGTCCAAAATAAGCATTTCTATTTTTGAATGAAGATAGTGCCACCATTTTCCCACTAAACTATATATTCTAGCATCAGCTCCCTAACTCTTATTCTCTTTTCATCTGTCTGTCTCAATGAGATCCTTATACCCCTTGAGGACCAAGATGCTGACACCATGGTATATTCTTTTGTGCTCCATTCCTTGAGCACACAGAACAAGCTCATTAGTCACACCTGAAGATATCAAATACTATTGATTATAATAAGCAAGACCATTCCTTACAAATTACTTATTTCAAAACCACTGAAACTAGAATTGTAAATAAAAACTTGAAACCAAACAATAAAAACCCCTCTCATTTATGAAGCTGGGATGTTGGCTTTCAGAATGATCCCAGGTCCTAAACAAAGTTATGCATAGTGGCTCTCTCTTGCTATGAGATATATAGGATTTAAAGTCACATCAGCTCTGGGGCACCTGGCTGGCTCAGTTGGTAGAGCATGTGACTCTTGATCTCAGGGTCATGAGTTCAAGTTCCACATTGGGCCTAGAGCTTACTTAAAAAAATAAAGTCACATCTCATCTGTCTGTTCAGTACCACATTTACATAAAAATTCAAAGTTCTCTAGTTATTATTGAGAACTTTAAAAGTTCTATTTATTATTTATTTATTATAATTTTTAATAAGATAAACATCTGCCTGGAATACATCCACTGAAGCACAGAAGTCAGAATATTTTTTCCTTGGGGACTTTTTAAAAATCAGCGACACCTTTATTGAAATCAAAGTCTATATTTAAATAATCACCTCTTTATACTTTTAAATTACAGAAAACAGTGAGTGTCCTAAAAACCTACATCTTAGCATCTATAGGGTTTTTTTTTCACTCCTACGTTTCTCCTTTTGTTCTTTTTTGATTCTACTGCATTGTGTCAAATGTGCCAGTTTCTCTCTTTTAGTTTAAGTTAGCTGTGTCTGTCTCTCATTCTTTATCTGACAGCTACCATCACAGATGAAATAATTAATGAGTCCTTGTAATTTTAGAGTCTTGAAAGGGTTAATGCAGCTTCCCAAAGAACCTGATTTATATGCAGCGATAAACTTATGCTCCGGCATGCAATAGTTAGTGAAAGCATGCAATAGTTAGTGAAAGCTGTTTGGTTTACAAGGACAAATTTAAAATTATAGCAACTTGAAAAATACTCTGAATTTCAGACCCAAGACTATTTAAATACGCTACTATTCTTCATCTTTATAGAGGATGTTTTCTTATGCTTTTATTGCCTGTGTTAGCTAACCCCATCTCAGATAATGACACCATTTTTGATGACATGGATGAATACATCTAAAATTCAAGTCATCCTCCCAGCAAAGTGGTAATCCTGTAAGGAAGGTCAATAAAAACATGCCTATTAAACCGAACTCTTTGCAAGAAGCAAGCAAGATAGTCTTATTAGCGTTTTTCTCTCAGGCTTGTTATCTGATTTCTATTGGGATGTATATCTACTTACCAGTTTAAATCCCATTGTTCATCTTATTTCTAGCACTTTGTTTTCAATTGCTAGAGACAAGTACACAGAATTGGGTGTCATTTTTAGCATTCTCAGAAAATAGAGTTAATTCAGATGCAACTAATCTTCTCTTGCTTATTATTTAGTAATCAACACCTGCCAATAGGATTTGGGAGTCCCACAAGATAGATTTTTCAGAAAGATTTTTATATTTTTATATTTTCAATGACATTCTAATCTCCAAAAGCTTTTCGTTAAATTCATAGAACTCTACTCTTCAGAGATAGATCCAAAGTTTCAGTTCAGTTACCTTAAATTAGATGGACATGGTTCCGAAAGAACAGAGGGGTACCTTGCTCAGATCAGTAGTTTTAAAAACATAATGTTTTTAAAGAAAGAAACAGTACAGAATACACATATGGAAATGTATTATGTGAGTTGGAAATATATATGAAACTATACTTCTCCATAAGTGATTCCTACAAAAATTTACTTATATTACGATTTAAAAAATAAACCACGGGGCGCCTGGGTGGCTCAGTTGGTTAGACGACTGCCTTCGGCTCGGGTCATGATCCTGGAGTCCTGGGATCAAGTCCCGCATCGGGCTCCCCGCTCGGCGGGGAGCCTGCTTCTCCCTCTGACCCTACCCCCTCTCATGCTCTCTGTCTCTCATTCTCTCTCTCTCAAATAAATAAATAAAATCTTTAAAAAAAATAAAAAAAAATAAACCAAAGCTAGAGATCCTTGATGTGCATGCATGCACACACACAGATGACAATAAATATGTATTTTCACCAAAAATGCTTCTGTGAAATGAAGTTTATCTGAAAGAACTATTAAAATTGATAGCGTCCCAGAGGTAACTTTAGAATGAAATACAGATAGTTTGAACCTAAACAATTTGGCCTTGATCTTACTAAAACAACTCCCACCATCAAGCTGCTAATATTGCCATAATTATTGCTACTATTATTATGGATAGTTTTAAAATACATAAATAGTAGGAAAAGAAAGATAACTGACATTTTAAATAAAGCCTGTTCTTGGAATTACTTCCCTAAAGCCATTCTGTTCTTATTACCTTTAGTGTGCTGTAAGTTTATTGGAAGCTGATGTTTTTTATCCTGTATGATTGGGTCATCCTAAGAATGAAAATTTAAGCAAAATCAATATACTCAATATCATGTTCTAGAGTAAATACACAAAAGTGTTTCTTGTAATGGATTTTACTGGCAATGACAAGCCATTTTTTATGTAACAGCTTTAATATTTTGTAATCATTAAAGCATACTGAAGCAACGGAGAAATTGGGAAAAGAGGTCAGGAAATTCATATATAGAAAGATAGGAGGGACGCCTGGGTGGCTCAGTTGGTTGGGCGTCTGCCTTTGGCTCAGGTCGTGATCCCAGGGTCCTGGGATCGAGTCCTGCATCGGGCTCCTTGCTTGGCAAGGAGCCTGCTTCTCCCTCTGCCTGGTCCCCCTGCTTGTGCTCTCTCTCTCTCTGATAAATTAAAAAAAAAAAAATCTTTAAAAAAAAAAGAAAATAGGAGATGTGTCCCTCTGTATCACCCTGCTATGTAATCAAACTGAGAGTCAAAAAGCTATTGGAGAATGCTACCCTTCAATCAGAACAAAGATAAAAATGTGTTTCTAAAGGATATGAAAGCTTATCCATACATAACGCAGTATAAACATCAAAAGGTGTCTACAGTGATGTTTTAAATACTTTCTTATCTTGGAGAGTACTTTCTGTGATTTAATTGATAATCAACCATACTTGGAGCAAAGAACAGATGATAAAAAAGTGTATTCCCCATGAGTAATACTAACAGGAAAATAAATATATGAAAACTTATTTTATTTTCAGACTTGTAGTCTAAATCCAATCTAAGAGGAAATTCATATTGACATCACATGGAGAATTCGTTGAGACAGCCTTTTTTAATTTCAGGCATGTTATATTTGAATTTTTCCCCCTAAAAAAATATGTATGCTCAATCCTAGAAGAAGCTATTTTTGAGTAGCTGCCTAACAATTTCCATGGTCATTACTGAAAAATGTTAGACAGTAGTCCTCCCTTTTCTACAGGGATACGTTCCAAGATCCCCAGTGGATGCCTGAAATCATGGGTAGCAATGAACCCCATATACTATACGCTGTGTTTTTTCCTATACATACATACCTCTGATAAAGTTTATTTTATTTTATTTTTTTATTTATTTTTTAAAAGATTTATTTATTTATTTATTTGAGAGAGAGAGAATGAGAGACAGAGAGCATGAGAGGGAGGAGGGTCAGAGGGAGAAGCAGACTCCCTGCTGAGCAGGGAGCCCGATATGGGACTCGATCCCGGGATTCCAGGATCATGACCTGAGCCGAAGGCAGTCGCTTAACCAACTGAGCCACCCAGGCGCCCACTATCTTAATATTTTAAGTGAAGAAAATGTAAGTCTTGAAATGATAAGATAACTTGTAATATGTCAGGTAACTATCAACAAAGAACTACAACTAAAAAGGCAAGCATACATATTCTTATATATGCACCCTTTGTACCCATGATGAAAAAACACTTTCCCATACCAAATGGAAATGAATGGAAGGAGCCTTACCTAAGGACAAAAATCTTCTGGAACTATTTAGTGGATGTAAAAATAAAGGCCTCATCCGCCTTACAGCAAACAGCCTTTGGGCTTCCTGATACTCAGTACTAGTTCCCAGAGCTCTGTGTTTCACGTTAGTAGACAGTCATGGTGAAGTACAGGCGTGTGCACAGATGAGCACGTGCACCGAAAACACACGAGTGCACATGAGCAGAGAGTCGATGTCAGATTAAGAGAAAGAGATTTTTAAGAACACACAAAATAATGTGCAGAAATATATATTTTAAAAGCCAAAATGTTTCTTTGGTATAAGGTTATCCTTAAATTTAAGTTTTACAGAATTGAAAAATAAAACTTTTTCCCAACTGATTTTAATTTAATGAATGTGAAATCACAACTATTTAAGGATAACAGGGATGACTGTATATAGATGTGTCAGTATACGTATGTGCACATGAACTCATGTTGTCAAACTTTTCTCCTCACTCCCCCAAATCAGAAATAAGTAAAACTCGGGCGCCTGGGTGGCTCAGATGGTTAAAGTGTCTGCCTTCGGCTCAGCTCATGATCCCAGGGTCCTGGGATCGAGTCCCGCATCGGGCTCCCTGCTCCTTGGGAGCCTGCTTCTCCCTTTGCTTCTCTCTCTCTCTGTCTCTCATGAATAAATAAATAAAATCTTAAAAAAAAAAAAAAGAAAGAAGTAAAACTCCCTTCATTGTAACACAATCTGTTTAAGGACTTTACTTGTATTTCCCCTCCAACTTCCATTCATTTCCACACAGAAATAATGCAACCTCTTCCCTTTTTCTGGCATGAGTAAAGCAACACAAATAAATATAACAGTAACTGTTAGATTGCTATTACATACATGTATATTTTTCAAGCACCACAAAAACCTGATGTAATAATTTTCTCCACTGGCTTGTTTCCTTTGTGTAGAAATTAAACTGCTCAGAAACCAATCAAATCTCTCAAAAGCATTCAAATGACTCAGGCTTGGACAATATACAATCCAGACATAGAAAAATATAATGTGATGAACTAAAATTTCACCTGAGAGATATTTCTTTCTTTCACTTAATCCATCCAGTTATTTCATATTTCAATGTGTTTTCCCAGATCACCTGAGTCACATCCAGAGCATACTTCAAAATTAAAAGATATTGACAAAATTTATCAAGCTCAGGGGATTTTAATTTTGAGCTTCACTAGCTGTTGCAATTGATAGGAACTTGGTTCTGCCCTGCCTTTAGGAATCTGTATTAGGGTGATGTGTACAGATTTTACAAAGTAATGTATAAAGAAGCCTTTGATATATTTCCATAAAATAACACTTCTAATATGGAGTGCAATTGCCTGTCCAAAGTGAAAGAAGAATTTGTGGACCCAGTTTCTCAGGTGAAACACAGTTTCTTCTTTAGGCTGCCACAGTTGTACAGCTTGCTCTACACCCACAACCAACATCCAAGGAAAGTAATATTCCCCTTTCCTATACCAGCTTTCTCTCCAGTCCACCAATTTGTTCCCTAGCATTTCCTACATTCACTCCAAAGTGAAATTTGTGTAAGTGGTGATTTTTTTACAGTAAATAATTAAGAACTGGACCACTTAAACTCACTGAAGAACAATAAACATGAAAAACCTTGATATAAATGAATAAATATTTAGATTCTCTCTTCAACTCTTAATGTTACACATCTTTTCCTGAAATACTAATAGTAGTGATGCAGAGATAATAGAATAAATTACTTATTTACTATGCTACTTTCCTTTAAAGAAATAAAGTCTACAAGTTCTGCATTTATGTGTGTATAGTCTTACGAGTGCCATCATCTAACAAGTAAAATTCGGATCACAGAGAAGAAAGCTAGCAGATGAAGAAATTGCTCACCTGGAGGAAGCAGATCAACAGACTGAAGTCTAGTTGTGATGGTGTGTAGGGTGAGGATAGCAAAGGAAAGCAAAGTCGGGAATGCTTGAAAAATAAAATATTTTTAGTTAACAAATAGAAAAACCAAGTGGGAAAAAAGGGCCAATTGAATCACGACTCCTCTATTGATTGCAATTTTTATATTAAAATCAGTTAGATTGATCAATCCCTAAAAGATACGGTCATTGGTATTTCCCCAGATATGTAAAACTTAGTGTTATTGGAAGAAAATTACTTTGGGGGAGTATTTCAGTTTAGATGAGAGAGAAACAATGCAAAGTAACTATGCCTAGGTCAATGGGAAAAATACTCTTGTGATGATGGATTCATTTATCCTACATAAAATAGAAACTTCTCTGTAATACTTGGTAGAAGATGTACATATGCATGCCACCAAATCAGTTGCCGACTCTCTGTTCTTTAATACCTCCAGAGAATAAGGCTTTAATAAAGATGTTCACTTCTAGTGAAATTTCGATGTGTTTTGTCTGGAACTTGAAACAACAGACTACTTGAAACTTAGCTCTTTACTCAGTCACTGGAAACCCTCAATTTTTAAAAGCATATTGACTTCCCTAAAAAGGTGAATTTTATGATTTATGAATTGTATCTCAGTGAAGCTATTATTAAATAAATAGTGAATAAAAAATTAAAAATAAAGGCATATTGACTTTAGTAATGAGAAATACATATATTTCTGTAACAATTTCAACTTTTTTTCACCCAACATATAAATGTTATTTTTATAAAATTAAAAGAAATGCTGCATTTTGTTTTTGTTTTGCTTTTTAAGCACCTCTAACTTAGGCTTATATGGATGTATAATTGATCAGTTTCTCAGATAAAAAAGGAGAACACTTCGTTTGCATCTAAATGCACAGTGAATATATGAAATCGATTGCTATCTAAAAGTCCTGCCCCCCGCCCAAAAAAATGCCTGTTGGTGAGCAAAGTAGCTTTATTTTTTAAATAGTCTCATTTTCTTATTTTCAACCTTTATTCAACATCTGTTGTTTGCCCCTCCCCTGGAATGTAATTATGCAGGATTCCAGTGTAAAACAGGTTGAGTAGTTAATAACAGGCAGCTCAAACATTTTTCCACACTGTTGCTCTGCAGATGTTTTCTTTCATTTTTTTCTTTTCTCCCCGACTTTGTGTTTAATTTGTGTATGTTTCTCTCCTATTCTTAAAGTATATTCCCACAACAGATGGAAACACCTGAAAATAAGTCTGCCTCATGCACATGTTTAAATGATGCCTATTGTGATATTTAACACAGAGAAGAGAATACAGAATACTGGTTTACAGAAAAAAATAATCAATCTGTAAGTCACCTTGTTACTGTTCAATTTAAAATTCTGAAGAGACAATCTAGTTTTTGCCAAAGACATATGAGCAAAAGTTTATAGTCTACAACCTTCATTTATTCTTATTTTGTCACCAGACTCATTTGTCTTTTTTGCATTTGATATGATTCTCTTTTAAGTTTTCAGTCCTACCATAAATTGGACTTTTTTTCTCTCCACTGACCATTTTACTATGCAAAAGGCACTTTACATTCACTTGATAATAATCCAAACTCAGTAATCAATATCTAACATATTTTAGATACGTTCAAAGTATAGCATATATTTTTAAAATAATATAACAAGAATCATATAAGGTATAGACCTCTTTTGTTCAGAAAAATACATTTCATTGAAATTAGAGGGGGGGGGACAGGTATAGGATGTTCCCTGGGTTGGATATTGTCCCCCTGTAGTCATGTCCACCCAGAACATTAGAATATGACCTTATTTGGAAAGAGGGTCCTTGCAAATGTAATTACTTAAGATGAAGTCATACTGGATTAGAGTGGGCCCTAATCCGAAGTGTGATGTTCTTAAAAGAAAACTGAGGCACAGAGACAGTCATACAGAGGAAATGCCATGTGAAGACAGAAGGAGAGATTGGAGTATTATGTCGAGCATCACTGCAACCACCAGAAGTAGCTAGAGGCAAGGAAGGATCCTCCTCTAGAGCCATTAGAGAGCATGGCCCTGATGATACCTTGATTTTGGTATCTGTAAGTGATATGCTGTTGGAACAAATACCCAAAAATATGGAAGTGACTTTGGAACTGAGTAATGGTAATAAGCTGGAAGAGTTTTGAGATGCATGATTTTTAAAAGCCTAGATTGCCTTGAGGAAACTATTGGAAGAAATATAGACATCAAAAAACTTAATGACTCATCTCAGAGCTCAGTAGGAAGTGAGGTGAGCTAGAGAGGAAGTTTCTATCATCTCTGAGGATATACATGTGGCTTTATCATCAAGAACAGAAAGTACATAGACATATGGATGTTAAAGGTGTTTCTCATAAGGTCTCAGATGGAAATGTTATTGGACAGTAGAAAGCAATCCTTGTTCTAAAGGGGCAGGAAACCTGGCCACATTGTTGGGTGAAAAGGAGAAGTTGTAACTGATCAATTTGGATATTTAGCTAAAGAGATTTCTGAGCAAAGTGTAGTAGATGAGGCCTGATTTCTCCTTTCTGGCTATAGTAAAATGGGCGAGCAAAGAGATCAATTAAGGAATGAGCTTTCAAGCAAAAAGAAACCAACACCTGATTTGGAAAATTTTCTGCCTATCCAGATAACATGCTCTGGAAACAAGGACAAGGGTGTGGCTAGACAGCTGTTTGCTATAGAGATTAGGGTGTGATTTATGGATCCAATCACCCATCATCATAAGAGAAGTCAGGATTAGAGATGAGGTTACTGAGGAAGGATCTGTGGAGAGCACGGCTTGTCTAATGGTGTGGATCCCCTCAACCTCCACAGAAGGCAAATAGTCATTGAGAATTTTATGCAACACTGCTAATGTGGACTGAAAAGGACAGAGATGAGACAAAATGAAGGAAAAATTACTTTAAAGTACAGTCACAGATACAGGGACCAGGAAAGGTGGGTTACTGCCCTAGAGGGTCACGAGGGCTTAGAGCACAGAGCACCAGGACAGAGAGAATTACTCTCAGTCCTTGAAACCTAATAAAATTTGCCCTGCTGCATTGCCAACTTCTTTTAGATTAGTACCCCCCCTTATTTTTTTTTAAGATTTTATTTATTTATTTGAGACAGAGAGAATGAGAAAGACAGAGAGCACATGAGAGGGGGGAGGGTCAGAGGGAGAAGCAGGCTCCCTGCCGAGCAGGGAGCCCGATGTGGACTCGATCCCAGGACTCCAGGATCATGACCTGAGCCGAAGGCAGTTGCTTAACCGACTGAGCCACCCAGGCGCCCGATTAGTAACCCCTTTATGCCTCCCATTTTCTCCCATTTAGAATGAGAAAGTCTACCCTATGCTTGTTCCACCACTATATTTTGGAAACAGGTAATTTCTTTTCCAGTTTGATAGGTCTGTGAAAGGAGAGTAATGTTGCCCAGAGAGGACCATACTCAGAGTCTCACCTACACCTGATTTAGATGCTGAGATGTGAGACTTTTTTAGTTGATATTTAGATGAGATACAGGACTTAGAGTTATGCTAGAAAGGGTTAAGACGTTTGGATGATACTGGGAGGGGGTAGATGGATTTTGTAAATGGGACAGATGTGAATTTGGGGGTCCAGAGGGGAGACTGGGTTGAATGCTGCTCCTCCAAAATTCATGTCCACCTAGAAAACCAGGTGACCTTATTTAGAAATAGGGTCTTTGCAGACATAATTACTTCAGATGAAGTCAGTTAATATTAGGGTGGGTCTAAATCCTATGACTGCCCTCCTTATAAGAAGAGAAACAAGAGACACAGAGACAGCCATACAAGAACACCATTATGAGCATGGAAGTAGAAATGGGAGTGATTTGTCTACAATTGCTGCAACCACAACAAGCGAGAGACACGAAAAGAATCCTTGTCTAGAGCTGTGAGAGTATAGCCCTGCTAATACTTTAATTTTGGACTTCTAGTCTCTAGAACTGTGAGAGAATAAATTTCTGTTTTTTTTTTTTTTTAAGCCATCCAATTAGTAGTATTTTGTTACAGCTGCCCTAGGAAACTAATACAGATTGACAAAAAACAAAACAAAAATAAAAACAAACAACTTCAAATATAAAATACCCAGATGGCAAAACAAATTGCTGTGGAGAATGACAATGGGGTAAATTAAAAAGTAGGTTCTAGAAAAGTAAAACAAGATTGATATGAATGAATTAAAATGTTGTCTTCTATATTATGGTTCATAAATAAACTAAATTTGGCATAAGAGATGGGTCCATATGCCAGTAAAATTGATGCTGCTGAGTATAAGTCTTAACTGAAAATCACCTAGGAAAAATATATCTCGTGTGTATGTGTGTAAGATTATCCAAGTCCTATGAAGTACTTCAAAATAGAGTATTTTCTTTTTTTTTTTTCCAAAAAGATTTTATTTATTTGAGAGAGAGAGTGAGAGAGAGCATGAGCAGGGGGGAGAGGGAGAAGCAGACTCCTGTCCGAGCAGGGAGCCGGATGCAGGGCTCGATCCCAGGACACTGAGATCACTACCTGAGGCAAAGGCAGACACTCAACCGACTGAGCCACCCAGGCATCCCAAAATGGAGTATTTTCTTAAAATGATTGCAAATTAATAGCTCTCTGTGCTTATTTTCTAAGATTGCTAAGACTTCTCTCTTCAGTCTCTATTTCTTTTGATTTTTATGTATACCAATCACATTTTCAGTACCATGTGTATGCAACTTTGCTTAAAATTTCCACGCATAGGGCGCCTGGGTGGCTCAGTTGGTTAAGCGACTGCCTTCGGCTCGGGTCATGATCCTAGAGTCCCGGGATCGAGTCCCGCATCGGGCTCCCTGCTCGGCGGGGAGTCTGCTTCTCCCTCTGACCCTCCTCCCTCTCATACTCTCTGTCTCTCATTCTCTCTGTCTCAAATAAATAAATAAATCTTAAAAAAAAAATTTCCATGCATACTAGTGGGCTCTTAGACTGTAGGTATGGACACATACGTGCGTGAGTATTTGGATTAACAAATAAGAAAAAGTCTCTTGTAAGGAGAAAACATATTTCCATATATGTAAATATGACTTCAAATACATGTATGTTTCTAGTCAGAAACTAACAGCATTATCTGAAGGCATATATTAATAAATTTTTCCACTCTTCGGGAGAGCGAATGCATAAACATTTAAATAGTCAATTTTTATACTTGTGTGGGCAGCATTTGACTTGATTTTTCATTTAAGTGGAAAAAAATAAGGCAGAAATATATTTCCCTTAAGAAATATGATACTAGGGGTGCCTGAGTGGCTCAGTCGTTAAGCGTCTGCCTTCAGCTCAGGTCATGATCTTGGGGTCCTGGGGTCGAGCCCTGCGTCAGGCTCCCTGTTCAGTGGGGATTCTACTTCTCCCTCTGCCTTTCTCCCCTGCTTATACTCTCTCTCTGTCAAAAAAATAAATAAAATCTTAAAAAAAGAAATATGATACTAAATTTCACCAGAATATACTGTACATTAGCAAAAGTTATATGCATTATTAGCAAAAACATTTCTTTTTAAGTTAGTTTAGTATATACACATATAAACATTGTGTTTCCTTGGGGTTTTATGTCCCAGCATATTAATATTAAGTCATCTTTTTTTTCTGTAAACACTTACCTTAGTCCTTTTGGACTATTATAACAAACTACCATAGACTGGGAGATTATAAACAACAGAGATTTAGTTTTCACAGTTCTGGAGGCTAAGAAAAAGTCCAAAATCCAGCCACCTGCAGGCTCGGTGTTTGGAGAGGACCCACTTCTCGGTTCATGGAAGGCTATCTTGTCTGTGTCCTCACATGGTGGAAGGGGGCCTCTTTTATAAGGCCATGAATCCCATTCTGAGGGCTTCAGCCTCATGACCTAATCTTCTCCCCAAAGCATCATACTGAAGAGTAGGTTTCAGCACATGAACTTTGGAAGGACACAGCACTCTACTTCACAAAAGTATCTAGTATATACATAATATATTATACATAATATATTATATCTCAGTATATGTTAGTTACTGAGTATTCATGTGCCCTTTGCAAGTGCAAAGCCTAAGAATTGATCCAAGTTACATATCTCTCAAAGTGATTGAATCTAATGGTGTGTAAAAACTGACATTAGTATCTTTTCACATAAATACAAGAAATTTATCTCTTATTGTTCTGTTATACCTTTCACAGTAGAATATTTCTGCCATGTTATTTCAGTTTCTTTAAATGAAAAAATCAATGTGTGCTTTATTGCAGCAGAGCAAATTACCCCCTGTCATTTTTTTTTCAAATAATGTCTTCTAAGTACCATGCCTACACCTTAGGTTTCAGTGGGTTCTCAGTAGAGATTTGAATCACCGAGCTGGGCTCTACAATAGCAAAGAGCTATTAAATTAATTTTTCCTTGCTATCTGGCTCTCAATCATTATGCTGACCCAGAAAAAGAATGCAAAGTTAAATTTTAAAAACTGACTTTTATATTCAGAACTATAATCAAAGGGAAATAATACTTGATGTACTTTAGGTTTCCTACAAAAGTTCAGCTGACTATTAGACTGCTTTAGTGAGCAGATTTTATAATCTGTAATGCTTACCAAAAAGCCATGAAGGCATAACAGGCCATGTTATCATCACTGTCTTTAATGATGGCTACAGAGAGGAGGAAATCATTTAATCCATGTTACTATGATGTCAAAACAAAATGGCACACCGAGAGGTACAGGCTGGGTTATGATCAAATTTCAGAGATTACGAACTACATAGCTGAATTTTCAATCATTTTAATCTTGAAATCAGCGACAGGTATCTAAGAATATTAAAACATCCAACTCGGTCAGAAGAAAATCTTATCTGAAAATTCTCTGTGAATATCCTTACTTCAATACCAATAACAATGACAGTAAAAAGTAAAAGGTAAGTCAACATTCTTTTTTTTTTTTTTAAAGATTTTATTTATTTATTCATGAGAGACAGAGAGAGGCAGAGGGAGAAGCAGGCTCCCAAGGAGCAGGGAGCCCGATGTGGGGCTCGATCCCAGGACCCTGGGATCATGACCTGAGCCGAAGGCAGACGCTTGACCATCTGAGCCACCCAGGCGCCCGTAAGTCAACATTCTTATTATGACGGAAAGCAAACGTCACCGGAGTGCCGTGCACACAAAATTACTGAGCTTATGCATACGCCACGAGTACAAAGAGAGTTTATTCCTTATTCTGAGAGTTTATTCCTTATTCTGACTTTGGAATTCAAAATGTATTTTATTACATAAAAAAGCCATAGTAAAATAGATTCTTAGTTTAGTTTACAAAAACCTGCTTAACTCGTAGGGTGTCTGACTCTAGTACTAAGAATACTAATTCTGGCTCTGATTTGAAGTCCTAGCAACAAGGAACAATAAAACATAATGGGCAGTAGAGGAGGAACAGAGCTGGTTCCCTCCATCCCAGACACTGGAGTGATTCTATGAGGATATATGAGTAAGACTTTGTTTTCTTCCCATTTCCTTTGTTCTCTCTTCTGCATTTTCCCTCCACTTAAAACACTTTCTCCCACCCTTCAATTTATTAGACGTCCCTTGTTTTCCCAATTGAGAAATATCACATTGGTTTATTTACTACCTCAATAAGTTTGCTATGCTCCCAAATTACCTAAAGATTTCTCCTCCCTCAAGAAAACTCTCTTTCCTGCCATGCAGTTCATAGCGGGTATAAGTTGCGCATACAAACACGAAAGCAACCTGATTAAATTTATCCAGATCCATGTGACTCGATACACCCCTAAATCTCTCAAAATTTAGAGAAAAATAAGGTGCCTTTTATGACCTATTTTAATGAATTTCTTGGCCGAGGAGTCCATGTCTTTACAAAAATAGTAACCTTTACAAAACTAGTTAACGGTCTCATCTGTGAAAATTGATCAAAGTAAACTGGGGACATAAAAACACGACCAGGGTGGAACACACCCATGCACACGTGCACCTGCATTCACACAGAGGCATGCACACTTCTACAGAGGGACAGAAAGGCTAGTGTCACATGGGAGCCTGCCCGCCTTCCTGGCTGTGCCCGCTTCTAATAGCTATTTCCTTTTCCCACTTTTTGAAGGCACAGACAGCAGCAGGGTTCAGAATGTGGCAAAGACAATGAGGAAGGGAGAGTGTTCTTCTGTGTATGTGGACCATTTATAAATCAGGCCCTGCCTGTCTTGCTACATTCAGCTGCATATGACACTGCTGAGTTCTCTCACTACCCGGAGAGCACAATGCAGGCAAGGCGAGAACAGCCCAGCCAGCTCTAACTCGAGCTACCTGCTCTGGGTGGGGAGTTGAAAATTTCCGTCTTTAAAACTGCATTCTCCCAAAATGTACATAATATTTGGCAGTTAGAATAACGAGGAAGGGCAGAGACTGAATTTGGCAAACCCCGTGGCTGGATCTGACGTCTTATTGCATTGGTTCTGGATCTAACTGTCGAACCTCTGCGTTCTTTCCCTTCCTCATCTGCAAAATGGGGATATCCTCATTGGGCTGTTGTGAAGACGAAAGGAGCACGTGCATGCAAGGCACTTAGAACAGTTGACAAAAACCACTCCGTGAATGCTGCCATTAAGTTATAATGCCGGGGCAGTAATGGCAAGTCAGAGAAAGTATAGTACAATTTGTATACAAACTCAGTGTGAATGTGGAGCCTGCTGGAAGGAAAGCCACTCATCTTGGGACTCAATGTTGGAGCATCACAGAGCAAAACATACCATTACTGTCGTTGCTTTTATTTTTAATATGCTCAGTATAATACTTCTCACCCCAAATTCAAGCGTATAATGAGTAAAACACATAATCTTTTGGGGGCGGTATTAATTTACAGTTGTGGTGAAAAGGCCATAAATATATGATTCTTTCCCTCTAGGGCATTTTTGGAGTGAATGGAATCAGAATTCCAGAAACACTGATGTTCTGTCTCAATGCTTCTCTAAGAGGAAAATGTATTCAAGATACACAAAAATAGATAAGATACATTTTCCTGAAGAATAAGATGACTAGATGGAAAACAATTTAAATCATGAATTCCCTGTTAAAACAAACATTTTAAAACAGAAAGCAAAATTATGGGCATTTTAAAATTAGAACATGAGAATCCAGTACCTCTAGCCATTGTGAGAGGTAGGTATGCATTTCCTGTCCTCTGCCTTTAGGGATTCTTTAGTGGAAAAATCTGATAAATACAAGAAAGGTAAAGGATTTGACCTGGGCCACTCACAAACTAGCAGAATGAAGGTTGGAGCCATGTCTCATGTCTACCATACAGGTTTTTTTTCAGGCTCTACTTCTATATTTATGCAAAAAAATCAGGGATTCAAAGTAGTACTGCCACAAGGTAATTTGATAAAATATGAAAAGTGATGCTAGTTTTTGTTTTTCTTTGATTTTTTAATTAATTAAGTTCCACTTTTAACAATTCTTTCCATCATTTCTTAATGCTGGGAGGAAATAATGAAGAAGGTTTATTTTTTGTTTGGCCTTCTTATTTTTAAGAGTATATTTTTAAGTAATCTCTATACCCTCTGTGGGGCTCCAGCTCACAACCCCAACCAAGATCAAGAGTTGCCTACTCTACCAACTAAACCAGCCAAGTGTCCGTTTGGCCTTCTATTCATTATTTACATATGGTTTATTAACATTCAAAGAAATGATGACTCAAAAAATATATCTTATTTAACTCTTAATTGAACATTGTGGAAAGAACCTCATTTTCAGAATTGTTTGCCTGAACTTTTCTTAAACTCTTTTTCAGGTCTCCATGTATATGACTTACTGCTCACATACAGAATAATAGTTACATTGTTACACTTAGCTTATATTTTTCCAAAGATATTTGGATAATATCAATATAACTCCAAAGAAAAGAAAGCAAGTATTCCCTCCCACAATCAGGCCATCTCTTAAATTAAGCATCTAAACTTCTTTCCTTGCAACTATTATTTATATACATACACAGTCTTTGTGTAGTTTGAATCTCAAGGGAAATGTAATTATGTGTGGTAATTTATATTTTAAGGATGAGAGTTTTAGAGATCATGCAATAAAATGTCTTTATTTTCCAGGCAAGAAAATTGAAATGCAGTATAGTTAGTAGCAAAATAAAAATAACTCTCCTGATCCCAAGTATAGTTCTTTTCCCTCACTCTATATATCTCTGTATTTTTCTTTTTATGTTGTGTTTCTGTAGTAGTCACCCATAAATAACAGGTGACCACAAACATATTGTCTAAGCAAGGATATTTCTGAAAGTGATAGAGACCACTATTAATGATTACGTCTGGACAACAAGTATAAACAGAGATTTTTCTGGGTAAATCATGACAAATGATAATCTATCCAGAAAATAAAGGAAAACCAGGTTTAACATCCTGTGATTTGTTTCTGAAAAGTCATTTAAAAAATAAAACAAATAAAAATCTTATTTGAGATCAATAATCTTAACATTTTTTTCTAGAAACTAATATGAATTTTTATTCTTTAAAATTGGAAAACAATCATATATTTATTGACTGAATCAAAATATATTTCATCTACATACATAGAAAAATGCAGTAGAAAATCTTTACTGCTTGGGGCACTTGGATGACTCCGTTGGTTGTGCATTCGACTCTTGATTTCAGCTTAGATCATGATTTCAGGGTCGTGAGATGGGGCCCTGTGTCGGGCTCCGTGCTGGGTATGGAGCCTGTTGCTTAAGATTCTTCCTCTCTCCCTCTCCTTCTGCCCCACCCCCTCTCTCTTTTAGAAAAAGAAGAAGAAGAAGAAGAAGAAGAAGAAGAAGAAGAAGAAGAAGAA
>NW_023270316.1:47057112-47209831 GCF_011800145.1 Mirounga leonina
AAGAAGAAGAAGAAGAAGAAGAAGAAGAAGAAGAAGAAGAAGAAGAAGAAGAAGAAGAAGAAAAAGAAGAAGAAGAAAAAGAAGAAGAAGAAAAGGAAAGGAAAAAGGAAAAGAAAAGAAAAGTGAAAAAAAGAAAATCTTTACTGCTTTTGTGAGAAAAATCCACACTGCCACAAACAAAAATCAGGGACTGTTAGGGAAATCCATACAAAATATTAAGCTAATCAAAAACCTTCAAACCAAATTAAGAGTTATAAAAAGCAGTGATAAAAGCATGCCTTGTAAAAAAAAATCTATAAATAAAACAGCTAGTAAAAAACAAATATAAAAATAAAAGAAGAATAAAAAGGCATTAGATCCGGAATAAAAATGCAAGTATGCAGAGACTGTATGAATTAATCATACAAAACAGAAGGGAGAAATATAACGTGCAAATTTGATGAAGTGATTCTGGTGGTGCTCACTTGAGTAATCAAAGAATGACAGATCAATAATTAAAATTAGAAAGATAACTGAAGGAATAAGAATAGTTTCTTTAAAATTCAGGAAATTAATAGAAAGGAAACCTCACCTCTTTTTTTTTAATTTGGGGAAGAAATAAACCAGAGATATGAATTATTTCACACACACACAAACTTTAAAAACACAAATCAATGAAACATAACTAAATATAGACTCTAATATCTCTTTTGACACAATGTCAATGCCTACAAGGGAATGAACACATTACAATAATGCACGCTGAAACCATTCAAATGTACCATGGCTAGTAATTATCTAGGACACTAAAAGATCCTGGCAAAAGTTAATCTAATAAATCTGCCATTATCTTTAATACTTCAAATCTGCGCCTTGAGCTAAACAGTTGTCAAAATGGAGCTCTGTTTACATAGAACTGAATCAGAGTGGGGAAATAAAGATGTCAAGGCTTTTCTATTTTTTTTTTCCCTTTCAGTTGTTGACATGAAATGATTAGCTGGTACATTTTATTCTGACTTTCCACACTGTGCCAAAGATCACTTTTTTCCCCCCATAAATATATGCTACATAACGTGAAGGTGACTGCTAATTTGATTTCTTTAGCTCTGAAAACTGGTTTTGGCAGTGTTCAAGGCCATTTTACAAGACAACATCTCTGATTATTATATCTCTATGACCTGAATGAATCAGCTTCAGAGTGAGAGACAATATGTTAGAATATTTTTTGAGGGGTTCACATTATTTAATGATTTCTGTAAAACAGGTGAATTCATTTCACTAGTTAATACTCAAAATTAGTATTGTAAATTGTTCAAAACAAAATATGGTGCTCTTTGGTGTTTTCAGTAACATAAGCAGAAATAATTGCCTGCTGTTTCCCAGGAAGATCGAGAGAAAGCAGTATGATCAGAAAGACCAATGTTGGAACCCTGGTTTTCCTTCACAATTGTGCCTCCTCACAGGTAAATGTTCTGTAACCTCAATTTCTCTATCAGGTCAACCAGAGAAGTTGGTTCCCATAAGTATCTCTCAGTAATGGTACTTAAAATAAGCATATGAATGAGCCTATGTTATTTAAAAAATAAGCAGAACAAACAAAAAACCCTCTCCTCTTATATGTATCTTTTTATATACTTTTCATATTTATACATATATATAGAAATATAACCAATTCAATCAATTCAGAACATTTTATAGGTCAATGATGCCACAAAATATATCAGATTAAGGTAAAAATCCACTTCTTGAAATTTCTGTGTACACAGAAATTTACACCAAAATATACATTTTACTACTTTATCAAGGTTACGGATGTTCACTGTCATGGAATTTAAATGTCCAATTGTTATGACTTGGTTATTCATGGAAGAAACTGAAGAATATCTGGAATACTAAAGTATGTTTTAATATATTTGAAAGAATGATGGAAAGATATGTAGGATTATGATCTATTTGATTTCAAATAACAAACATAACTTAAATTCATTTAATGTGAAGTATGGCAGACTTTTGTCTGTTTTGTTTCTGACCCCCTTTCCAACTATCTTGGCAGCCTTAAAAAAATTCACTTTTGTTTTCAGCTGTAGGATGAGGATGCTAAACATATAGACTGTGTTTTATTTCATTATTAGTATTCTATGATCTTAAAAAAACATTCTAGGATATTTGACTTTTGATTCTACATAGAGAACATATAAAGATGGTCATTCTTATCCAAGCAGTGTGATTTGGTAACAAGTGGTTCATAGTTCACTTTTGGTAGAAATGTGTTTATAATAAACCTAAATAGCAGATAACATGGTAACAGAGCTATTCATGTTGGATATGAGACGGTTGGCTTCTTAACATTTTCTCTATTCTGCTTATTTGGCAAAATCTTTGCATTTTTTTTCTGTATGAGTAGTGTATAATACATGTTACATTCACATAAATCTGAGAAGATGGCTTATAAAACTAATATCCCATCAGGAATAAGGAAAATCATCTTAGATTTCTAGTACGAAACACTCATGCAAAAACTTGCTAAAATGTTGTTCTGCAACATGGCTAATATGCATAAAAATAATTTTATTTTATGAATAAATAAGAACTACTCTGCTTAGCCATGAAGGTCTAGAAAGAGTAGAAAACCAACCTGAATTCATGGGTTTTCAACTTAATGAAAACAAGTGCATGCAGCTCAATGAAGAGGGGGCCTCTGAAAATGTGAGCGGGCGCCTAAATGAATGGAAGATTGTCTCCAGAAAAAATGGATTCTCTACCTTAAAAAAAGCAAATAATTGCTCTAAAAAAGTAAAGTCTTAATGAATAAATAAATAAGGGATAAAAGACAAAAGCCACACAAATGATCCCACTTGATGCAAGTATTTCCTGATGATTTAAGTCTACTTAAAAATCCACAAAACTTGAGAATTATTTAAAAAAATCAAGTGGGCAATGATCAATTTGTTGAGTGTCAATCAGCTGTGGATGTGGGAGGAATTTAAGTAGATGAGAACATTGCCAACCTTCATATTTGACTCCTTTCCTCTACTAACACAGATAAAAACGTTGGCAGTTTCACTGCCATTTAGAAGGAAACTTTTTTTCCCCATTGTGAATTTCAATTTATAATTCTTTTCTAATCTCTATTGTTAATACTCAAAATGCATAAAATCTTATACCTTATTTAAAAAAGAGAACCACTAACTTCCTTCATCTAATGTAAACGATAGCAATAAATTTAAATCTCACTATTAATGCTTTGAAATATGTAAGACTAAGTGCAAGAATTAACTCTAAAACATTTAAAAACTGTCAAATTATTTCCCTTATTTTTTTGTTTTCAAAAAAGTATATACCTGTATTTTCTTCTGTTCAAATAATCTGAAGTAACGCTGACATTTTCTAATGATATCCTATTTTCATATGTTTTTTTATTCAATTAATATGATTTTCTTTCTTAAAGTGTTAGGACTAAATAAATTAGCTTATATGAAATTATAAACACACTCTTGAAAATTTACAAAATAGGAAGAATTTAGCCCTCAAAAACTGAGGATTTAAATAATTTTATACCATCTGCAGTTTTCTTTTTGTGTTCTAGAATGAAATAGTATTTTCATAAAGTGTTGTCTGTTGGAAGTTAAAAGTAACGGGTTTAGAAAACCAAGGTAATAGTTACAAATAAAATATAAAGATCAACCATCAATCCTTATTTCTTGGTAAGAACAATTGTTATCGTATCGTATATGTATAGAGTTTACAAGCTGTGTTCACATTTATCAATACACTTGACCTTCATCTCTCAAGAAGATGGGGCATTGCTATTCCTTCAACAGGATCCTGAAATCCGGTGTTAAAGGGACAAGTGGCAAAAATAAACTGGAATCCAGGTTTTCGTCTTCACTGTCTACTTCTACATGAACCAAGATATCCTGAGCAGACTTAAAGTACAAGAATCCTAAAGTCATAACCCCTTTTTTTAGTAATGTGGGAATAACATCTAAATTACAGAGACTTCATCTGTGAGGGCAGTGATGATATATGTAAAGAGTTTAATGCAAAGTAGAGATGTGATAAATGGCAAAGTATTCTACTGCATTGGTCAATAATTCTTAAATTTGGCCCAATTTTCCTATCCAAAATTAACTTAACTTCAGAAAAGCTTAGTTGGGGGAGGGGACTGATAATCAGCAGGCTGTAACTTAAAAATAGGTTGATTTTTACTAAAATGATTGGAGTAAATACAATTTCCCCTGAAGACATAACTTATCTTTAGAAACCAGTCTTTTCCCTTCCTTCCTTCCCTCTTTATCCCTTCCTTCCTTCCCTCCTTCCTTCCTTCCTTCCTTCCTTCCTTCCTTCCTTCCTTCCTTCCTTCCTTCTTTCCTTCCCTCCTTCCTTCCTTCCTTCCTTCCTTTTTTCTTTCTTTCTCATTTGCAATCTTACTTTTATCTTGTATGTTTATATATGACAGACTTGTTTCTGGCAGCATCTCAAAACGGAGGAGCTAAGCTAGTATTGATGTTAAGAGGCGAAAATTTACAAAGTGAATGTGATCATGCCCCTCCTTTTTGAGAATTACTTAATTTTTTAAGGTGTAAATTATCAACATATTTGGAGCCTTTTTTTCCTAAGATTTATTTATTTATTTTGAGAGAGAGAGGGTGCACGTGAGAGAGTATGGGAAGGGGCAGAGGGAGAGTCTTAACCAGACTCTGGGCTGAGTACAGAGCCCGATGCAGGGCTCAATCTCAGGACCCTGAGATCATGACCTGAGCTGAAACCAAGAGTCCGCTGCTTAACCAACTTTGCCACCCAGGTGCCCCTGGAACCATTGTTTTATACCAGATACCTCACAACAGAGAAAAGGCAATTCAACTTCCCCTTCCGCATACACTCAATTTTAACTTATTTGGAAAAGAAAAACATAGTTGATTTCATTTCTTGCAGGCAGTAACAACCTCTTCTAAAAATTATATTCAATTGGAGAATTGAGGCCTTCACCTACTGGAACAAAAGTGTGTCCTACTTAGCAGGTATGCTGAGCAGCAATCAACTGGTTAATAACATACAAAACACTAAAGTCTATATGGCATAAAGGCCAATATCTTTCTACTCCTCATCAGGGAATTATAGAAACATTCTGACCCAGCTCTCTGGACACACAGGAGTTGCCATCCTTGATTAATATACTCTAGAATGATACATCTGGCAATGGCCTACATAGGATCTCTCTGAGGACTAGGGAAAAAATAGACTCTATTAAAATGGAACAATTATACTACCATATACTGTGACTGTATTTCGGTTTGCAGCAAAACAAAATGAAAAAAAAAACAAAACTAAAAACCTTAAAATAATCACATGCAGATCTCAGGAGACTTCAGGGTAATATAAAACAAAATAAAATTTACCTTTATATTGTTTAATATGGAGACTAAAACTACTGCTTAGTGTGTTTATTCAACAATAAATAAATTCACATAGACTTCACTTTGAAGGTTATAAATTTGCTTTTAACTTCTGAATTAGCTAATGCTTCATGACACTTTTCTTAATAATACAGAACATTCAGTTCGACAGGGAATCCCTGCCTGGAAGAGGAAGACTGACACCAGGATAGTCCTTCAATCTTATTGACACCTTTTCATATTCATTACTTTTTGAATTCTAACAACTGCTTTCTATGATGGTAAGTATACAAGGAATTGCTGAACATGATTTTACACATAAAAAAGTAGCTATTATAATGCAGGAATTACATTGTGCCCCAAAAATATTGCGGAAAGAACACTTCTCCACAGGCATTGTTAGTAATAAATACCTTTGGCTGGGAAAACATAGCATGAAGAGTCATATACTTGGACTGTTTTACCTACTTGTAGATTTTACATCTTAATAACTGAGTCAAGATACAACTTTTGAAACATCAAAGTAGGATTGATTTCATTCGCCTCTAACTTGACCCAGAAAAAATATATAGAACTTGGCTATGAAATATCCAGGACATGTTGCCATCAATTATCTACACCTTCCTGATATGCCATTCTTTGCGTAGATCGACTTCACTGAGTGCTGCAATATGGTCTCTAAAATTTATGTATCTACAGTTTATGAATTGGAAGTATTCTTACAAACTCTTTTGACTTCAATTGGTCTCTGAAGACATGGCTTAAATTATTGCAAAAGAATATAGAATATGAAACTGTAAAAGCATAATAGGTTTTTAGATTTTCTTCTTAAATCAGGGATTTATAAAACTGTTTTTTTTGCAATATGTATATTCTCCAAAGACAATAAAAGATCATAAAATGTGAGAAAGTAGCATAAAAAGAAATATAATTAAGAAAACAATTATTTGATTGAAGTGAAGGGTTGTGTAATAATTTAATCCTTCTTATAACAGATATTGCTGTGTAGTTGAAAATTTAAAAAAATAAAGTGATCATCAGTGTTAAATTATTGTATTGCCACAATAATATTTGAAATAAGATACAGATGATTTTAAGCAATTTAATTCACCATTACCATATAAAGTATATATATAGGATCCCATCTCTACTCTGATCAACCTGTAATTCCTCTAATAATATGCCCAGACTTTAAAAAGATAAAATATGAAAGAGCAATGCAAAATTTTTTCAGTATACCTGAATTTGAGAATTTGAGTATTATTTGAGAAAATATATTTTGTGTCCTAACTCCTTGATATACTTATAAAAGTAAGAGAACATATCAGGTTACTTTAAAAAAAATTTCTTCCTCAAATACTATTTTAATTCACAATGAGTTTATCACACTGAAACAGAAAAAATTGTTGATCTGTATTCAAGTGCTCCCTTTTTCTTATAACAGCAGTAATTTCCTTGGTATTTGAAAATTGTGGCCATATCGTAAAGTGGAAGTCCTGACAATAGTTATATCCCTTGAAATGAGGAATCAGGAACTATACCCTCTAATCGAAGCTGTGTCATGGATTTCCTTTGGCTATGGGAAAGCTGGGAAATTCTACTGCCTCTATTTCTTGAATTGAAGAAATCCTTAAACCTCTTAAGAGCTTATTTATTAGAGAAATGGACATGAAATGCTTTGATTGTAAACAAGTTCAAATACATATAAAATCAGATATTGTATCATATAGATTATCTTCCCACTGAATATGTATGTTTATACATACACAATGTTTGTTTTCTAATTGAAGTGGTAATTCGGAGAATGAGGTTTACTTTTATAAAATGAGCTAGAAAAATTAAATAAGCATTTTTTTTCCTCCCCTTTGAAAGGAACAACATGAACAGGAGATTTAAAAAAAATAAAAAGAAAGAAAAGAGAAAAGAGAAACAAAGCAAGAAAAGTACTAATCTAGAATAAGTGAATATGAAAATACAAATTAGTGTTCTTCCCTTCTGTTCTAGATTATATTAATTCACCGACCATTGTCACTTTTAGAGATGAATTCCCATAAACGGGTATGAAATACATACAACATTGTAGAATTCCCAGATGTAACTATTTTACATTAAATAAAATATTTAAATTATTATGGAAGAAACTAGCTGAACTAGTTTATGGTACATCCTAACTCATTTTAATAAAAGGCTTTGAAAGTTTTATTTCATTGTAAATAAGATTGCCAAATATCAGCCTAGTTAACTTCAAAACATATTAACAATATTACAAAAGTAAAAAGTAAAAGTAACTAATACAGATAAAATTAACTGTTGATAAATGAAGAGGGCAGCTAGTTAAAGTAATATTCAATCCTTGTGTAGAAATGAAAGCTTGCAGTATCCTTCTTGGACATGGCTGAGAAATGGAGAATTTCTCATTTATTTATCCATAAAATTGCAGACAATCTAATAATAAGCATAGAACTGTTATTCAAAGCATGAAAATGCTAAATATCAATGTCTGGATACCAGAAAATAGAGGATGAAAAGAAATAGTAACAAATTTTTATCAGTCTGCACCATGAAATATTATCAAGTTGAAATTATCTTCCTGAATTTTATAAGCCTTTTAACTTCCTATTCTCACTGGCATTTATTAAACCATAAGTCACCTTAAATTGGTTTACTTGTATTAAAATTTAATAAGCTCTAGTACACATTCAAAATAGAAAGTCATAGTCTCATATGCATTCAAATATAGTTTTGCCTTTAACTTAAAAATAAATACCTTTGTTAGTTGGCATAATATTAACATGTTTATTGACTTAGGAAAAAGTAAAATATGTAAGGATGATATATTTCATCTTGTAGAAACTAAAATTATTCTAGATTGGCTGTCTTATCTATGAATTAAATTTTAAATAATTTTTTTTCTTATGGATTCTCTTTCAAACTAAGCATTTCCACTTCAAATACACAAGGGAGGTGAGTAAAGCTATTTATAAAGCTATTAAACTTTTAATTGATGTGTACACACTCCATCTATGAATAACAAAAATATCTTGTATTCTTTTTAAAAATTAAAATGCAAATGTTAAAAGCTTTAACATTAAAAAATAATCACAGAGGAGCCAACTAGAACAATATTAGTTTTTATGTTTTGCTTTTTTTTGGTTTCACTTTTTATCTCTCCATTGTTTTTATATTTGTTTTCCTGCACAATCACTGCTTATTTTATTATATTTAAAACCCCTTTATAAGAAGCTTTGATTTGCCCTGAAAGATCAGTCTCAGAGAAAGTACTAAAGGTACCACTTTTACCCTAAAAAAGGAGCCACTTTGAATAATAAATCATATGGTCATCTGACTAAATTCTGTCACTAAGTGGTATTAAGATGGTTATGAGTTAATGAGTGAATGAAGTTTGTTTTTTTTGAATGAAGTTAATTTAAAATGAACAAAAAATGTGTTGCATTACTCTATATATTTTTTATTTAATAGAATTTTGGCTAAAATAATTAAATTTCTATAATTTCTTCATACCCAATTTTGGGAAACACTTTTGACTAATGAATTGGTAAATAGTCACCAAAGAATTAATACCTTATACTTCCAGTGAGCAAGAGCAGATGAAAAAAAGTATATTGCAGACATTTTTCAGAAGATATAATTTTTAACTCAAATGCATGTAACTTAAATGCCTGCAAAACGATTCTGCCAAAATGTTGATGCTGCATTTAAAAATCACAAGGGATACCATTTTCAAAGGTTATATAGTTATACTGTCAAATGAGGGCCATACAATATAGCTAGGTAGAGTAGTGCAATTAGTGAACATGCTGTGGTTAGATTATTTTGAAAATTGTACCTGGCACAAAGTAAAGACTACACAATTTACACATCATACATCATCAAACATATATGATACTATAAAGGATTTGTAATATGGCTCATGCATTGAATCATTTTTTTTTACCCGTGAGAATTTTCAGTTTTATTCAGAAGTCATATTCTCTGATCATAGCTACATACTAAATATATTATTCCACCTACTAAAAATTCATGATTTTGCTCATTTTTGTCTTTTCCAGTTTCAGTTGCATAATTTGATAAAACAAGGTATATTTCTGTGTGAATATTATGGTAATAATTTTAGGTTTTCTAAACTGCTGTATCTAAAACCTGAACTCTCTTACTTAATTAAATGATCTCTTTACATTCTAATTGGATAAAGAAACTTTGAGCACAATCCCCTAAACTCTTTTTTTTTTTGCCCAAATAATGCCAATAGTATAATAAAAACCTAGTATGAATATGGTTAGGGTGTTGGAATAAAAATTAAGGTAATTATTTTTTTCATATATGATTTCTGAAACCTAAGTATGAATATGAAAAACCAATTATATTTCCTTCTTAAGAATATCCCCTTTATGGATACTGTGCTAGTTATCCATGTGAAAATTTTGAGGAATCTATGGTCTATTAATTTTTTTTTAAAATTCCTGTGGAATTTATTTTATAAATCTGTATGCCTTCTTTGGAAAAATGTCTATTTGCAATGACGTGGATGAAGCTAGAGAGTATTATGCTAAGTGAAATAAATCAGTCACAGAAAGACAAATACCATATGATTTCACACATATGTGGAATTTAAGAAAGAAAACAAATGAGCAAAAAGAAAAGAGAGAGAGATAAACCAAGAAACCTACTTTTTTTTTAAAATTTATTCATTCAAGGCACAGAGATACAGAGAGAGATCACAAGCAGAGGGGAGAGGCAGAGGGAGAAGCAGGCTCCCCGCTGAGCCAGGAGCCGGACATGGGGCTTGATCCCAGGACCCTGGGATCATGACCCGAGCTGAAGGCAGATGCTTAACCATCTGAGCCACCCAGGCCCCAAGAAACCTACTTTTAAGTATAGAGAATCAACTAATGGTTACCAGAGGGGAGGCAAGTGGGGGGATGGATTAAATAGGCGATGGGGATTAGAGGACACTTGTGAGGAGCACTGAGTATTGTATGAAATGTTGAATCACTATATTGTGCACCTGAAACTAATAATACACTGATGTTAGCTAACTAGAATTCAAATAAAAACTTAAAAAAATTCCTATGGAGTTTTAGTTTTTATTAGGTACCTTAAAAAACATTCATGTTCTTTGAAACATTAGTAATTTGCTTCTAGGATCAATTCTTAAAGAAATAATAAGATATATTCTTATAAATTCAAGAGTACATTATTTGTAAGAGTAAAGTAAAACAGCCCATTGTTTATAAAAGTAATTATAAAGTATATGTATATGTGTATGATACAGAATTTTCCCCAAATAGAGGCATGCATCAATAAAGACTTATTCAACTACAGTTTGAATACTGAGTTGAATGCAACCAATGCTTTTGAAGATTTATGGGTTGGGAATTTGCTCAAGATACAATGCTAAGTGTCAAGGGAAATGCACAAATTATATATTTGGGAAGAATCCAATTGCAATATATGTATGTGTGTGTATACACCCATCCATGCTCACACACAATACACACACACACACACAAACACACACACAAAATACATCCAGAGGCACTAAAGAAACATACAAACATGTTTACAAAGGTTGTCTCCAGGGAATTACAATTTAGAATTCCCACAAAGTTGGATATTTTAATATAAGAGAACCCAATTTAGATGATTCTTTCAATAAACAGATCACAAGCATCACCAGTAAGATAATTAACCAAAAATTGTGTCCTTTCAATTTTCTATGACTATATGGTGCTATACTACCCATCTACCCCTTTTCTCTGCCCTAATGCCTCTTTCTACCTAAAACTCACCTCCTCTGCCCCCGAGCCATGCTGGAAGTTGTGCTTTTATTCCCTTCACTACTTTCACTGCCATTTATTTATTTATTTATTTATTATGTTCAATTAGCCAGCATATAGTACATCATTAGTTTTTGATGTAGTGTTCAACAATTCATTAGTTGCTTATAACACCCAGTGCTCATCACCACAGGTGCCCTCCTCCTTAATACCCATCGCCTGGTTACCCCATCCCCCCAATCCCGTCCCTTCTGTAACCCTCACTTTGGTTCTTGAAGTCCAGAGTCTTGTGCTTTTCATTTAATATGCCAGATAAGCAGGGAGCACTGGTCATTCACTGCTTGGAACTCTCTTCCCCAGAGAGCAATCTGGCTGAACCTCCTCACTACCTTCATGGCTCTCCCGCTTATGACTTCATGTTGACCAGAATGCATATTCTCCGTGAGGAATCCTGTCTCCCCTCTCTACAATGTATCTGGCTTAGTGTAGACAGTCAGTGAAAAAGTACTAAGTGAATGAACATTATTGCCCAGAAATATTTTTAATTATTAATATATCATCATCCATCCTTATTATGAGCAACAACAGGACTGCTGAAAATTTGGGACAGCACAAATGAATTCCCTTTCAATGAATTTTTAGTTATTGATATTGCATGTATAGAATTAATCATATTTCTATACTGAGGAAATAATTGGTAGAATTTGCGTAGAGGCTGAAAAATCAGTCTTGCAGTGGCAAAACCTTTCAGAGTCCATATGTCTGTATACATACAGCGTTATAAAGGGTAAGGCATGATAGAGATAACCTAGTTTGGTCCTTTCATTTACAGGTAAGGTACTTAAGACCTAGCAAGTTAAGGTCCTAGTAAAAGACAGAGATAATTACTGGTATTACTTACAGAGCAACTGGACTCTGGACTCCAAGAGCCAATACCAGAAATGAATCTACAAATTCCAGATCTGACATTCATTACAATGATGTAAAAAGTTTCAAGTATTCTTCCATGTACCTGATGATACATGAAAGCAACTTTATAATGTATAGCATTTCTACAAGTACTCATGCAACCACCTCTGATACTTAAATATCAGTAGGTGTTTGTGAAACAACAAAACAAAAACAAATCTTGTATTAAAGAGAGATCAGCCTATATATAATAGTCACTAGCCTTGCTTTTTTTCTCACCAAAAAATAAAACAAAATAAAAAATGCATTAGTATGTGCTGATTAGTATAAAATATAAGTTTTATTATACTTGCTATATGCAAACACAATTTTTCCTAAAGAATTTTTAAATGCACTAACAATCCAAAGAGAAAAGCCCATGACCTCTAAAAATTTCAGAGAAAATGGACTGGAGATGGGAGATGATTGTGTTAAGCTTTTTTCAGCAGAGAAAAAATTTCCAAAGATGCTTGTAGTATGCATTGCAGTAGGGGTAATCTGAATGAGCAGTCAACCTCTACACGGTTTATCCCGACCAAAATACTCTCACAGGATTCCAGCCACCCTGAAAATATTGTACCTGATCGGAAAAAATAAATCTATCATGTTCCAGGACTTCACACCCCTGAGGGAGCTCCCTCCTCAGTGTCAGCCTTAGACAACAATGACAGTGGGATCATCACAGGAGAGTTTGTGGTATCTGTCCCCTTGTGTGACAAAAACTCCATTATCATTTTCTGGTACCCATGGCAAGTTGGTGGTCAAATATATACATCTTTATCTATTTTAATCACAAAATTATAAGTCACACTTTACTGAATCCAAAGAAAAGCATTGTACAAATCAACAATGAACGTGAGTTCCCTCTCTCCCACCCAGAGAACTATTTCATAGCTATTCTTTTGATGATGCAATGTTAGATTTTTTTTTTCATGAAAGGTGGTTTCTTTAATAAGAATGACCGTAAAGAGCTGGTCACATCTATAAAATGAAAATTTAACTCCAATTGAGACTGTGTTTAATCTAATAGTTATTTCTAATTTGAACATTTCAAATTGCCTACAAAAACGTTCTTAGGAAAATCCATTGACATCAAGGGGACTGTTCCACACAATGGGAACAAATTCAGCTCTCTCTCATTACTGGTGTTTTGTGGGTCACTTTCAAATTTGATAGTTTCAACCATTTACACTTCTTTAAAAGTTTCAGAAGTAATTTATTTTGCACTTGTGAGATATGGAACATAAAATTACTTTTAATAATCAAAAGTAGAAATGTAAATGAGAATAAAATAAAAATTAACTACCTAAAATTTCATTTTATCAAATGAATTTGGAATTGTAGCCATGTGCCATTTTTAGACTTCCATTAAAACTATTAATTAATATTCTGAATACATATTAAAGATTACTGATTAAGTGGTAGCCTGGCAGCTAGAAATTTTCCTATTTTATTCCCAATTCTTAGTTTATGCATTGAGAGTATGACTCACTGTGCACTTACAAGAAAATATTAATATTTCAAATAAGAATACAATCATCATTACAAAGATTGTGAAACAGACTACAGTGACATTCTAGAGGTTTCAAGAGAAACATTCTAGACTGTCCAAGAAGTTTCAAATTATTTAAACACAGGACATTCCTGGAGGAAATGATTAAACTTCATTTAGCCTTGGGAACTCAAATATATCTTCTTTTACCCTACATAACAGCAACTGTAGTTTCTATGTCTAAAATTATATGTTACTTTCCTATTCTATATCCAGTTTATTATGTTATAAATCTCTTTTCAAAATCACCCGGACTATGTTTCTCTGATAGACTTCATGTCCAATAAATTGCCAAATATTGTTAATTACTTTATCTGTACTGTGTCCAATCTTTGACTTTCCTTCACACCGACCACCATATGAATTCTGGTCTTTATCACTTTGCACGAAAGTACTGAACCCAACTGGTCTCCCAGATGCTGCCTTTCCCTTTCTATAGCTTGTGCAGTCACAGAGAAATTTTCCCTACGTAGCTGCATTACTTTTGGTATGCTCCCACCCACATATTTTTAATGGCTTCTTACTGATCATTAAAAATGCCCAAATTCTTAGGTTAACATCTAACGTTCTGTACAATTTTGTCTCCTCAATTTTTTCTACCAAAGTTAATAATATTTTAAACAAATATTTAAATTTCAGAATCATTTTAGATTTACAGAAAAATTGGTAATACAGAGAGTTCCATGTACCTCACACCTAACTGACCCTATTATTAACATGTTATATTGATATAGTACATCTGTCACAATTAATGAACCAATATTGATGCATTATTGTTAAGTCCATATTATATTAAATTTCCTTAGCTTTCACTGTTATGTCCTTATTTTGTTCAGGAATTCCATGCAAGATATTGTTCCTCAATAATTTTATCTACAGGAAAGAGATGAAAATTCCATCCTACAGCTTTCACAGCTGCAGAGAAGATAAAATTTACCCCTCCCAGTTTTTAAAGTCAACTCATATATTTGTTGATTTCACATGGTAGATCTAAGGTGTGTTTTTCAGACTTGTATGCTTCAGTAACAAAAAGTCAAACTAGATGTTGTTCCAAGAGCTTTGATGGGCATAGACATTTACTGGGGTAAACTACCAGAGATCAGTACTTAGATTTGTTTTGTGCATGATTTTATTCCTTAGTGTCTATACAGTGTCTGGCACAAATAAATGTTGAATCATCTATTGCAAACTATATTTGAGAAGATAAAAAAGAATGTATGCCACTTTGAAATATCACTAATGCTTTATACATCAGTATAATTATTACTAGTAGATTTTTTTACTTTTTCCAATATTTTTAACAGATATTGCACATTAAGAACACAGACATAATTTTAAGGGAATACTTATAGCACCAAGGGAACAAACTACTTTTAGTCTCCTCAAATAAATTAGAAGCAAATTATAGATAACATATTAATTACTATCTGTAATATCTATTCATCATTGGAGATTTCAATAAGGATTTATAAGGCAACATACTACTGGCTCAATTTGAATTTCAGTTGTCTTAGAATCAAAGCAAAATAGAAATCTGACATATTTTTAAAGTAATTTGTGGTGTAGATAGGTCCCCCCGGATAGAATTAATGACTGTGCTGCATTATTAAAGTGAATTTGAGCAGTTTAACACTATTGAGCTGATATCAGAGAAAGATTGGTTACATCTGAAGAAAATGATAGCATATCACTCAAACATTGATAGTATTAATAAATGTATCCAGAGTGTTTAAATGAACTGATGACATGTGAGTAGTACATATACTGAAATGAATGTACATATTTATATTCGTTAACACCATACTTCCAAAAAAACAAATTAGACAAAATGCGTAACCTTTGTTTATAAAACATATTGCTCATAATCTAAAACAAATAACTTTCCTTATAGCTTTTACAATGCTGTTTCTTTCACTCTTTTCAACATTCAAAAATTTTGTAAATGATCGTTAATAAAATATTGTCATGTGAACATGAAAATTATTAGATTGTTAATGGGTTTTCAATATTCTTATGCTAGTAAATCTATGTGAAAATGTATTATTATATATTGTTTAAACATTTTGTAATTTCAAGGAAAAGTGTGTAGTAACCTGGCAGAATTTCCAGGCACAATTACAATATATTTCAGAAGTTTATGATATTCTGATGGATGTAGGCTAAGTGTAATTTAAAAAGCTTTGCCATTCAAATTTTGAAGATAAATAATATATGTATGTAAACTCACAGATGTTTCCATACACATATGTGTGGGTATAAAACAGAAAATAAGTTTAGCAATCAAACATATAGAAAATCAAAATATCTAAAATAAATCTAGATGTATTTTCTAAACTCTGAAGTTCTATGTAGCCTAGTTTTTAAAAATCTCAATATTTTATAGAAGGAAAGAGGAGCAGAAATAGTATCCTCTGTAAAATGCAAGGAAGAAATCCGGAAAACTCTGGCCTCTAGAGGGTTGTTTCTTTAATCCTTACTATTTTAAATATAAGTTCTTATTAAAGTGTAAATTCAAGAGGATTTCACATCATGTTCTGGAGAGGTACACTTACACTTTTCTTTGGAAACTCTTCAATATAGGAGTACTTTTCTGCTTTTCCTTTTCTTAGTGTTGTCTATTACTCCTTCTGACAAATCTTTCATTTTCACCATTATTTTCCCCACTCCTCTTTCACTTTAAATAGACTTACCTAATTATTGAGGTTTTTTTTTAAAATCAGTGCATGGATATGGCCAACTGTATCACTATTTCTCACAAATAAATGATACCACTTTCCTGGGTATTCAAACCTAATTATTTTATTGCAAATATGGCTTCTGGGTCTAGTAATAGGAAGGACCACTTCTGAGCTCTGTGGAATCTTGATCTGACTCATCTAAGGTTCAAGATAAGTTTTCATTTTACTAATTTGTCTCCTGTGTTTCCTAGTGACAATTCACTTCACTCTTTTCCTGAACATGTCAATTTATCCACATGCTTTAATTTTTGTGTATACTTTAGAGTCCAATATTAGTAACAGACACTCAAAAGATAACACTTAGGTCACTAAGTCACCTACTGGGATGCTGGAGAGAAAGAAAAGGAGTCCCTTTACCTGTTTCTGACTAGGGTGAGTAGATAGATGGTGAGAGCCCTTACTGAGATTAGAAAGCTGTTGGCTGGGCAGAGATTATGAAAGTAGATAGAAAATATTGACAGGTTTGGAATGGAGGGGAAAAAACGAGGTAAATGGAATTTATTCAAACTTTTTTGCTCCGTTTTAATTGTGCAAAACCTTCGATCAAATACCTAGAGAACTGTGAAATGTCTTACTACATAGGGACTACAGTGTCTTACAAATTGTAGATCATTAATAAAGTGGAATTAAACTTGTGTGTGTAATTTCGATATCTCCGAGTTGTCTGTCATAGCTCTAAAAGTAACACGGATGCTAGAGCTTCATCTATGCAGCATAACTGCCTTGGGGATTCTTCTTTGCACATGATTATTGAAGACTAAATAAGCAGAACGGACTAGAGTGGAAAGGGCACAGACATGCCATCAGACAGGGAGCTGCTACACTGCTAAGGGCCTCAACTGTGGGCAAGTTCCTGCAGTTCTCTGACACATAAGCTTCTCATTTATTACAGGAGATAAGAGATCTCATCAGCCTGCCATTAGGACAAATTTGTTTAGAAGTGCTTGGTGCAGGAGCACCTGGGAGGCTCAGTCTGTTAAGCATTGGACTTCTGATGTCAGCTCAGTTCATCATCTCAGGGTCGTGAGATCCAGCTCATGAGGGGCTCAGTGCTGGGCTGTGGAGCCTGCTTAAGATCCTCTCTTTCCCTCTCCCTCTGCCCCTCCCCCTGCTCTCTCTATCTCAAAAAAAAAAAAAAAGTGCTTGGTACAGTGCTTGCCATACATAGGTGTTCCATAAGTTTTTCTTTCTTTTTAATTCCTTATTACTAGTAGCTGATCTTTTGTTATCTGAAAAATTCACGTAGTCAGTCAAATATCTATAATCTTTAATGGTTTTGTTAGGATTTATATTTAAGATAGGGTTGCCAGCTCTGCTGTAAAACAAAAGGGAAAGGGCAAAATCAACTTTGCTTATAATCAACAAATATAAAGACAGTACTTTGAATTGAGTAATCTTCCTTTTGAATTATATTGCTCAGAATGATTTCAATGAAAGTTTGTGGGCACAGCAATTAAATTGCATGGCATGATATATAAAAACTAGAAAGTATTAAACATGCCCCTGCCTTTTTGAAAAGTGATGATTGATCAGTTTGGCCATTGGGATCCTTTAATTTCCAACTCTCCTCTAGTCTATTGTTAATTGATCACTCTAAAACAAAAATGTGATCAGTTAACTCCACTCAGAATTTTCAATTGCCTGTAGGATATGATTCAGACTCATTAGTATGGCATTTGAGGTCTTTCAAAATCTGATCCTAACCTATCCATCTGGTCCAATTTCTTTCCATTATAACTCTACACCCCATATTCCAATAAGAATATTTCTACTTTTTTTTTTTTTGCCATGCTTAGAGTTTGCTATAATTTGCCACATCTCTAAATCTTTGATCATGTTATTATCCAAGCTTCAAATATTTAATTCACCCTGTATCTTGTAGTCCTACTCCACTTCTAAGACCTTTTTAAAAACACATCTAATATTATTCCCTACTTATTTCTTAGAAGAATTAATTTTATTTATACATATCATTGTTTTTAACTAATGGACTTATAGCTAGATGGATGGAGGATTGAAATCTTCAAAGACTAAACACCTTGAAGCTAGAGTGTCATATACGTGAGTGCTAAATAATATTTATTGAATTAATGTATTCATGTTTTAATTAATGGTTATGAAATCTGCTCCTGAGCAACAGTCACAATACAACTCTATGAGTTAATATATATATATATATATATATATATATATATATATATATATATATATCAGATAGATTTACTTAAGATTCAGTCTACTGTCTATTGTTTTCCAACAGTGTGGAGCAACGCTTATGTACATCACAAAGTCATTCTGCATGTATTAAAATTTTCTAAAGTTTTCTTGCCAACATTCTCTTAAATATCTTAAAAAATGTAACTTTGTAAGGGCAAAAGATCATATGTCTATATAAAGGAAATTATGTAATAAACACAGTAATTAATATTAGGAAGGAAATGACTCAGGACACAAACAAAACAAAATAGTTTCATCCTTCAATATGAATTTTCAAAACCTCAAAGAAAATAAAATCCAGGGCAGACAAATCAATCTCCATGAAATATGTATTTTGTTTCAAAAATATACTCTGAATCAGAATTGTGGGGGTGCATTTGTTACCTGTATGCAAATTCTGAAAGTACTACTCACAAGGAGCTTATGAAGTGGTTAAACATTTTCATGTTCCCAGATTACTTTTTAGCTTCCCAAAGTAAATATTTATCACATTAAAACTATTAGACTTTTTTTTTTCTACATTTGGTCTGAAGCAAGACCCCAATTGCACATTTCTATTATGATTTAATAGATTGGATTAAATAATTTCTCTGGGTGGTAGATAATAATTTTTTTCATTATGTTACTACTTGAATCATCATCAGTATAACTGTCAAGAATGTAAGGAAGCAAAAGCCCCAACATACAAATTAAGTACAAGTCTACAATTCCTTGTCCATAATTTAGAAATCCAAAAATATTTCAGATCTAGAAATGGTGGTTACTCATATGGTGGTAAAAACTGACTTGAACTGACACGAACTATTTATAGTTTTCATTTTGTCCATTTCGTGTAAATATTCAGACTTCTTTACCACAAAATTTAATGTGTTTGATTGTGAGTACTGCCATCGATTCCAGTTAGATAATATATGACTTATGTATTACTTCACCTTTCCAAAACATGAAAAATTCTTAATTCTGTAAAGCATCTTGTTCTAAGAATTTTAAGCATACACAACAAAACATCAGCTTTCAAAAATTTATTCATGCTATGAGACTGGAAAGTACAGAAGGAGCAAATTTGAATATGTTAATATATTTGGCTATATAATTATCAAATATAAATCTATACATTTATTTTTTGATGTGATATTTGATATTCCTATTTCTTGTTTTTTAAAAACAATTATAAATATAAAATAACAGCTACATCTGTTTTTGACAGGTGTGTACCTTGGAGTAGAGTATTTTGGTAATTTCCTGATCTCCCCTGGCTTTTCACAAAGCTGAGGTCATTTATATAATATAATATATATATATATATATATAATATAAATGCTTATGTGAAATAATCAGATTGATGACCTTTGCCTTGCACTTCATAGAGAAGATTGGACCTACCTATTATGAACTCCTCATAATTATTTTCCCTTTACCTCCACATTGCTGTTGATTTTTTAAATTTATTTCTCCTTTCTTTCCTTTACAGAAAAAGAGTTGATTTTACTTTAAAGCTAGCATCTCCATTACGCTCCAATGAATATCCTCTATCTAGCCCAATCCTTCAATATTTCCTTCTAATTGGATCCTCTGCCTCAGTATATTAATAATTAGTTACCCTAAATGATTAAAGCATTTTCCATTCATAATACTGTCTTCCTTAGCTACTATTTTCCCTTTCTTTCCCTTATTCCATTATTTGCTGGTCTTGAAATAATAGAGAAATTTCTGTCTTCCATTCCTGACCTTACTTCTTGGTCATTCTTTTGAAATCCTTTTTCTTTTCTTTTCATTACTCCCTTATAACTCCTCTCATGGAAATCAAGAGTGATGTCAGTTATCAGATTCCATAGCTGTTCCTTGAGCCTCATTTTCTTGGATTTCTCTAAAGAATCAAAATGTTTGTTCTTGTCTATCTCTGGCTACTGTGGTGATATGTCTTTCCTATTTTCTCTCTCCCTTACTGACCAACTCTTTCCCGTTTTCATCGGCATTTCTCCTTTTGTCCCTTCTCCTCTGGACACATTGGACTATTCATTATCACCCAAATATTATATACACTTTCCATATTCCATGTATGTGTTTATGTGCTTGTTGTGTTTCTTCTACCTCTGAAAGTAAAAACCTTTTTCATCCCTAAGTCTTAGTTCAAATTTCAGCTCTTGTATGAAACTTCATTGAATGATTATCAGTATTCTACTCCTCCTTTTGAAACTCTCAGACCCTTTTATATGTACCTAATCAATAACATATTATTTTCTACATTTTCTTATATTTTTGGTATATGTATTACTTCCATTACTAGACTATCAGTTCTGTGAAAATGGGGGTTTTGTGAGTTTCAAAAGAGTTCACTTGAGAATTTCATCATTCGAATGTAAGCTCAACGTGAACAGAAATATTTACTTCGCTTACTGTTCAATCCTCAACACTTGTGGGAGTGCTTGGCACATACCAGAAACCCAACGAATATTTGTTGAATAAATATACAACATAACACCTAAGATATATGATGATATATATATACATATATATGCATATATATGTGATGATTTATAATGATACTATACAAAGTGTTACTGAATTACATTAAAAATTCAAAACATTTGATTCCAAGTGAATGTTCCTTCCTTCAAAGCGAGTGAGCTCTGGAAGTTATGTATTTATGCCCATGAGGCCAGGTCACATATGTGGGACTTTACTCCAAACTAGTTTGTTGAATCATAAAATAGAACTATCTCAGTATCACCCTGTTTTTAACAGAAACAGTATTATCCAACTTAATGTATTGTTTTAATTTGGCTCTCAATTATATGTGGCTGGAGATGAAATCTAAAATCTCTAGCTTTTAGTCACATAAGTCACCTACAAGGTCTCTGGATTTGGGATTGTCATAGAATATACTGAACATATTTCTTGGCAGGTGGAACAATTATTGAAATTTCTCCCTTCCCAACTTCTAAATTCTGGAGGATTTTGTCCTGGATCCTTTCCTTACAATAATCCCAGATTCCAATCTCTTGGATTCTTTTCTCCCAATGACCTTTCTCATTGATTTACATACTTCAAGCATCATTCTATATCAATGGCTTCCAAATTGATACCTCCTAACTTCTATGTGGACTACAAAACTATAATTTCTAGTAGCCTCTTCTGATATTCATCTAAACTCTTTTTACTTCCCAAATATTTTCCCAGTGGTGACCTCATCCTGTCTTTGCCACTTTAGTAGACTGAACTCAGTCACCCAAGTCATGATGCTAAGATTCATTATGACACATGTCCTATACTACCTCACCTTTTTCTAAAAGTTCTCTCAAAGACCTGGTTAACGGAAGTTTTTTCATTTTTGTGTTTTCCTATCATCTTTGAATGGTGAAATTTCTTTAGTAAGTCAATTCCAGCATACAAATAAGCATTGTTCATTTAGAAAAAATGCTGAAAGTTTCAAATATTTATGTGGTAGTTTAACATATGTGGTATAAATTACACATAAGTGTACTTAAATAATTCAAGTTATACTCCATTTATTTGGGTATCAAATGATTTTTTTTCCCTTTAGAAACTTTTATCCCAAAATCAATTTCAAATGAATGCTAAGCAATTTACTATAATCATAAAAGTAGTGTCATTTACTAAAAGTTTTTAATCTTTCACTTAGTTCCATTCCTGCTAGTTCTTTACTACTCTGGGCCTCATTTTGCCTTGCCTTGGACTACTTCCCCAGCTTCCTAAGCGTATCCCTGTCTCCCCAGGCATTGACATAAAAATAATCTCTTTAAAATGAGACTTTGAACTGTTAATTCCTGAACCTCCAATGGCTCCTGGTCAGCTGTCCCATCACTGGGCTTCTCATAACCTCTCAGTCTCATACGGCCCATTCTTAGTCTCACACCTTCCTACTCACATATATCCAACACGTTGTTTCACTTCATCTGTGTTTATGAGAGTGCCCTGTCATCTTCCCTCCCCAAACATCACTGGGCCTGGAGAGATAAACATTTTCTGAAGGAACAGTTGGCTCAAATGTCTCCTTCTCCAAGAATTTTCTTTGATCTTCCAAATCTTGTCTGGGTTTTCTTTCTCATGACTGCATGAATACTCAGGGCATATCTCTTACTGCACCAACCTCATGGTTTATATGTCAAGTTTTCTTACTACAGTGTGAGCTCCTTGAGAACCCAGCCAGTGCATTAACTCATCTTTGTATCCCTGGCACAGTTGTTCATTAAAAGAAAAAATAAGTGATTAAATAAATGAGTGAATGAAAATCCTCCTGGAGCCATCATTCCTTGGTATGCTCAGAAAATATCAGGGACCCACACTTAGGAGAAGTGTAGATCTTGTGCCCAGACAAGAAATATATGCACCCTTGTGCTTGATGACAAATAACACAGTAGAGTCAATGCCTACATTTGGTATGATACATTTTTTTGAACTTTTAGAGCTTCTGTTCAATATAATTATTTAATATATAATATATAAACATATTAAATATTTATTCAATATATATGAAAGAATCAAGAATTAAGCTCTCAAGCATAACTGCTTACATCTTTAGATTAATAAGTCAACGAAGTGTGATGACAAATCTGAAATACCTGCTTGGAGACACAGAGGTCTCTCTATCACATGTTATAGGAATGGTATGAAAAGATGCAAAAAGCTCCAGACCAGCAAATTATAAACCTGGAATTAGTACTACCTCTGACTCTAATTGAAGACTCTATTAAAGTCATTGAATCTGTCTGTTTTCTTACAAAACAGGGGAATTATACTTCGGGAATCTTTCTACCCTAATGTTTTGTATATGGCTTTCAAAAGAACAGAGAACCTGCAATAGTAGAACATGTGTTTCAAGTGAAATAATGGAAAATATGTGGAAGAAGCTTAAGACCTATTAACATTATTTTCTCACAGTTCTTAATTAACAGATGAACTGATAACCATTCTAGATTGTCGTAGGTTACAGGCTTACTCCAATTTTCATAGAAGTGTGCATAATATTAATATAGAATTTTATTTGTAAAAGTGAAAAAAAAATATCGTCCTTCTAAAAAACCATTAAGGGAAAATCCTCTGGTTGTATCGGAGTGTTTGAAAGATATAGTAATTCTGGGAAGGGGTGCACCTGCCTCAAGGCAAAATGAGTTCTTAAAAGTTTGGGAAATACTGTCCCAACATTCCCAAATTGGAGTGTTTTAGCAAAAGTCATTGCTGTGCTTACTAAAAGCAAGAGAATCTCAAAATCACATTGAGTCTATAGTAAATCATGCAACACTTGTTAGGGAGGCTTTACGATGAGAACAAATGTGAGGGTGATAAAATCTCTCTATTTTCATGAGAAAATACCAGCTGCTGGATTCTAGAAGCAGATGTTTGCACACGACAAAAAGAGATGTCATTGAAACTTTTAAAGTTAGGTGAACTATGGGACATTTGCAAAGTTTGGTAATCAAAAATAAGCTGAAGCTGCTCACAGTTCGGGGAATATTTTATCCAGTAAAATGTAAAGCCAAATGAATTCTGCAAGTCCTAAAAGACAGCATAAGAAGGTGAAAAAGTTGATATTAAGGTGCTCTTAAAAAATGCAGTCCAATAAAAACTTATAGGGCTTGAAAGTAATAATTCTTGGAAAATAATACAATTTCTTAAATGCCACATACCTGAATCATAAAGCAGCAGTGCCTTTAAAAATTTGTAAGTGATTTCTTCCTGGCATTAAATATTCAACAGTTCCTTCTCCCCACCCCCATATATGGCAGTAATTTTCCATTTCCTTCCTAAGACAAATTGACTATTAGTAAGTTTACAGCAGTATTTCTTTAAAAATTATTTTCAGAGATTGCGAGGTGGCTGCTGAGGGGATGGACGTCGCCATCACCTCCGTGTCCTTACTTAGGTAGAAGCGATTTGCTGTTGCCTGTCATGGGAAGGTCTGGGAAAAGACACTGATGGGTTGGAAGGGTCCGGGCTGCAGTAACCACAGTGCAGCATAGAAAACAGAATGGAGGGGCACCTGGGTGGCTCAGTTGTTAAGCGTCTGCCTTCGGCTCAGGTCATGATCCCAGGGTCCTGGAATCGAGCCCCGCCCCAGGCTCCCTGTTCGGCGGGAAGCCTGCTTCTCCTTCTCCCTCTCCCACTCCCCCTGCTTGTGTTCCCTCTCTCGCTGTGTCTCTCTCTGTCAAATAAATCAATAAAATCTTAAAAAAAAAAAAAAAGAAAAGAAAACAGAATGGAAGCTTGAGAATGAATATAAAAGTACTATCCTGGTACTTTCCTATTTCGGGTCAGTTCTAGGGGAAATTGCAAAGTAGGTCAAGATTGTGTTCAGTGTCCTAATCCTGTCTCAGTAACCCCCTCCCAAATCCTGGGTGCATGGTTCCACTCCTATTTTGGTGGACAAGAGCTTCACCTTCTATTCTCCCATTTCCCTGCTATTTCTTCTTTAAATCATTCCTTCACGGCAAAGTATAGGTTGTGGAAACTTTTTTTTTTTTTTTTTAAGATTTTACTTATTTATTTGCCAGAGAGAAAGAAAGACCCCACAAGCAGGGATAGTAGCAGGCAGAGGGAGAAGCAGGCTCCCCTTCCCTCTGAGCAAGGAGCCCGACATGGGACTCAATCCCAGGGCCCTGGGATCATGACCTGAGCCCAAGGCAGACCCTTAACTGACTGAGCCACCCAGGTGTCCCTAGGTTGTGGAAACTTTAAACTGTTTCCTTTCTGGACATAATTAGAAATATGGTGAAACTGCAGTCATTCTGCAGTAAATTAGGGAGGAAGATTTGAAGGAGTGGGGCTCAGAGCCTTGCCAAACTCTGAAATCACCTAACAAATACCGCAGTCCTTTAAACTAGCCTAATCCTGTTTTGAATATGGGGCCCACAAGCAAAATTCAAGGACTGACTTGAAGAAAAAAAAAAAAAAGGAACAACAACAACAACAAAAACAACAACAAAAATCCATTAGCTTTAGTTTTTGTAGTTTTCCAGAATGTCCTCTGGGAAGAGGGAAGGCAACTCTTAAGATGTAATTTAGCTTTAAATTGAATTCACTGGAGCAAATCTGGCTTATTTGGTATTTCTATTATTCTCAACTTTCTACTGATTTTATAATTATTAGATTTTAATCAGGGATTCGTTGTGAAATGTTTTGTACCCAGAATGTAATTTAAGAAGTCAGGTTTTCTAGCAGAAGCGAAAGGACTGGGGAAGCACAGAATTGAATAGGAAAAAATATATATATATACATAAGGCAATTAAATAAAAGGAGAAATGAGAAAGAATTTGAAAGAAGCAACTCCTAAGGATCAGAAAAGTCCTGGAATCCAGTTACAGAGGAAGGGACCAACAGGGGTCCCCTAAGAGGAGCGTTAGATTCCCTAATGGTGATCCTTCCACTGCCATGGCTGGCAAAACTGTCAGCACTTACAATGTGCGATGCTAGTCCACTAGCTTCTGGCTTCAAGAACCTGGTTTCAGTCAACTATAAAGATAGCAGAAGACCGATTATCTTTGAAAAATTGAACACCGCACATTTATTAATTGGGAATCAGTACAGACTATTGAATTTTAGGGAAGGCTTACTAAATCTTTTTAAAGAAGAAAAAGTTATTGCTAACAAGCAAAATACTTTGCCAAGTGGACAGAAATTCAGAGGTACAGGTACTTCTTTAAAGAAGTCAAAGTGGACTGCTTTACCTACCTACCTACCTACCTACTTACTTAGAATTAATATTTGACAAAGGGAGTATGGAGACAATCTAATTGACAAATAGAGAAGCGGGCACAAAAATGCAAACAAATAGAAAGAAACTAAGTACATTCTTTGAGAATTTTTTAAAATCCCAATAAGAGAAACTAAAATAACCTCTTTCTATTTAGAGGATTTATTAGTATAAAATCCTTAAAGCTATCCCCAGTTTAGTGCCGTGTATCACCCCTTCAATTAACATCCCCAATTCCCCTATTTGCTAAAAAAGTGAGTAATATATACTAGTGCTGTATATTTGGGATGATTCAGCTGATGGAAGCAAAAAAAAACACAGTTATCAGGAATAGAACAAATGGGAAGAATCTGCGCAAAAGAAGAAAAAAAGTAATATTTGAACTAATAATGTGAAATCTCAAAGGCCTAAGTCATTTGCAGAGAAAAACCATTATTAGCACAGAAAATTCCATTGAAAATGTGAAGATTATTTTTGGAATGATTCTAATTTCTAAGTTAAAGAAATATTTTGAGTTAGAAATAGAATGTTATTTTTCTTAATAGAAAAAATTTAAACAAGGAAAGAAGCTAACTAAATTAATATAAAATCGTAAAATATAATATGCTACTGATTTTTTAATTGAAATGTGTTAAAGCACTACTACAAATTTTTAGGAAGAGAAAAAGACTCATAAGCAGGTTTCTTTTTGTTTAGCTTTTGGTTTCTTTCTCCTAAGAGGAAATTTATTTTTGTTTCTTAGGAGATTTTTAAAGGTATTAAAAATTAGGTTTAATATTTGAAATCCGACATGAGATAATTGCTTAAATACGGCTGTCATCATCTTTCATCTGTAAAGAAAATTATTTTTTATAGGTGTGCATTGAATTAATTTGGCATTGCTTCTCATGACGCTTTTCAAATAAATTAACAGAGTACATTGACCAAGACAATGGCTGATTGCTTCTTCAAACATTTTAAAATTATTTCTGAGTAAACTGTCATTACGTGAATAGTATAAAGCACTGGGTAAGAGGAGGGCTCTGAAGGCATATCATTTTATTTCTAATGCCGACTTCACTACTTACAGCTATAGAGTATTGAAAAAATTTCTTAATATCTAGTAAATGTGAGAGTAACACTATTTACCTATTTATGAATGCAATGAAAACTAAATAGGATAATAAGTTTTAAGTACTGAATAATTCATTCCATGCATATGAGCTATTTTGATGTTCTCCCCTAAGGTTTGCATACATGAACTCAGGTTTTAACTTACTCTTCAATGTTTATTTGATATCTAGTCATAAAAATGAATCAGATTGTCTATTTGGAACAAATTCTCCCATTTGGAGACAAAGTTGTATAGAAAAGACACAAATTTTGGCTGTATCTAGACCTAAGATAAAACTCCAACCTGCTGAGCAGGCTAATAAATTTCTCATAAGCTCAGTTTTCTTACATGTAGGATAAAAATGATAAATATTTTAGAGTTTGCAGGTTAAATAAGCTAACATTGAAATGCAGCTAGCACTGTTTATAGTAAATAGTAAAAACCCAGTAAATGCTAGTCTCCACCTTCAATCTAGATAAGTAGATAGATAGGTGTAAACATGGATTCATGAAAGAAAGAAAGAAAGAAAGAAAGAAAGAAAGAAAGAAAGAAAGAAAGATGAAGGAAAGAAAGAAGGAAGGAAGAAAGGAAGGAAGGAAGGGAAAAAAATGATGGACATAGAGATAGGTAAGATGAGAGTTGGAGGTAAATGAGAGAGAAGAGAGATGAGAGAGGGGAAGGGGGACACAGAGAGAGAGAGACAGAGGAGAAGGAGAGAGCGATCTCCCATCTCTACTAGTTACATACAGTTTCTTGAAGGCAGGCTCCAAGTCAAATTTATTTTTGATGTTCCTAAAGAATCTAACTTTCCTCATGTATTGAAAGGATTTATACATATCTATTAAATAAATGAATTAATAAACAGTCAAACAACCAATGCAATACTACTTTAGCTAATCCTCCAAAACCATGTTTTAAAGTGGAGGTCAGTATCTCTCCTATAATTCATAGATTATCTAAATGTGGCTTTCCGGTTCCTAATAACTTTCCCATATTTATTAATAAGGACGTGTGGAAACTACTTGCTTTAGAGGAGATATTTGCACTAGCATTCTCACTCTTAGACTAGCAATTGTTTTATGTGTAACATTAACTAAAATGTATGACAAATATATGTTCTTCTAAGAACAACAGCCATCTTCCTAAGGTATTATATTCTAATATCAAAATTGAAAAAACAGATTTTCAGTATAAATTACATCTTCAGACATGAATGAAACCCCTTCCTTTTTCTATAAGGGTCCTTACCCCTTCCCATCAAATACATTGCTCACTTGGTTGATGAAAAAAATTTAGAGTTAATGTGAACAGCATATAAGCTTTTTTTGATTCAAAAAGTTTCTCATGAAGATATAATAAATGCAAACTATTTACTTACTCTGTGCGGCTTTACTAAAAGTAGTCAATGCATTATCTGTCAATCACTTTATTACACACATAAATGAGTCTATGTTAGGTTCTGTATTCACATATCAAGATCCAACAGCCCATTATTTAAAATTTGTCTAAAAAATTAACATATTATAATATGACATAGTCAAAACCCATCAAAATCATTTAAGTCACTTCGAGTGAACATTCAAATTTGTAGGAATTATGAATATTCCGTAAGCATTCAAATACCTTTTACTGAAAATAATTTAAAACGCAATATTGCATTGTTAGACAGAAAGTTGCTATGGTATATTTGGCAGTTATAACTTATCAAAAGAAAGCTTTTTGGGAGACCAACCTTAAAATAAATCCAGCATAATTATATTCAGTGCAGAAATTTAAATATATATTATACTGAACATATGTATTTATCTCTGTATTGAATTTATATATGTGTGAACATATGTATTAAAATTTCAACATGATTTGAGAAATTAATAAATATGGTATCTGTTGAAGTATGTGTGATATGACAGACTGCACTACAGGCAAAAATTTACTCTCAATGAATTGTCAATCAAGAAACGACTTAGAAGAATAAATGACTATGTCACATAGTTTAAATGTAGTTTCTCATTAAAAAGCTGAAATAATAAATATTAGGTATATTTAAATACCATTAGTATTTTGAAAACTAATATTAACAAATATAACATGCATTTGTAATTCTGAAATCTGGTTTATACAATAGTTCTTTTCATTTTTTATAATGAAACATAAAAACTTATTCCCAGGGACTAAGTCTTTTTTTTTTTTTTTCCCAGGGTCTAAGTCTTACATGTAAGAGTTCCTTATTTCTCTTTGGGTGAATCATTAGCAAATATTTCATTGTGTTTGAAACAATAAAAACATCAAAACTAATAAAAAGGCATATCAAACAAATAAATTGAAGATAGATTTTTAGAAAAAATATGTATTTATTAAGAAGTGTTTCTTTTCTATATCTCTATCAGGGTCAACAAGTACATGTTTATTTGACATCCATGCAGATTTAGATGTAATTCCAAAACAGGAGCCAAAACTCTGGCTTCGCTGTAATTTGACTCTTGAAAAACGACTCTGAAGCTCAAATTCACACTAAAAATAAACAAACTTGGCTAAGAGCTACAAAATTCCAATCAGGTTTTCATTTTACCTAAAAGTGGTGAATTTACTAAATTTGATCTTGTAAATTAGTATATTAAGATGTGCATATCTAGCTAATACATGCCCTATTTTCCTTGTTAATAAAACACAAAATGGGAAAGGTTAGGAAATATCCATAAAGATCCGAACAATCTAGTGACTTTGGTCAAGTTCTCATTTTAAGAAGATTACAGACTAATATCCATGGTCTTCCTTTTTCTGTCGTTACTGAGGTATTGAATAGCTGCTTTCTGTCTGGGACAAGCTCGGGATTTGCTGTTTCTTTTGATATATTATCAATGGTCCATTCCACCGTGATAAACTGCAACTCTAGTACTAATAGGTTTATAATGACTGCTTAAGCTTTACACTTTGCAAGCATTGGAAGGCGTCACTCACCTTGTTCAAGTGGTTGGCTTTTAGCTGAAGTTGTTTTCATCTTGAGTGCCTCCCTAACAGACATGTCACAGCAGGAGCCTTTGTTAGTGTCTTGGTCACTGTCAGCCTGATCACTGTCCCCGTGCCCACTGTCTCTCAGGCTGGCTCTTTCTGGGTCCTTAAACGTGGAGCTACTGAAATACATATAAAGAAAAAGAAGAGAAAGTGTTGTCTCTACGAGTTTGAATCTGAAGGGTAGTCTCTTGCAAAGCAATTTTGACACGAATGCAAATGGGGAAGCCGAGAAAGTTATTTAACAGGCCTTACCTTTGAACAAACTGCTGCCTGCTGCCCATGTAATTGGGCTCTGCGGGAAAATTGTCTGTCTGCGAAAGAGAAGGAAAAAAATACGTATAGTTGTACACTGGACAAATCTCCTGCGGAGCAACAAGATTTCCTAGTGGAAAAATGATTAATAATTCAAAAATTCCCTTAATCTTCAGATTTGTACATTTTAATTAAACTGGAAATTGCTGACATGTAATTATGTACTCAGAACAATTAAATGATTCCGGTCCACAAATTACCTGTTAAAGTAAACAATGAGCCTGTCATAACTGGCATTCTCTGTTCCTACCAGGATGGATCGCACTGTCTGTGTAGTTTCATTACTTAGATATTAAGATTGAACATTTGTGGGAGGTGTGGAAAAATGACCTAATTTCTCCATATTAAAAGTGTGAATTATTTAATAATACTCATTTTTAAACATAATGACATCATCTGCTGGGATTCTATGCCCTCCTTGATGTAATATCACTTAAAGTCATCCATTCCTGAATTAAGAGATACAGGACCTTTACTTCAAATTTTGCCAAAAACAATTACAAGCATGGCACATGTGGCTGAACTCATCTCTATAATTCGTCCTCGTCTACACTCCTAGTATGGCACTGAACTCGAACTAGACAGTGGAAAAGGGTGTTACTTCTGGTTATTAAAAACAAAGTAAAATAAAAACAAGAAATAAAATGTTACTTAAAATATTGAGAGTAAAGACATTGAGAAACCAGGCTTGTTTTTGTGGTTGTTTTTACTGCTTCCAAACTGATGTGGAGGGCTGCCAAAAAGAACTGAATTCTCCTTGTATCATGGAACAGAGTCTTTTGGGAGAAAGATACTAGATCTTTCATAGATCTCCCTATACTGTACATTCATACACATCACTTCTTCTTGCAGCTGACTCAGCAACAAAGGTTCTCCTGTTTTCTGCATCACTTCATATCACACCATTGTGCTCTGAAGCAGCTACGGATTCGTGCAAGATCATTCAGCATGCAAGTATCAGGGACACAGGAGCATGCAATTCATGAAGAAGAGGGCCCAAGGTAAGGCTTAATGTAGTACAGTATGTGTTTTCCTTATAAATAAAGCTAATTTAAACTAACAGTACCCTTTTTTCTTCCCATGGAATAATTTAATTTTGTGGCTTTCTTAAACTATTACTGGAAAGAAAAAAAAACAACAACAGATATGTTAAGAGTAATAGCTAAAAGTACTACCTAAGTTTCACTGTCTGTTAAAAGTTGGGGGACAGGAAATACCCTCATAAATTTCTTAATCTATAGTCTTTTTCTGTTGTTGTTCAAATGACCTTTATCAAAGTGCAAAGATGAAGGTAAACAAGGTCAATACATTTCTCACTTCTAATCCACTTTAACTAGTAGTTGGTAGCAGACATTTTTCATTAAAATGTTTTATTAGTTTTTAGATTCTGTGAAGCACCTTAATTTTTCTTTCCATAATGGCAAACTATCAATTCTTTTTTTTTTTTTAAGATTTTATTTATTTATTTGACAGAGAGAGAGATAGCGAGAGCAGGAACACAAGCAGGGGGAGTGGAAGAGGGAGAAGCAGGCTTCCTGCAGAGAAGGGAGCCCGATGTGGGACTTGATCCCAGGACCCTGGGATCATGACCTGAGCCGAAGGCAGACGCTTAACGACTGAGCCACCCAGGCACCCCAAACTATCAATTCTTAAGGATAATGATCTTCTAGTAAAAATAATAGTGAAGGGGGCGGGGGAGGGGCGCCTGGGTGGCTTAGTTGGTTAAGCGTCAGACTCTTAAAAAAAAAAAAAGCGTCAGACTCTTGATATCAGCTCAGGTCTTGATCTCAGGGTCGTGAGTTCAAGGCCCACACTTAAAAATTAAATTAAATTAAATTAAATTAAATTAAATTAAATTAAATTAAATAATAGTGGAAAACAACACTGGGGCAAAATGTTTGCAAAAGAATTTTGCCAATTTTTAAAACTACAATTACTTAAAAACTCCACTTTTTAACTTAATAAAATCTGTTGAATTGGTCAAAAACATGTATGCAAACCATTATGGTTGTCAGTTAAAGACTAAGCCATGAGTATCTTAGAACAATTCAGAAAAACAGAATCATGGGTATTAAGGAGAGGGTAAAATGTGAAGTGAAAGTGGAAACTCTAGTTTTCATAAGTGCTATTATAAGTAACCTGTGACTTTAATGGCTTTAATTAGGTGGAACATCACAGAATATGGATCCCTATTCAGTTAGACACAGGGAGACAGACTGGGAAACTTCCCTTCCTCTGTTCTAATAGGGACAATATCTGAAAGTGTTTGCCTATTGCTAAAGTTCTAAACAGCTCTGATAAAATACAGGACTTAAATGAAGAAATAGAACACATTTCCCCACTGAATGAAGAGTTATTTTTAAATTTTAAATTATGTGTATGTGTGTGCATGTGCATGTGTGTATGTATGTTTGCATGTACGCATCAGAGTGTTTGATGAACACTGAGCAAGAGTATTGCTATCAAATGTTATTTTGATGAAAATAGAAACATGAGAGGAAGTCATAAAAAAAGGGATTTTAGAAAAAAAAAGATGAGAAAAATAAAAGTAGAGAGAAAGGCAAGAGAAAAATAGAGAAGAGAAAGAGAGAAACAAAAAGGTATATATACTGTGGAGGAATGAGGGTGGAGAGAGGTAAAAAGGAATGTAAAAGGAAAAAAAAATAAAGAAATGTTGGTTTATTATCGGAGAATTTCACAAAGTACAACTTTTAGAAATTTGCAGCTTAATAAGTAGCAGAATATCAGAAGTTTACTAATAATGCCTGCATTTATCCATTAAAATAGGTAGAAACATGAGAAATTGTATGTGTGTTTATAATTACTGTAATGAAATAGCCATTTGGCCTTTAACAAACATATAACTCACTCACTATAAAACCCACACTGGTTTTAATATAGAAAATCACATTTTCATTATCCAGACTCCAAAGGTGTCAGAAAACTCATTTAAAATAATCTGAATATAAAATAACTGTATTTGCATAGAAAAATGAAAATAGACCCAAAACAAAAGCCATATGTACCACAACATCATTTAATTTAGAAATAGAAGGGCTTTAAGATATTTTCCAATAATGTACTCTAAAAATTTAGTTCTACCTTGCACATGTCTAAATCTTAACTTTTAAGTCTAAGAAGAAAGTAAAATTCAAGGTCAGACATTTGAAGCTTTTTAGGTCTCAGCAGAGTAATTAAATATGAATATTTATAACTCTTGAAAACTTTATCCTCTTCCATACAAACTAATCATACAAACTAATGTTTTCCCTTCAAACTCAACTTGAATGCAGTAACCTTTTCTTTTAAAACATATAATTTGTTTATTATTTTTTTAAAAGTACCTGGAATTTGTAGGTCGTTACATAAAAGTTCCAAAATAAACACCTTAAAAACTTTAGAATATGATGATCTTTTTAATCTATTTCAGTCAAGATACAAAGACAGAAGTTGGGGGATTTTTTAGTGATTATTTGCTCATGACAAGACAGATATGAACTATCTTATCAAACTGAGTCCACCCTCCTAGTTTGACTTCTTTGTTTTACTGTTATTTTGTTTGCTGAATATGAAAACTTAGATATTCTTTACTTTCCTTTGTACAGAAAACACAAAGAAATAAGCAAGTAATCACTTAAACAGACACACAAAGTGGATAAGTCTGCATGATATGAAGGGTTTCTTTGATTATTTGCCTCTATGTATTTCTCCAAAAGTACTCAGTAGATTGTAGTCAATTTATAAATGATATTGAAAATCAGAATTTTTGTCAACAGTAGTCAATAATAAACTACTCCTAAAGTATATCAGAATGTGTATTTATATGGTCTACAATTTGCTCATCCTATTATAAATCTAGAAAACAAATCATAAAAACAAGCGTCCATGAGGAAGACCAAAAGGAAGCACCTACTGAAACTGAGCCATATTGGCTGAAATTAGGTAAGTTCTTTATTTGTGGAAGTAGATTAATTTGATATGACCACTTACAAGTGCCTAAGAAAGTTGAGTTGAAAATGGATAGTAAAAGGAGTCAAAATAGATTTTTTTACTATTAAAATAGTAAAAATAGAAAAATTTAAAATATATAGAGCATTTGATAAAAGTCATCATCTATTAATGATAAAAATTCTCAGCAAAGTCAGAGTAGAAGGAAACTTCCTCAACTGTATATAGAGCATCTAAAATAAATAAAAAAAAAGTATAACTAACATCATGTTTACTAGTGAAAGACTGAAAGTTTTCACCCTTGGCTTTCACCACTTTTATTCACCATAGTACTAAAAGATCCAGTAAGTTCAAAAGGCAAGAAAAAGAAATAAAGGATAAATTAAAAAGGAAGGGGAAAATTTTCAGTTGTTCTATTCACACATAATATTGTTTAGGCAGAAAAAAAGAAGGAATCAAAACAAACAAGTCACAAACAAAACTTAGCACCAATAAATAAGCTAAAGTTGCCATAGTCAAGGTCATCACACAAAAATCAGTCATATTTCTATATTCTAGCAACGAACTATAGAAAACCAAAATTTCAAAAGCAATACATTTATCATAGTTCCCTTAGAATCAAATGCTTAGCAAATAAATATTCTCAAATAACAAGTACAGAATCTGTATCCTGAACATGACAAAAAATGATGAAATAAATCAAAGAACACCTAAATAGATGAAGAGATATATTGTGTTAGTGGAGTGGAAGACTCAACATGGTAAAGATGTCAATGTTCCTCAAATAATTTATACATGTAACATAGTAACATTCACATTTACAGCATGATTTTATGTAAATATAGACAAGATTCTAAAATTTATAACAAGAAGCAAAGTGACTGTAATAGACAAAATAGTTTTGAAAAAGAATAAAGTTGAAGGAATTACACTATCTATTTTGAGACTTACTATGAAGCTACGCTAATCAAGACAATGTAGTACTGTAGACAGAAAAGACACATAGATCAATAGAACAGAAGAGACTGCCCATAAGTAGCCCATAGAAATATGGCCAATTGATTTTTGACAAAGTTGCAAAGGCAATTCAATAGATAATTCAATAGAAATAAACCTTAACCTATACCTCACATTTATATATATACATATATATGTGTATATATACATATGTCAAAATGGATCACATGTCTAAATGTAAATGCAAAACTATAAAACTTTAGAGGGAAACTTAGCAGAAAATCTTTGCGACCTGACATTTGGCAGAGTTCTTAGACATGATCCCAAAAAAGCATAATCCATAGAATAAAAAAGACCCAAACTGACACAGCAATTTGGCATTTACCTTAAAGAAATGTAAATTAGACTCACATGAAAGATTTGTACATAAATATTTACAGGAGCTGTCTTTGTCAAAACTGGAGTCAGCTCAGATATCTTTCAATAGGTAAACAGATAGACTGTGGTGCATGCATGCAATGGAAAACTATTTAGCAATAAAAAAATGAACTAGTGATGTAATAACATGGATGAATCTCAAAAGCATTTTGGTTGAGTGAAAGAAGCCAGTCTCAAAAAATTGTATACAGGATGATTCCACTTATAAAACTTCTCAAAAAAGAAAATATCAAAAACTGTTATGACAAAGAACAGATCAATGGATGCCAAGGTTTAAAGCTGACTACAGATATAGCATAAAGAAGCTTTTTAGGGTGATAGAACTATTTAGTATCCTGATTATGGTGGTGGTTTCATGAAGTTTTATATATACATGATTAAAAATACATAGAACTCTACACTCAAAAAAGGGTTCATTACTATATGCTAATAAAAGGTAATTCCAAATTAAATCTAAAATGACATCTGCATGTCATATATACTGAAGATCCTTCCATCTCAAAGAAGATTATAAAACTACAAGCTCTTTTATTAAATAACTACAATAAAGAATGTTTCTGAACTTTGTCTTTTAAAATTACACAGAGCCAACTTTTAAAACCTATGTAGAAATTCCATATTCATTTGGACAGACTACAAATGGATTCAGATATAAAGATCTATTTAGCCACACTAGCAAACCCAAGCAACAGTTCTATAAGACATCCACCTTAATATGAATTATTTAGCTAAATTTTCATTTATTTCAAAGATGTTTTTCTTGTGTGCAGTTCCCGTTTTCCCAGCCATGACATAAATACTTCAAATGAAGTTTGCAGACTGCATTTATTGCAAAGGAACAGCTTTTTTTTTTCTTCTTTTAAGTAGGCCCCATGCCCAATGTGCAACTTGAACTTGTGACCCTGAAATCAAGAGTTGCATGCTTTACCGACAGAACCAGCCAAGCACCCAAACAAAGGAACAGTTTTTAGTTTAGTTTTGTTTTGTTTTTATTTCAATGCAGGAAAGAAACATGGCTACATTTTGAAGAACTGGGATCCGTCCTCAGAAACGGTGAGTTTTTAAATTTAGAAAATGCCTTGTAAATTAATTCTACATTTGGAAGTGAATAGAATATCTTTGTAAAGACTCTAAAGACATTTAATTGAAATGATTAGTATCTAAGATGTACTGAAGTGTATGCAAAATATCATCAAAATAATTTTGCAACTTTGGTGGTAAAATCAGGATATACTATTTAAAATGTGTGGTTTTATATTTTATATGAGATAATATATGAAAATTTCTTAGTTATCGAATACAATTCTTGTTACAACTCTTACATTAAAAAAATCCTACATGCAGCACTGTAATAATCATGAAATAATGATAAGTGGGTGTAAGTCTGGGCAATTTTAAAACACTATTTGGATTTCTAGAAAATGAGACAACTGTGGGATGAGAAAAATAAAGACCTCATCTCTTTGAGTCTCATTTCTAATTAATTTCCAAGAAAAAAAATATCAGAATACTATTTTCCAAAAGTATTCCTGCAAAAGAAAGAGAGAAAAATAATTCAAGAATTAGGAAAATGGATTGTACAGTTAGTTTTCACCATCGTAGATGCTATTTCAGTAAATTCTAGAATTCAATCTGTGATTAGTGCAATCACTATGTGATATATATATATATATATATATATATATATATATATATATATATATATATATATATACACACACACACAATACCTTGGTGCTAATTTGCCAGTATTCTCTTATATTTCCCATTACAGAGTCATGGGGCAGTCAGGAAATTTCTTATGGAGAAAACAATTTTTGACAAACCAAATAGCTCTGGCATTTCCAGAATCACTGATGTGGAAACATAGGGAACAGTGGTTCCTAAACTGCTGGTATCCTTGATATCCTTTTACCTTTTTACGTCTGTTTCTTTATCGAAGAGGAGACCTTTGAGACAGAGGCTCAGTGGGTAAATTCATTCCACAAGCATACCTTTAGCTTGGACCCTAGGCAATATTTTAAAAATCCAGCATTCAACAATGTAAAATTCACAGTATCTGAGATCTGATCAGGAATTATAAGGTATGCAATAAACTAGGAAAATATAATCCGTGGCTGGGAGAAAATCAATAAAAACAGATCCAGGCACGAAAAATATGATGGAATTAACCAAAAAGAATCTTAAAAATCTGTTAGAATATTAAAAATAGTCAAGAACATAAAAGCATGAACTTGAGAATGTCTCCTTAAATTTTGAGCCCTCAGTACCTCCCCTGTATCATCTTCAAGGAGAGAAGTAGATGATACAAAAAAAGACCCAAATGTAACTTGTAAAAGTGAAAACTACAATATTTGAGATTTAAAATACACTAAATAGGACTGACAGCAAATTAGATACTGAAGAAGAAAAGATGCAGTATTTTGTACCAAGTTCTAAAAGCATTTGCCTCAATAATTTTATATATATAATGTTAAATTTATCCTTAGCGTTTGTACAAGTTTTACATATTTGTGTCAACATTGTCTTTTTAAATTTGTAATATACTAGAAAGTAGAGACAGGTATGTCAAATACAAGAAAGATCTCCCAAAGGTTGCAATACAAATATGAAGAAAGTTTTAATTCTAGAGGTATTGATTTAGAATACCTTTTCTTTTTCTTGTTAAAGAAAAGTGAAAGCATGTCCTTAACTCTTTGAAGTCATCATTAAGAGAGAACTTATTTCTTGCAGACGAATTTGGGGTTGGATGTGTAGTTATGGTGTTAAATCATATCATTATAACTTCAGCTATACTAAGATGATCAGTGTTTTCCTGCTTCAGAGGTATAGGGGAGTGGAATTTTGAAAGTTCTTTTGAATTAGGGACATAAGGTTGACTGCATATATTGATGCCATTCGGTTGAAAACAAAGCCAAACAAGTCGAACTTTTCCCTTAATTCAAAGGCACTGCTTTTCATATTGATAGTGAGCATTCTCTTTGCAGCAGACTGAACACAAGGGAGAGTTAAGAGGTGAATAATTCACTTTAAGCCTTTTCATACCGACATTGCTTCTGATAGCTTTGCCTTCAACAGAATATATGGTGTGGTTCTTTCTACATTGCTGAAGTAGGCAACAGCATTTTAAGCCACCACTTATAAAGTTATCTGACAGCACCTCTAGCTTTGGAATTTTGGAAGTCCATGAGGTATGGCAATAACTGTATTTATCAATGACCTCCAAAATAATGCTTTTGATACAAGTACAGTGTGGTTGACATTTGTGTTTTGCAACTAAAGGCATAATAAAAACACAAGGAATTCTTACCACATTTAGCAAAAACTAGCATTGCTTTGAATTAAAAATGAGAGGACAAGAACAGCCACATCCTGTATGCGAGCATTTAAAGTCTACTGCTCAATTAGGATGACTGGGATGATTTTTTTTTTTTTTTAAAGTAATGTGGCTGTATATTAAAAGCTCTTGCGGGGAGCCTGGGTGGCTCAGATGGTTGAGCGACTACCTTCGGCTCCGGTCATGATCCCAGGGTCCTAGGATCAGAGCCCCACATCCGGCTCCCTGCTCCGCGGGAAGTCTGCTTCTCCCTCTCCCACTCCCCCTGCTGGTGTTCTCTCTCTCTCTCTCTCTCTCTGTCTCTCTGTCTCTCTGTCAATTAAATAAATAAATAAAAACTTGAAAAAAAAAAAAGCTCTTGCAAGTGTTAATTCTTTGGTAAACGACACTGATTACTTTAATAATAACTTGTGTGCCAGAATTTAATTATGTAATTTATGAATCTTAAAGAAAACCATCTTTGACAAGAAAGAAGAAAATTGAGATAATCAAAAGGTGAGAGGAGTGCTATTTGTTATTTGTAAAAGCACACAGAATAGAGAATACATTCTTTTTTGATATTTGCTGAAGCTTGGAGGCCGTAGGCAACCAAGGTGCCACTGAATGTTAGATGTGCTTTCTCACTGGCAATGGCATAGAGTTATGCCATGAGTTGATGTCTTAGGGGAAAAAAGTCCAAAATTCGAGTTGCTAACTTCAACATCTCCAATTAACCCATTCTCTTCAGTACAGTCAGCCTCTCCATGTCAACCTTAGCTAATACTTAGTCTTTTCTTTTTCTTCCAGTGATGGTAGTGGTCGTGGTGGGGGGGCGGGGAGGGGTTGGGAGTTCTATTCCTTTCTGTTTTTTATTTGTTTGTTTGCTTGGTTTTTGCCATCTCTCAGCCAGATATGTTGTCTTAGAAGACTCTCCTCTGCTTTCCTCTTATCATGCTCTTTTTCTGTCTCTATTAAGAATATGGAGGGGTGCCTGGGTGGCTCAGTTGGTTAAGCGTCTGCCTTCGGCTCAGGTCATGATCCTGGAGTCCGGGGATCGAGTCTCGCATCGGGCTACCTGCTCAGCAGGGAGTCTGCTTCTCCCTCTCCCGCTCCCCCCTCTTGTGCTCTCTCTCTCTCTCTCACTCTCTCTCTCAAATAAATAAATAAAATCTTAAAAAAAAAAGAATATGGAAGGATTATCCCACTGGAGAGAATACCTAAAACTGGATTCTCTGCAAATGGGCCTCCATACTAAGCAGTCAAAGATATATGTAGCCAATGAAAAGTCATTAGAAGTCTGAACTTCTAGAACTCTGACATATGAAGAGAAAGAGAAAAAAGGGAGGGAGACAAATTGGTGATTTTTGATTTTACTTATTATCCCCATGAATGCCGAGTCTTCTGCAAGATACATTTCCTTAAAATCTTATTTTATTAGGGTTAAAGAACTTGCTAAAGTAAAAGGAATTTTTTATAAATTGATTTATTTAGATTCAAACCAGTTTTCAGTCTAATCCATTTAGCTAATATGGACTTATTTTGAAACCTGACTGCACTGAATCTAAATTTATGTAAATCATGTCATTGTGCACTTTCTGGGGTAGGAGGCCTGGAGTATGCTGTATACTGTTTTGTATGTATTAATGATATTTATTATTCATTCTTCCCAATTGCCCTAGAAGACATAATAGTGTTACTGTCTACGTGGTTTCTTTAACAGAGAAATTACAGCTAACTAATTTTCATAAAGTTACCTATCATATAACCGATTTGTTGCAGAACAATAACCCTTGCCGGTGACTGCCAGGACCAGTCAGTTGCTGCACTGCCTCTCTAAGACACAGAGAAAAATAAGGCTCCATCCAATATTTTCAGAAGTAAGTTAATGAGAAATTAATGTAACTTGCCTTGAAGTGCTTTTAAAAATTATTGTTATACACTAAGAAAAAAGAGTGCTACTATCCCCCTAATAATAAGACAACTCATTGAAAAAGTCTGCACTTTTACCTTTTTACCCTTGCATGTTAAATTATTTGAATATGCTGAACATTATGTATAACTCCAATAACTAGATTTCTTTTCCTTTGGCCAATAACATAAAAAGGTAATAATGGCCGTTTATTACCAAATATTCTAATGCATGCAGTAGATTTAACTGTATGATTACTTACCATCATGATAGTCATATAAATTGTCAAAATAGGCACTTTTGAACACTTACCTTTTAAAGTGTAAAAGAAGAAATTCAAGATATTACATTTAGTCAATCATTATGTAAAATTCCAAAAAAACAAATAACTAATTTAAAAGGTGAACCAAAACATCTGTCTGTTATCCATTTCATCAGCTTATTTTTTCAAAATACACTCAAATTAAAAACATTACAAATACAATGATTTTGATACACACAGTTCACCAGTCTTCCTCCCCCAAATATTAAATTTTTAATCATAAGATAAAGTCAATTATTATCCAGATAATTCATTTTGCAAATGAAAAAAATATCAGCAAGATCCGATTCCTGTCTGATTTTGCATCTCTCTTTCAAATCATCATCTGTATAGGTATATTCCAGTTCCTAATAGGATTAAAAGAATAGAAGGAATTCAAGGTGAAACTGAATGATGCAACACCTTTCTCATTTTTCCTTCCTCCAACTCCTGATAGAGAATTTTTAACTCTCTAGAAGCAATAATGCAGGCAACCAGCTAACCAACCAGCATATTTTACGATAGTTAGTGAATACCTTGGGGGGATTTTGAAGCCCCCAGTATTTTGCATGAGTTTCAAAGATAATTCACTATGCTTTCCAAAATAACAAAAATCATAATCAAATTTAAATTTTCAAAAAAATTATCCATTGTATTTGAATTTCTGGTTTGAAAAAGAAGAGTAATGTGAGGAAAAAAATTATGAAAATTTAGGAGATAATATACAAAGAATTTGGAAGACCTGTCCTCCGAAATGACTATTACAAAGTAAAAGGCATTCCTAAATTTGAAGGAAAAAATTAATTATTAATCAAATTTATGACTATTAGATTACTAGAATATTTATCATTTTCCCTCTGAAATACAGGAATAAGTATCACATTCAAAATGTATGATTCAATGGAAAGAGTCTATTTTAGGTTGGCATTCATACCTGAAATTAAAATAAAGCTAAGTGTCTTTACTAATGTTAACAGATTTTTAATTAAACATTAGCACAAAATGAAATGAACTATCTCTACTCTTTATCAGACTGACACTTAATACCTAATTCAAGTATCCCCAGCTTTCTTTGCTTGGAGACTTCAATTCTAAGAATTTTTTCTCCCGTAGTAAAAGCAGCAGTCTTACCTACACAATCGTTTCATGAGATAATAGGCCTGCATTCTTCCATATCTAATTTTGAAATAATGGACAAATACCTTGATCTTGTTAGAGACTATTTATAATTTACATGGTACAGTTTTTTTTTTTTTAAATACACAAATGGAAAGAAATGAAGAAATGTTAACAATTAGTAATGCCTTATAAAAATAGTTGGTGAACCCTGGCCTGTGGCCCACTATTTTTGAAAATCAAGTTTTATTGGAATTCAGCCATGCCCTTTCATTTATATGTTATCTATGGCCACTTTCATGCTTCAATGGCAGAGTTGAGTAGTTGTGACAGAGAATGTATGACCCATAAACCCTAAAATATTTACTATCTCACCCTTAACAGAAAATGTTGCAGGCTCCTGGCTTAGAAAAACTAAGTCTCAGTTCTTAACCTTAAAATTAAAATTTTCACTCTATTCACTCCTGTAGATAAAATACTAATGAGGCATTTTCACATAAGCACTCTTTTTAATTAGGTCATAGTTTAAGAAAAACAAAAAACAAAAAACAAACCACAAGTCATTTTCATCCTCTGTGGGACAGACTTCTCTCACAGAGTTTGTATTTGGAAGGTGCCTTATGGAAAAACTGTTCATTTTTTTTTTTAAAGTGGATTTCAATGTTAGGTGATTTGTAGCATGTTTATATTCAATCCCAAACTACTTAAAACTGTGGAAACAGTACCATCGCGGGAACACCTGAAAACAAAATGCACTTAGACACATTAAGTTTCCTGCAGTGTATTACAAGTTCCTCTAGAGTGTACTTAGAATAAGAGTAAGTAACCTGTTCTTTCCCAGAGAAAAGAACTCTTCTGTTCTTGGTCCTTTGTCTCCTGTGCTTCCTTATGTTTTTTTACAGGGTGATTTTTGTCATTGTTTCTCAATCTCTCCAAATCTATTCCTTCCTTTCAACCTCACCAGCTGGAACCATTATAATTTCTATTTTATGGATGGAGAAACTGAGGCCTGTGGAATTCATGAAAGGCTAGCTGGAGATCCCAATATGAGTAAGTAAGAGGAACGAGTTTCTTTTGACTTAAAATTTTGCACTCTTTCAAATAAAAAGCCTGCAAGTGCTGTAATGATCCATCTTCCTTTTGTGTGTATTATGCTTTACTTTCTAGTCTATTTATCATTGTCTGATGTATTTTACAGATTTATTACTTTCATTCTAATAATGCTTGTTAATCAATGCTCCCTACTGAGTTTTGATACCAGGTCACACCCCCTTGAATGGCTTTTGTTCCTGTAATTGTTCAGCTCTGAATCATCTTAAACACAGATAAAAGCAATGAGGTCTACTGGACAACTTTGATTCAAATAAAAGAATCAAAGCTAGTTCTATGATCAAATCTGATGATCCTGGGCTGCTTCTGGAGTCTCCAAAATTTGGCAATATTTTCACTTTATTTTTTTTATTATGTTATGTTAATCACCATATCACATCATTAGTTTTTGATGTATTTTCACTTTATTGGACCAACTTACAGAACCTCTTGAAGCTACTGCTGGTTGTCAGACCTTGTGACAATGTGTCATACGTACATAGGTCTCAGCAGAGTTTCTGAAGCTTTGTATATGGAGGCCTTAAAGAATTCTTTTCCAAATTGACCTGCATTCCAGGAACTAAGTTGTAGTAACTCATAGTAGCAATTATTCATGCTACACAATGTTTTCATACTCCATAGATACCTCAATAGAAATGCATGTCAAACATGATATCCCAACTGGTATAGGAACAAAAACCCTAAACTCTGAGTCAGATGACATTAATTCTCTATTTCTAGCTAGCTGTATATATGTGAGTAACATTTCTGTGCTTCAGTTTTCTCACATGAAAAGAAGTGTAAATGAAATCAGATGTTATCATATGTCTCTAACTTTCTGGTATTCATTGCCCTACAACAGTTCTTTTGTAGAAACTTTTCTTCAGTTTCTACCCAGTGTGAGCTTTTCTTCCCACAAGGTCTCCCTGAATAAAAAAGCACAGTTCTTAAGGAAGACTTAATAACATCTTTCCACTTCAAAGTTTACTTTGGTTGTGTAAGAAGTTTAAAATATCTGGAAATTATTTTTTTGGAAGATGGTCTATCAAAAACTGGTCACTTTTTAAAATGTCTACTTAACACTAAAGCAAAATCCAAAAAACCAATCCTGGTTTAGAGAGGTCAAAATGGAAATTTGTGATAAAATAAATTAGCATTCCAGTAAAATTACTTTTTTATAATCGTAAGTATTCTGGAATGAAATTGTACTCTTGTACAATTGCTAACATTTGGGCCAACTGAAATATTGTTTTTATGGAAAATATGCCTGCATATCAGTACCCTAACTGCTTCAATGTTTTATGTCATTTGTTGTAAGCAACAATAATAACCATATGTGTTATTCAACATTTAGTATTGGTTATATCATTTATATGCATAATTATATTTCGTCTTGAATTCTTATGATAGCTCTATGAGTAGCAAATAGTATAACACTTAATAAGAAAACAGAAAAAAAAGTTAAGCAACTTGCTCTGGACTGAAAACTTTTTTTTTTTTTTTTTTTTAACCAAGAACCTTGGGAATTGAGTCTCAGTGTAAAGACTCAAATTGTCAATCAGGGAGTAACTGATTAAATGAATTATCCATTAATTGGCCCAGAATTCCAGTATTGTTAAGATAATATGAAACTACATCACTGACATGGAATGATGTCTATCTATGATATATTTATATAATTTTAGGCAAAAAGCAGCGTAAGATATTATGTTTAGTATATACCTGTAAAAAATCTAGTTGTGTGTTGTGCATGTGTGTGCACTTCACAGCATGGGAAGATAGACAGGTTACGATCCCTTGTTAAAAATCCTTGCACTCAGACATGTTTTGTAATCCCTAACTCTTTCATATTTCAGAATGACATTTTGTTGTACATGTCATGTATTACCCATCCCAGCAGGGAATGGTACAATACCTCAAATTTAAACACCTTAATATTTCTTCAATAAAAAATGTTCATATTAACACTAAGTGGAACAAGTAAAGGTTAAAAATAGTCTTAGATCAGTTCAGGTCCTAGAAGGGACTGTGGATCCGAACAACAAAAGGTTAGCAATAGCCCCCTCTGAGTACTGAATTATAAGCAATTTTATAACTTTTTAAATGCAAATTTCTCTATTTTCAGTCCACAAATATGTAACAAGTTCTTATGATACACCAGGTGCTGCTTTAGGTATGGATTTTCAGCAGAGGTTTTGCAGTAAAAATTCTTCTTAAAATGCAAAATGACTATAAACATGACTATAGTGACTATAAATAAATAAAAACATAATCATTTAATTTTGGGAAAAAAAGAGAGAAACTCAAAGATGCATATACTGCACAAAAAAATCTGAAATTATTTTAATGCAAAAACTTGGATTTTTTGCATATAAGAGTTTTATAAGAGTTGTTGTTATTCCCAACAGTAAAATCTCTTCTAGGGAAACTATTGATTTGGTGAAAATCAAATAGGAAAGAGGTAACTGGCCTTGCAGTCAAATGTAGCCAATTCATCCCTGGGGGCTGACTACAAGTTCAATGTTAGAGTAGTTGAAATCCAAAAGGCAATAGACTAGCAGTGCCTGAATCTCAACTACACAGGTCTAGAAGCACAGTCTCAGTGGAGCAGCTTCATCTTTAGAATACCTGTCATGGAGCACAAAAACCAAGGGTCCAAAAATCTCATATATTTATCTTTCCATTGCCCTTAAAAAACTCTTCTTTATAGATTACTTAATTCCATGTTTTTTTTTAATATTATGTGCCCTGCTTATATGTACATTAGGCACATTTTTGTATGAATATAAAACACAAAGTAGATAATTTTTCCCAAAAAGAAGTGAAAAAATGGAAGAATTTTTCCCTTTTCTGATAGCCTGCTTTCTCCTTCCTTCTTTTAAGAACGGAATCAGGTTGTCATATATAGTTTGAAAAAATAGGTTTTTTCCTGTCTCTGAAGGACCATGAGTTTATTCAAGCAGAGTTAGGTAGTTTATAAAAGCTATCCACATAATATAAAAAAGACAAAGTATAAAGCTCTTCCTGTAGCCTAATTTGATTTAAAGTTCCCGATACCCCTTTTCTTAAGGGGACAGAACATCACAATATGAAACAGTGCACCGAGTAGCATAGTACATAAATAGCTCAGGCTGAAAGCATAACAATAAGCTCTCCGTCTATTATTGCAGAACCAATAAGTAAGCATAATGAAAATTATGACACATTATTACATTACTCTGTATTGCCTCTATTCATTTAAAAAAAAGATGAGTGCATTTAAAATAATTTCACATGTCAAATGACAGTAAACCTTCCAATTGAGAGGATATTGAAAGGAATATTTGTAAAGAGCGGATGCATGGTCTTATGTGGCTTATATCAAGATTACAATAGAAGCAGGGAGAGTCTGAGATGTAACTGCTTCATTCCAAACTGGTAGTAACATAGTATCCCAAACAGTTACATCATTCACCTGCGCTATGTGTGTTCTGATATTACGCAGTCAATAAAAAACACATTAAAAAGATTTAGAAAAGACTTCCCTGTCAATCAGCCCTTGGATGGATTCTACTTTTTCAGTTTCCCTGTTGATTTAATATACTAGATGGTATTAGCAGCACTGGCTTGTAAACAAGGAAGATCTGAATCCTATTAATGGAGATACGCTGCCAAAATAATCAGTTTCCTACTTAACAAGTTTCCAAGTATTTGTAAAAGCTGTGAAATGGGATTATAAGGTTAAGCTGTGTACATCTGGCTCATCACTATATAAATATTTCAGAAATTTGATCTCATAGGCGAAGAAACACCTGTCTAATCATGACTCGTTTCCAAGTTACATGAACTTCAGTGAGCGTAGCAATACACAAATGCTGACAGAAATGATGATCAATTTACATAATGTATTTCTTGTGTTAGGCGTATAATTTTATCATATATCACTCTTCTGAGTGAAGACAAGAAATATTTGGGGAAGATTCTGTGGCATCCTATTACGTTGGCAAAAAAGGATTGAGGGAGGTGCAAAAATTTTTAAAATTCAGGATAACCACCTAAAGTACTAAATATTGCTTTTTTTTTCCTTGTGCCATGGTATATAACTTTAGAGTAATTGGATGTTGTAAGTATAAAGTAGTATAATATGGACTCAGAGAATAATTAATGAAAGGCAGGAGTTCGTGCATAAAATAACAGTAAAAAGTTCAGCAGTCCCTCTAGTTAATCGAAACCTTAATGAATTTGAACATCAGTTGCTTTAACCAGATCCAGGATTAAATAACTATGCTGACTCTTTGTCAAATATACACCAGCCCATTAGGCCTGATTTTATGTTTTCAAATTTTGTTCAAAAACGTAATTGGGTTAAAAATGTACCAAATATGGCTCTTATCAAATTAACTTCAAATGTCCAACTTGAAAACATAGATTTTGAAACTGTGGTCCAAAATGGCAGCTAAAGGTCAATGAATCAAATTTCCAATTATATTTCCTAGGAGCAGATGGGTGCAATGAAACCTAATGATTGAATTTTAAATGCTTTCATGCACCTTTTATCTGTTTCCCAACATGTTGATTCTACCTTAATGCTCTAAACAAGATAATGGGTTTATTACAATTAACCAACTGAAATGATATCTCCATTTTCCAATTATTTATATCATATTACCTGGGGATATTGAATCAGAGCTCCTTTCCTCTCCTACCCCTAGTGCCTTTCCATCACCATCCTACATTTACACCAAACAAAACCCAAACTCTAATATCATTAAATAAGAGATGTGTCCTGGGAGATCTGACTTCTCTAGTTAAATGATGAGTACTTAAAATGAAGCCCAAGTTCACTGAGGCTTATTAGGAAAATTGTAATGAAAATACTTCAAAGGTATTTGTTGAGTAAGTTTAACTATAAATTTCCTTTCCTTATGTTATAAACTGATACATTAGTCTGTTTCTCTGACCTGCATAAGCTTAATATATAAAGAAGGTTTATCAAGTGGTTAAAAAATTGTATGTTCTAGGGGCACCTGGCTGGCTCAGTTGGTACAGCGTTAAACTCTTGATCTCAGGGTTGTGAGTTTAAGCCCCAAGTTGGGCATAGAGTTTACTTCAAAAAAAAAAAAATAAATGTTCTGTTTTAGGAACAGCAAGTGGAGGATTTTATCTCTACTATATCTCAGTAGAGCACATCCCTGCCCAAAGAATAAAAGGAAGGAATTATGCAATTTATTGCTTTTATATAAAAGAAATCAATATGTTATCTCTTAAAGTCTAGATGAAAGGAAATCCAAAAAGCTTTTTATTTTAACTAATAAACAAAAGTTTCTCATCATTTAAATGCATTTTCATAATGCTAAACATAATATTATTTAATCCAACCCTTCTCAAATTCAATCCACCCCTCTATAGATCTACTATAGGAATCAAATATAGGCATCTGAGGTCTGAATGTACATATAGTTAAACACAGCTTAAGGTGATAAAAAACAGTATCTGAGTTCTTTAAAAGTATTTACATTAGATGTAAATGTACAATGTTCTTAAAGTATCCCTGTAAAAATATATTTTCTGAATGGGTATCACAGAAAAGAGACCAGATGAAAAGAATAAGAAGAAAACAATCAGAACAAGTCAGCATAAGACATAAATAATAATTCCCTTCCTTTTGTTTCAAACTATGTGTTTTGATGATAATTTTCAAATATCTAAACAGCTTTTTGAAATTTCTAAACAAATAATATATTTTCAGATTTTATGGCTTTATGTGAAGACTAATATAAATGCACAAAACCTGGTATATTTATTGGACATTCACATTTTTTCCAACATTGTTTAGAAGTCATATTTCCAGTAGATTTCTAAGCTATATTTTTTAAAAGAAAGCATGTATGATAGTTCAAGAAAAGCACATTCAGAGAAATGAGTAAAATTCAGACAGATTATGGACGATTACAGGCCTAGTTTCTGATCTTCTGAGAGGGTATCTGCTCCCAGTACTCAGGCTTCTCTTAGTGACAGGAAAGCAAGACCAGTCTGGCATCCTCTGGAGAGAGCAGCACCCATTGTTGCTAGGCCTTCTTTCCCCAAAATGCCAAATATTCCAGAGTAAATTTACAGAGGTGCTCAAATTACAATGTTTGGATAATTGTGGATTTAAATGTCCCCGCTGAGAACTTGCTGTTTGTTGGTTTATCTTATGTAGTATTCATTTAAAACTTTCGGAAAGTCTTTCTCTTGTTTTTGAATGTTAACTGACAATGAATCCTAAATTTCTTAAATTTGCATTTCTATGCTCCTTTCTATTATTTTTTCTTTCACTTTGTATCCCAACTATATGGCAAGTGGAGAGAATTAAATTTTTAATACGGTTTGAAAGCTCATTCTACTTGAAAACTTTACTCTATCAAACCTCCTTATTGTTTGATATGGATTTTGCAGTTAAAGTTTAAAATTTAGATAAATAGTAATTAAGTCCTAGAATAGCTTAAAAGTAGTGAGTTATTTCAATTAAGAGCTTTTTAATTTTTTATTTATTAAGTGAATTTATGATTATGGATTCAATAACTCTGTAGGTTGTAGATGTGTTTTAAATAACAATACTGAAATGGGCAACATACTGTTTATATAAATGCATAGCTTATGTTTCCTCAATATGTGCTTAAAAATTTCGTACCACCTACGTGAAATAGATTCTGAAATTTTGAGAAAAATTTTGTAGGTTGGATTATTATTATAATGCACATTGATTATTGCCCACAGTGATATTCTTTTCCCATTATCAGATGGCAAATGGTTGGTACCAAAGTGATTAAATCATAAAATTATATATTAACAAATACAAATAAATATAATCCTGAAATTACTATTTATGGTTTATCTATAATTTCATTTCATTAAAAAAGTTCCATAGATAAAATAATCACATTATTTTCTTAATAATTTACTAGAGCTGTATGATTCTTAAAGCCTTAACAAAGAGACACAACATTTTAATTGTGCAGTTTTAATACTTTATAAAGCATATCAAGGAATAGGACAAAAGACAAAAGATATACTCTTACCAACACTACTTGCTCTTGAGATACAGTATATATATATATATATATACATATACATATATATATAAATGTAGACACATTTTTATGTGTGTATGTGTGTGTATATATATATAAACAAATTCACTGAAAGTTTGATGTTCATAATCGTGAACTTTGATCATTTTTTCCCATGAACTTTTAATAGTATCAATATAATTGTATAGGAATTTTCATTGTAGTTATTAAGAAGGTAACTATTATAAATAAAAATTATCAAAATATGCCACCTTCAAATAAATTGTTTACCAGGATGTTTATATAAATATCTGACTTTGACCTCTGTAATTTCTAGGTTTGGATCTAAACTCCAGCTCATATCTGATCAGTGATCAGAGGATTATAAAGAATCCATATTTTTAAGTCCTTACTATGTATTAGAAACCATGCTAGGTTCTCCCAACTACAGAGACAAGCAAGATGTTATATGGCCCCTGTCCTCCAATATTCAGCTATTTAAGCTGCTTTGTGACAAATTAGCTTTGCTAATAGTTATAACATTGATCCAGAGTTTTAAAACTGTTGAGATTTAATAATATTCATTATTTTGTGTGTAGAACAATTAGATCTTTACAGAAACAAAGTATACATACCACAACCAAAGAAGGAATGAATGGAAATAGGTAGGGTGTTAAATCTCTTGTTAGTCATCCCAGTATCAATATCTTTATTATGGCTCTTTAAAATTCCTATGCATTATGTAGCTTTAGGATGAAGCATAGAAGAAAAAATACTTGCACTGACTTCTGCTGATTAAATATTATTTTATAGTTCAAAAGACAGCACTTTCCTTTTTACCTCCCAGTCTGTCCTGCTTTTTCCAACACTGCCAAATGGTCCTACTACCATGTACTTCAAACTTAATCAGGCAACAGAGGAGCGTGATGGAAAATATTATCTACCCCTTTGCTAAAGCATTACATGTCAACTTTTCGCCTAAGGCAAAATTTAATGGCTGACTTGTGGATCTTTATTTCTAGAGATTTACTATGGAAACACTGACATAACCTTTAACCAGAGCAAACAGAGCCACTCTAATAAGCAGGAACACCAAACCTAAAAATGAACGAGGAACAGAAAGATCCTGGCAGGAATTAATCTGCCATTTTCACACATCTGCCCGAGGGAGGTATTGTAATTGCAAAAATTTACTCTAAGACTGCTGAGACTTATAGTAATTATGTTTTTTTTTTTTTTTTTTAATAGAAATAGCCACAGGTGGTAACAAATTGGGTTTTGAGATGGGGAACTGGGCATGCATTCTAACCCAAATTACTATGTAATTGTCTTGATTATAAAAAAAAAAAATCATAGAAAGTCTTATGCTCAAAACCAGAAAAAAGAAATTCTCCTTAAATGTATTCCTTGTCTTTTAATCCTTTTAGTTTCTCTCCACTTAGGCATATAGCTTTGTTTGTTGATATTGGCACATCTGATATCAGGGCCATACCGTAGAATAGGCTTTTGTCAATAACCCTTAGAAATTCCTCTGAGTGGGATTTGTGTAATAGGATAGTTCACGTATTTCCTGCCTTATTACCATCTAGAGATAAATAGTAGCTTTCCTAGAAGGTCAGGATCTGGAAATGTAGCTAATAATTACTATTATCCGTGCATCTGACAATGCGAAAAGTGCAAGGTTATAGACTTTTTATTTCAATCTGTTGTATTAAAATGTTTGTTATTTTTCTTACACACACACATAATTTCAATAACCTATCTTACTCTACACTTAGATTCATGCATTAGCACCAACATACTATTGTTTTTTAAAACTGCAAACATATTCCAGGCATACCATGCCAAGTAAGATTCAATTATCAAGTGTACCTCCAAACTTTCTTAATCAAACAAGATTAAAATAAGAGATTAGGTAATGACTTAAAACAAAACAAAATACATTAATGTAACAGGAGGTCACATAAAGCTTAAAATAATAATAAAAATAAAGCAATCAAGTGTCTTGCCTTGAAATTATATGAAGATAAGTTTGTATGTAATCTTTAATTCCATCTTAATGATAATGATAATAAAAATAAATGATTGATTTCTCTTTTATTTTTCATGACTTATAACTCCCCTTATTCACATTCTTAATGCAATAAGTTGATTTGGGATAAATGTTTTTAAAATACATGCAAAATTGCAAAAGCAAAATAGAAAGCAAGACTTTTGTGTCCCAAGAAGACACCTCAATAGAATTCACCAATATTTAGACAATATTCTATTTTTGGTGACAGAACCATGGAAATCAAAGCAAATAATTTTTAAGGATGTTTGGAAAGCTTTTCTAACAAATGTTTATACAAAGATGTATCATTAAGCAATTATCAGGTTTGAGATGGAAAATACCCCTTTTGGAACTAACTCCCTTTTTTTTCCCCAAAAATACTAACTGATAATATTTTTTCTTAGTAAATTTGCTGAGATTTTAATTATATTATGTCTCAAACATTCTAATTTCTTATTGTCATATCATCCACTGAAATGGAAATATTGGCAATAAAGCACATATTGACCACTTTACACTCTGGTAAGAAAATGCTTCTCATGGTAATCGTAGGTGAATTTCTTTTATAGATATCAGTTCTGCATATTGGAATTGCTCTGGTGAAATAGCAAAAAAATCTATTGAATATTCAGTCATAAAACAATCTCCATTTACTCTGATAAATTATGCTATGTGAAAAAGAAAATAAACAGATTTAAGCAAAGGCATTTATATTGGGGCCTGTGAATTGAAAAGATATTTATCTTGAAGGTAAAAGCTATCATTTTAGGTTTCAAAACTGATGCAAGTGGCAAATAAATATTTAGGAATTTATCTAAGACAGTGATAGTGTAAAATTGGGTTATAGAAATAAGAAAGATATTTAAGCCACTGCGACCATTTCTGCTTATAATAAAATACCTGTTGCATTTCCACTTTATAAAAGTAAGCTATTGGAATTTAGGAAATATGTGTATATTTCAACTTGAGTTTTATTGAATTGGAGGGCATGAAAATTCTAGGTGTAATTGTAATCCAATCACTGTTCAGCAGTGATTATTAATGATTCAGGCAGAAATACTGGTAAAGAGGTATATCAATTGCTGACTTACGCCTAAATTATATTTTTTAAAAGTTATCACCAAAAGAAGCTGAAGAAAATATATCTAAAGAACCATACTTGTTAAAAGAAATTATTTAGTCACATTGTAAGTTAAATCTGTTATTAAAATATATATATATATGCCACCAAAATAGCATTGGAATTTTTCTGAATTATCCACATTATGCATTAATATAATTTACAAACATGTAACTAGTGTCTCTTAAAAACAATATGTATCTACAAAAACAATTATAAAGTTATAGCTTTGAAAACTTGAAATAGAGTTTTAATGCTCTCACTTTCAAATTCTACAAAGGCTGCTGTTAGCTGATAAAGAGAGTAAATAAGAAATTGTCCTTTATATGGTCCCTTTAATGTGTTCCAATAATTAAAAATCAATCAAAAACATTATAAGTTTAAAAAATAATAAATACTGTTCAGAGTGTATTCCAGAGCCAAACAAGCTTACATGATTATACTTATCTGTACCTTGCCCATTTTGCATCCAATATAAATATGGTTCTTGAATATATTATTGAGTAGAAACATAAAAAAAATAACATGTCTTTAAATATTTCAAAATTACTAAAACAAAATGCATTTCTAATACCATTATTTTAATATATTCTATTCCTCTAATCAAACCAAAGTCTATTTATGTAGATTCGTTACATCTAAAGTCTCATTTATCCAACCTGTATTTATCCTTTGATCACAAAGCTTGTTAACTTAAATGGTCTTTTATTGTTATGATTCATTTTCCCATAATTATGCTGTTTAACTGTCTTATTTTTTGAATAAATATATGCAAACGCACCAATCATATTCAGCACAGTTATGCTAGATGCTCAATGAACTGTAAGAGCCATTTCACTACAATAAAACTGCCTGGAATAGATCCAGGGCAAGGCCTACAAATACCAGTAATCAGAATGTCACTAAGACCAGAACGGATAGAAGTGTGTCACATGTATATCAAGAGATTCTCTCAAACACTGTCTGAAACCGATTTTACAGTCTATCACTGGAAGAACTTTGTGCATACGAGGGAAAGATGCCACCCACACAGCCCACAATTTTGCATCTGTCTTTTTGTCTTTTTTTTTTTTTTCTTTTTTGGCTTTACCTAAAAAATATTGAACTTCTACAGCAGCAAGGAAGCACAAGAAAACTTCTGCTTAGTCACAGCTGGGAATGTTGATGTCATTACAGACTTCTTTATTATAGATAATTTATTTCAGGAGACTAAAGGATAGCAATATATCACTGTCAAAGCTGGTGGTGAAAGCTATGACTAACCATAAAATACTGTGTACCACTGAAGGAAACTCTTGTCAACGTCTCCTCTACTTAAATAGGTTGACAATAGATTAGTGTAGGTCTGATGAACTTTAAAAGTGTTTTGTAGGTGGGTGGCAGAAGTCACAGTATCTTCAAACTGATGGGCAAAATGAACTTTATGCCATTCTCTATCAAATATACAGTCATTGGTTAAAGGAATTCAGTACAGGGGGGAAAAAAAAACAAAACGACTTCCCTGATGACTTTACTAAAATATGACTTTAAGATACTGCCCTGTGGGATTTATTAAACAGAAGTATCACTGAGGGGAATACATTCTGGAGCAATGACTAATATCATAATTAGCAGGTGCATTTGTAAGAATTTACCCACTATTGAGTGTATTGCAAGGCTTATCAGCATAAGGAAGTTAAGTTTTACTTCCTAACTGGCATGAGTTCAGTTCCAGCGGCCTCATCTTACCCCTGTGGTTGTTTCATCATCAGGATCAAGGTATATATTCTCACAATACCTCCAGCCATCCCACCATCCTCCCGAAAGAATCAGAAACTTGGATGAAAATTTTTTTCTCTTCATCTACATAAACTCCAACCTATTGTCCACTGAAGTCCAGTCATTCTTCAACTTCTTCTCTGCTCTAGAACAACTGGCTCTACTTTAAGGAACTTGAAAATGTGTGAAGTTTGAAAACAGCGCAATCATCAAGTTTTAACATATTTTCAAAGAAAAAATGAAGGTTTGAGGTCATCCTTAAAATGAGGAGAGCTGGGGCGCCTGGCTGACTTAGTCAGTTAAGCATCTGCCTTTGGCTCAGGCCAAGATCCCAGGGTCCTGGGATGGAGTCCCACATCCAGCTCCCTGTTCCGCGGGGAGTCTGCTTCTCCTTCTGCCTGTCATTCCCCCTGCTTGTGCTTGCTCTCTGTCTCTATCTCTTTCTCTCTCTCTCTCTGTGTCAAATAAATCAAATAAATAAAATCTTTAAAAATTTTTCATTAAAAATAGGAGAGCTGCCTTGGAACTAAAAGGTATAAAATGGGCTAATATTTGTGCTTGAGTATTTATATACATTATATGGGAGATATATATACATGGATACACATACTTTAATTTTGCCAAGAAGTTTTATGATTCACATTTTCATAAACATAGGCAGAGCCAAACTTCACTGCAATAAGTGCATATAACCCTTTATTAATCTTAACATTAAATATTTTCTTAATTTATACCTTTTATTTTTATAGATATATTTCTATTGCATTGTATTACATAAGCAGCACTAACAGTAAAAAATGTGAAGCCTGATAGTGGTAGTGAAACATAAGAAAATATAAATATTATATTTGTAAATAGTATTAGATACTTATCTGGAGATTTTTAATTTTTTAAAATTTTAAAATATGTATATTTCTTAATCCTTTAATGAGGTATTTGAGATTATTTTAAGAGTAACCAACTTATTTTAACCTCATATGTAAATCTATATGCACTGTAAAAAAGTGAATAATATATAACTTCAAATTTATTAAGGAAAGTTTCTGGAAATTCTGTTTGTTTTTATTTTTTTAATGTTTTTAATGTGTTTTGAACAATATGGTCACAGGTGATCAATAATGTTTTAGAACCTAGAAATTTTTTTCTTGACTAAAAATGATGTTCAAGCAATTGAGATTGGAATTTTAGGACATACTTTTCTATGATCTGATAGTTTTCACGATCACACACAGCCTTAAATAACATGAAGATGCCAAGAATAAAATTCCAAAATCCTCCAAGTAGACTTGGATATGATAATATTTATTGAAATTATAAATTCACTCATAGAACTTAAGTAAAATTATAAACTCACTCATACGCTCAGAAAAATTTAAAATTATCCTACTCTTACATTTTTAAAAGACTGATGAGTTATCATCTCAGTGGAAGGATGATGAAATATTTTACCTGGCTGGTATTTTGGAAATTTTGTTGAAAACTAAAAACTAATGGATGAAGAGGTTATTACCTATGAGTAATTATATCAACTAACTGTAAAAACAAGGTTCTCAGGTTTCTAATTCATATAATTAAAAAAATTATACTTTTGTGTTTTCATTTATTGCAAAATAAACAAATGCGCCCAAATTTACATTGGAGCTGAGATTTTCATAGGTGCACACAAAACTAAGAATAAAAGTAACAATATATTAAAAATGATGATAATAATTTGAATTTTGAATTCTTCTCCAAAGAAACTCAAAATACCTTGATGGCTGATTATCTTTTAGGTTTTTTTGTACCTTATTTATACTATTTTTAATATATGGTAAAACCAAAAAAATGTGTTATGATTATATACTCATGTTAACTTAAAGTAGGAATTAATCCTTCCAACTTTTAAAAATTAAAAAAAAAAAAAGGCAAGTGGAGAAGACACTCTTGGAGGCCTGCTATAGGAAAGAGACATCCCCTTCCTATTTAGCCCATCATTCCTCTTATAAGTAGAGATGTATATAATGTTTATGGAAATGAGTGCATGTAACTAATCAAACTGTGCTATCTTAGAACAACAGTGCAGAAAATTAACCTCAAAATCATATATGAAGAAATTATTCACACATTTTATGTCTGTTATTGAAATCACTAACATACTAGAATATGAACTTTTAAAGATCACCATCTTGGGAGCTCATCAGTCCCTATAGTCAAGAATCTCTTGTGTTAGAGAAGTGGGACTAAAGGCAGACAACGGATAATGTTGCTAGTAAAGATATACTTTTTCTTTCACATTTTAATTCCAAAATACTGAGTTTATTGTCTATGGTACACTACTTTAGTCCTCTATGCTGCAATCTCATTTTTATATATTTGGATTGACTGTATTTACCATGTGTTTAATTCCTTTTTATTGAAAAGGCCATGCACATATATCAAAAGGATTTTCTCTTCCTAGCATAAAAAGTCTAAAGTCAATCCTAATGTGAATCTTTTAAAATTGAACTATAAAACACCACATGAGAATGTATTCTTTTGTAAAATTTATTTTAGTAGATCTTATTCTGCTGGCTCTATATATTTTCTTCTATGAGTTCATATTGAAATGACTTGCAGTAGTGCTACAAAAAAATCTGAAAACACAGATGTTCAAATAAAACTGGAAATTCTCCCAACAGTGAAGAAGTCCCCAGCCTCTTCTCAGCCAGGCCTTCGTTGAAAACACCTGTTGAGAAGTTACCCTGAGACTGAACAAATAATTCTTGATAAGCCTCAATATGCAGTAACTCGTGACAATTAGTAATGATCTCTACTTGATTTTAGATTCTCATATTAACATACAAAATAATTCACATGAAAATTACTATGAAAAGTGCTTTTATAAATTTGTATAACAATTTGTTTGCCTTACCTACCACAAAATCTGTGCTCCTATTTTTCAAAATCAGTGTTATAGCTTTAAAATGAATAAAATATTTCATTAACACAATGTTATATTATGACTCACATTACTGAGGATATTTTAATCACTAATCTATTATTTAAACATTTTACTTCATCTGAGAAACTTGAAAAAACCCTGAATAAAATCTCTTCTCACAAACCACTGTTTCTACATAGTGGTTACATGTGTAACCAGCTTACAGGATTGTTCTGCATTCACTTTCAATAAAAATGCTCTTTGCCCAAGAACCTACAGATCTTAACCTTAAAATTTAGACCCCCGTGACTCACACAATATCATTTGATACTTTAAAAAATCTTAATTTAAGCTGCAATATGAGTCTTCTACATCCTGAAATTCTTAAATTTCATACCAGTGTAACTCAGAACAATTACGAAATACGTTTCATTCCATCCATAGAAATACACTGTGCACCTTCTAAACAACACAAACGTACTGGAAAATAAAGCTAAAGCAAGTGCACTCCGCGGATTAAAATACTACTTTCAGAAATACACGTGAGATTAGTAGCGTGTTTCCTCAGCAGACTGTGTTAAATATACACACTGATAAATGCACTTTGAAACAAGGTTATGGATACCTGAGCACTTGAATTTAAGCATGTCACTTCAGCACAAAGTGTTTGCAGCGTTCTAGTTTAAAGAAAAAGAAGAAAGGAGGGTCACTATAGTTAATTTACTCTGTTCTCAACAGTAGGTACTGAGAAAAACCTGGTATATTTAAGAGGAAAGTAAGATATTAGGAATTTACAAAGCATTCTTTATAAGACTGCAAAAACTCAGGGAAAAAAAAAAGAGTAAGAGAGTGCCTGTTTTAACAGTTTATATCGAGGATATTTCTAGGGCAAGAGCAATCTGCAACATTGAGTCACCTTGGAAAAAATTTCAAGAACTTAAAACTGAAACTTTTTTTGTGTTTTTATGGCATGGATTTAGGTTCTAGAAGAAAGGGAATGACAAGGAAGTTTGTCTTTTGTTTTCTTTTTAAATTATCTCTTTCCCTGCATGTGTGAGATTTGCTTTGGTTTAAGTTTTACTACTGAGAGGAATCATCATCATCATCACCATCACCATCATCACCACTATCCATTCCTCAAGCAATGAACAGCTTAAAGAACAGCATGGTGCAAATACAATATAGGCACCCCTGTCCCTCGAAACCTTCTGGATACTTCCATCCAAATTTGTTCCTCACTAATCTGACCAAGGAATCAGGCTTGCTGATATTCTACTGCACCAACTTCATTGTTACTGGAACCTAAATAAGAATTCAACTAACAGCACTCGAAATGGAAGATTAAACATTAACTCTCTGTGATATCTTTGTAGTTGTCAATGGTAAAAATAGAAGAAAGGTATTTAACATATGTGTATATATAAAATGACTACAAAAGATCTATAAATACAGATTTTAACATATCTCCCTAAAGAGATTATCATAAATACCAGTTTTACACAGTCACAGAAAGACTTTCATAGAAACCACAATATTTTTTAAGGGAGATATTACTTGTTCAGTCTTTTATAGACATCAAAAAATCATGATTACTGGTATACAGTAGACACCATAAAAAGTGGGATTTAATACTACAATCGATACTTTAGTATTCAGTAGCACCAATTACAAGAGTCTGTTTTACAAGGACATTACAATATTAAAAGAAAACATGTTTTGCTAACTTTTAACATTTGTTATACTTCTGTTAGAAAGGATAAGGTTATGAAGTTTTACTATTCATTTTAATAATAAAAACATTACTGAGCCAAGTGTCATTAAAAGGTATTTGCTTTTCAAAGCATAAAATTATGAACAAATTAACTTCATTTGCCCCAAACTAATCTTCCTCCCAAAGTGTCACTTTTAGTTAATCTCAATTTTGAATTTCAAGTAGTGCTCATCCAGAGTAATTTGTAGCAACATGCATTTATAATAAGCAAGAATTAAGTTTTTCTGTGACACAACTTAATAGTGGATAAAAGAAGCTAGGCAGTGACTAGACAAAGTACAGTCACCTGCTATTGTTAGCATCTACGTCCATGATGGGTCAGTCATTTAGGTTTTTTTTTTTTAATATATCAGTAACTTTGGATTATACTATCTAAAATATATTAAATATCACTTAGACATACTGAAAATATATAGTATGAAAACTAAATACATCCTGAAACTCCTTTGGTGCATCAAGTGCCTTTAATGCCAAATATGCCTCCTGTTTTCAGCCATATAAATTGAGTCTGTGACTCTCTGGTGCACTCTATTCCTTCCTCAATGACTCCAAGAAACAGATCAGGACAAAATAAATATAAACTTTTCATAGACAGTTAACGGTCATTATCCAAAGCCTACATTTACTCAAACTTTTGAAAGAGCTTCAGAGCATAATTCACATATTAAAAGTTTAAACTACACTGAGACATCATGATGCAGTTTCTACTGTAACAAGTAAATCAGATTCATATTCTTTAAAACGCTTTTTAAAATATAAATCTGACTTTTTTGGTGAGGAGTGAAAACTTAGCTCAGATTCAGGCTCTGGAATTCTCTGACTAGTTGCTGTTTTGTACCTGAAAAAGTTAACTTCTGAGTATTTGAGTATACATTTCTTTCATTTTTGGTATCAGATTTTTTTAAGCAGAATTAAAAAGCAATTTAACTAAAACATTTTTTTTTTCTCCCTACTCTGGGAATCCTTTGTTATGGAGAGAAATGTAGACCCACGAATAAAAATAAAGTAAAATAAACTCTAAATACTGAACACTGCTAACATTTTTAAGCCTACAAAAATAAACTTTAAAATACAACAGAAGTAAGACTTCCACATCTTTTTAGACTTTAGACTATTTACATGGGAGGGGTTATGTATGGAATATGTCCTACAGGTAGTGGCAAGAGTGTGAACCATTTTCATTTAAAAAATTTTCCTCTCTCACTGCTGCTGGCCGTGTGGCTTTGTCCTGTTCCAAAGGTTTCGGGACAGCTCCCAAAACCAGCAATAAAGTAAAGTCCCAGTTAGGCTAAAAGTCTCTTACCTGAATTATGGACATCCGAGTGGCAGGGGTCTCGCTTGCATTAGTCCCTTGTCCCGTGAAGCTGGTGTGGCAGCCCGCGTGCCCCTGGGGAACAGTCAGGTTGTTGGAGGCCGGTTTGAGATACATCACCTCCGACCGGGGCGAGCTGAGGGGCAGCCGGGTCTGGTAGTCGAAGTACATCGGGGAGGTGGCCAGGGAGGGGCTGCTCACCACGTTCATGACGTTCATGGCGTTCCTCTCCTCCACCTCGCTCTGCACCAGCATAATGTCATTTTTGTTGATTTTTTTCTTCTTGCCCTTGCCCCCGCCCAGCTGCGGGTGGCTGTACTCGGCGATGCGGCAGTTGTAGGTGCGAATCTCCTTGTTCTCGCGCTTGCACTTGACGGCAATGGTGATCATGGCCGCTAGGAGAATGATGGAGATAGTGCTCAGAGTCACGATGAGCGGCAGCGACATGTCCCAGTGGTGCTGCTCGCCGTTTACCCGGGGAACCCCTTCGGGCAAGGAGCCGCTCACCGAGCGGATGATGAGCTTGGCCACCGCGGACAGGGTGGGCTTCCCGTGGTCAGTCACCTTCACCACCAGCTCCACCACCGGCGTCACGTCCTCCCAGAAGGGGTGCAGCGTGCGGATCTCGCCGCTGGAGGGATCGATTTCAAACAGGTGGTCGTCGTTTCCGTCTACGATCTCGTAGGTGAGGCGCCCACTCTCGCCGAAGTCACTGTCAAGGGCGCGTACGGTGCTCACCAGGTAGCCCAGGCCGGCGTTGCGCGGCACCTGCAGCTCAGCGGTGTCGTTCTGCAGCGTGGGCAGCACGATCACCGGCGCGTTGTCATTCACGTCTAGCACCGTCACCCTCACAGTTGCGTTGCTCTCCAAGTGCGCGGGCGCCCCCGAGTCCTTAGCAAGCACCTTGAACTCAAAAGCCTTGGTCTGCTCGTAGTTAAAGGAGCGCAGGGCGTAGATGGCCCCGTTGGTGGGGTTCACAGACACATAGGTGTAGATGGACACGTCGCCGATGTGCGAAGGCAGGATGGAGTAGGACACTGTGCCGTTCTGGCCCAGGTCGGGGTCCTGGGCGAGCACTGAGCCCAGGTACTCTCCTGGGATGTTGTTTTCGTGCACCTGCAGCACATAGAGTCCCTTGGTGAAACGAGGGGGGTTGTCGTTCTCGTCCAGAATCTTGACAGCGAACGACTTGGTGGAGTTGAGAGGAGGCGAGCCCCCGTCCCGCGCCACGATTGTCACGTTGTACTCGTCCTGTGTCTCGCGGTCCAGAGGGCGGTCCGTCACCACCGTGTAGAAGTTGTCGTAGTTCTCCTCAAGCTTGAAGGGCACAGAACCTCCGGGCCCTCCCAGGCCGCCGCCGCCGCCCGTCCCCCCTCCGCCGAGTACCCGGCACTGCAGCTGCCCGTTCTTGCCCGAGTCCCGGTCAGTGACCCGCACTAGAGCTATGACGGTGCCGGGCGGGGCGGCCTCGCTCAGCGCCCCCTGGCGCACGGAGACGAAACCGATGGACGGCGCGTTGTCGTTGCGGTCGATGAGCTTGACAGTGACCTTGCAGTGGGCCGGGATGGGGTTGGGCCCCAAGTCTCGGGCCTGTACGTCGATCTCCAGCATCCCATTCTCCTCATAGTCCAGGTTGCCCTTGACACGGATCAGGCCGGTCTTAGGGTCGATGGAGAAGAGCTCTCTTACGCGGTCAGGCACATAGCTGCTGAAGGAGTAGAGTACTTCACCATTGGGACCCTCGTCGGCGTCGGTGGCATTCAGATCAATGACCACGGTGCCCAGTGGGGCATTCTCTGGCAGCTCCACCAAGTAGGAGGGCGCCTCGAAGACCGGGCTGTTGTCGTTAGAGTCTATCACCTTCACGTTGATTTGCACAGTGGCCGACCGCGGCGGCTCGCCGCCGTCCAGGGCGGTCAGCACAAGCGTGTGGTGGTTCTGTTGCTCGCGGTCCAGCGCCTTCTGGATAACCAGCTCTGGGAATTTGGTGCCGTCGCCGCGGGACTTGACGTCCAGCGCGAAGAGCCCATGGTCGTCGCGCGTGAGCAGATAGGTGCGGAGCCCGTTCTCGCCGGCGTCCGGGTCATGTGCGCTGGTGAGAGGGAAGCGGGTGCCCGGCGCCGCGTTCTCCGAGATGTCCATCTCAATCTGGTCCGAGGGGAAGGAGGGGGCGTTGTCGTTGATGTCCTGGATCTCCACCTTGATCATGCAGATTTCCTTGTCGTTGGCGAACACCTCGAGGGACAGCTGGCACTTGGCGTTGTGGCGGCACAGGGACTCACGGTCGATGCGCTGCTTGGTGTAGAGGAGCCCGCTGTCCGCGTCCACGTCCAGCAGGTGCGGTGCTGAGTTCTCCAGCACCCGGTAGCTACCCGACTTGCTTCGCCCGCCGCCGACACCGCCACCGCGCTCTGCGGGCGGAAGCCCCGGCTGCAGTCGAGCATCCTTGCCGATGTTGCCGATCACGGTGCCGGCCCCTTGCTCCTCCGGCACCGAGTAGTTGAGGTTTTTGAGCGTCAGGGCAGGGGCCCATAGGAGGAAACAGCAACAGATGGAAAGGTACATCCCAGACCGGTGGGGTGGGGGCAGGAGCGGCCGGACTGGAGGGGCGAGCGAGTGGGTGCGCGCCAGCCTGGGGCTCGGGCGCAGCGTGCGCGCACGACACGAGCCACAAGTCTGTGGGTCCTTCCTTCCCTCTGCTCCTGGGCTGCGGCACCCGGCGGTCTCCTTATTCCGCTCAAGTTCCCCGAACCTGTTGATCTACAGCATCCGCACTGGGCGAGAAGCGGCGGCGCAGCGAAGCTGCAGGGGCACGGAGCAAGGCGGCGGCTCCCTGCGGCTGGGGGCGAGCCCGGGGCTTTGTCTCTCCCGCCGGGACTTGGGGCGACTCAAAGTTGAGCGATGAGGCCAGCGATGAGGAGGAAATCGCGTCTAGAAGGGATGGTAAAGAATCCGTGGATTTTCCTGGCTCCGCTAGGGCGCTGCAAATCCACTCCCGCGGTAGCCGCCGGAATACTCTTCACATCGGGTGGGGGAGGGAGCGGGGAGGTGTGTCTTCAGGCAGATGCGAAAGTGAAATCCTTACTAGTCTCTCGTCTCCTGCGATGAAATTGATGGGGATGAGGAGCAACGGAGAGGGAGTCAGATATATTTTGAAGCTTCGCTGGAGCCCTGTGAAATGTCTGCTGGCTTCGCGGGCTGTTCGGTTTTCAGGCAGTGTTTTGCTGCATTTAGAGATCTAATCTTGCACTGCTGGCTGAGGCAGAGGCGGCGGCGGACTGCATCTCCCAGCCAAGCGTATTTTCTCTCTCTCTCCTTCCCGAGCAGCCAAAGGGAGGGGAGGAAATGCAGCGCAAAGAACTAGTGTCCCGATTTGTAGTTTCCTCCCTCCACCAGGCTCCTCCCTCTCTTCCTCGGAAAAGGCTCTCCCCCGAAGTCAGGAAAGCCACAGCCAGATCAGCGTTTGCGGTATGAGTCTATTGGGAGGGGGGGATATATAGCTGTATCTCCGCCTCTGTTCGTAGAACACACACTCGGTGATTTCTCTATGCCAAGCCAGTAGCCGCCGCTACCATCCCATCCTCTCCGCGAGAGCAAGGACTTCTCTCGATGCAGTTTAATTCCAGTTTGCTTTTCTTCCCAGGCGAAAGGAAATCAACAGGCAACTCATGGTTGGATGTGCAGATTTGAAGGGGGCAGGGGAGGCGGAATAAAAAGGAAGGGGGAGCCACCCTCCCGGTCCTCGCACACACACTCTCCCTGTCTCTCGCTAGAAGGGAAACAGTCTCTGCATTCACAGGGCTGGGCTGTCAAGTGCCTCTCTTTTCTTTCTATTCAGCATCTCCTTCCAGTGGCCCTGCCTCCCAGTCCTCTTCATCTAGAAAGGAAAACCTTGGCGAGGAATAAAAGTGGTGAATATTTGAAGCGAATAAAGTGCGGGGTTTTCTCTCCCGTCAATTTTTTTTTTCTTTTTTCTTTTTTTTTAATAGTAGGAGTGGGCTGGATGAAAGAAACACATCAAGGTTTGGCGTGATGCATTCTGCAGTCTCGCTCTCAAACAGTCTCTCTGCGCGACTCGCGGAGGGCAGGGGGTGAGGAGCTGCGGCCGCGGGGGTCCAGCCAGGGACGCCCACCCCCGAGAGCTACCTCCGAGGGGATGTTAGGCACAGGTCTGTCTACACGTTATTTCGGGTTCTTGAGGCGCCTCGACATACGGGAATGACACATCCAGAAATGCAGGTGTTCCGATCTGCCCGATGAGTCAGAAGCAGTGGAACGAATCGTATTCACTCTCGCCTCATGGTCCTCCCTTCACAGACATTAGTTGCGGCTTCTTCCTAACGCTTTCTCTGACTCACTCTATAGAAAGAAAAGCCAGATTCATGTTTTGGAGGAAAAGAAAAAGCGAGAGAAAAGGGAGGGAGGGAGGGAAGGAGGAAGGTTTAGCTGAATCCAGCAGCACTTTTACTCTACCTCTTTCTGCCGGGGTCCGAGGGTCTGGAAAACAAGGCGTCTGTTTTGCTAGGTGTATTTATTTATTTATTTACTTATTTTTTTAAAAAAAAAAACCTTTCCTTTTGGTTAGACGTGAGGAACCCCCAAATCTTTCAGAGTCCTGGAAAAAAAAGAGAAAAAATCAGGATTCCAGTGACTGTTCACAGCTTAGCCCCGCATCATAGTTCATGATTTTCCTCTCAATGTTCTCTATTCACAAAGTCCAGCACCGGTGTGCATAGTTAATTGTGCAGTCCGTTGTGGAGGGCTTTTTTTTTTTTTTTTTTTTTTTTTTTTTTTTTTTCCTCCTTTTCTGTCACGGGTGGTCTCTTTTAATCTGGTGCCTGTCAGGATCAGCGCATAGCCTGCGAAAGACGTGCGGATTTCAAAGCAAATAAATCCATCTCCGCAAGCAAAGCATCGGAGGAAATGAAAGGTGAAAATTCAACAGTTGGAGTAGCGTCTCCCCAGCCGCCCTCCGCCGCTGCCGCATCCGCCGGGCTCGCAGTCCCAGCTCTCTCCCCAGCGCCTCTTGCTGACTGACTCTATTCACCTCACGCCGCCGCTTAAACATTGATACTGATTCCCTGCCAGCCAATCCGCGTGAGGAACAAGGCCCTGCCTCCTCGGCCCACGCCCAATAGAAGGCGGAAAAGAGACTGGCGGGGGCGGAGCCAGGAGCCCCAGCTCCTCAGAGTCATTGATTAGATCAGTTAGATGGGAGACCAGCTGGGCTACTCGAGCCCCGCGCTCCGCCTTGGCAGCGGCGCCCAGGGCCTCGTTGCCGGGTCTCCCGAGTCTTTAACTACTGCGAGAAGCTCCTCCACGGTCTTCCTCCAGAAAAAGGAGAATTAAAAGAAAAAAAAAAAAAGTTTGACAGCGATTTAATCTTTTTTTTTTTCCATGTACACAGGAACCGGAATTGCAGCGTGCTTGCAGAATAAAGTAGCTGCGGTCTTCCCGATGGGTTTCTGTACACACACACACACACACACACACACACACACACACACACCGGCACCAAACGTACACCTATGCCAAGAGAGGCGCAGATCTTCTGGCTGCCTGTGAATCCGTCTGAATGTGGTGCAGAGGGATGTGTGTGTGTGTGTGTGTGTGTGTGTGTGTGAACCCGCGTGCGTGGTGTGTGTGTGTGTGTGTGTGTTTCTGGGGGGTGTATTTCAGCGAGTGTGTGTGAATGCGAGGGCGCTCGCGCGCCCGCTTCTGCCGGAGCTGGTGCAAACACACCCGGAGCAATAGCAACCAATATGTAACTTTCTTTATCCTCGGAGAAAAATCAGCTGTCCCCAGGCACCCATGCAAGGAAAGTCACTTGATTATGAAAGTGTTTCAGAAGAAAAGCAGAAGCCCAGTGAAAGAGAGGCCGTGTCTTCCCAGAGGAAAAACTCCTCTCCTTTAAGGAGAAAAGCTCACTGTCAATTCAATCTTTGTAGTTTGTTAAAACTCAAATCTGCCTAAATAATACTTAGGACTCTACCCTTTTCAGTCACCCTCAGCTAAGTCCTGATTTAAGGTAAAGCGGACACCCCACCCAGTACACACACACACACACACACACACACACACACACACTAGTTTTTGGGTTTTGTTGTTCGATCTTGTTACTGAAGTTCTATACGGCAATCTGAATTTTATCTCAACCAAGTTAAGTGTTGATAATCACATTTGCCAAAGCTTCAATGCATAAAAGCTGAGTAGAAAGCGGAAGGCAGATCAGTGAGGCATCTGTTAAGATTCATGTTTGTTAAGTAACACCACCACCACCACCACTACCATCTCCCTCTCTCTCTCTCTCTCTCTCTCCCTCTCTCACACACACACACAAACACACACACACACATAGGCTCCTGATCCATTTACTTTGTCAACTTCAGTTTCTAATCTCAGAGATTCTTTCTTCCCAAACTATTATCACAAACATCCACAAGTGAAGACTGGTTTGCTCCTGATCCTGCAGTTCTGGGAAAGAGTTAAGAAGGAAAAAGGAAATTGAAGTATTGAAATAGAAAAGGTGAGTGTTTTGATTGCTAGAATATTGATCGCAATTCATAAATACTAAAGTTGCCATTTATAAATTGTGAATGACTAACGTACAAGTCTGTTACATGAATCATTCAGGATTCAAAGAAAATCAAATCCAGGCCAATTACAGAAAGTTCTGATGATTGTTGTTGGGATAATTGCTTAAAGATTCAAGTAAAGGAGCTATTTATTTCCTGGAGGATTCAATGAGATAACTTATAGTCTGAGTTTACAGTCTGATCTGGATCCAAAATTCACCACTCCCTTAAGAGATTATCTTTAACAATTTAAAAATCCAAAGAGGAGCTCTTTATAGCTAGACCTTCCAATCCTAAAATGTCTTTGTATTTTCTAAATAGGTAGTTTGTGCATCTACCTTCGCTAAACAGGGAAGCTAGAGCTTTGTAGAAATCTGGGTTGTTTTGCTGAGTGAGTGCCTAAACCTCACCTATGTGAGGTTTGTGAAACCTCACCTTTATATCTCCTTAGGCTTGGTACCTCTGTCCCAGTATGTGTACCTTGGAAGCTGAGGCTTTGATGCTTTAAAAGCAGCAGCTAACTTAAATAAAGAGTAGTAATTACACATTCCTTTATTAATCATTACTTTTTTAATATGACAAACCTATGGCTTTTTTTTTTTTGCATTATATACTAATTCAAGCAAAGTCATAAAATATCCTTACTTGAGGTTTACAATAAGGCAAAAACAAGAGAATGAAAATATTTCAAGGAAAGGGGAATATGGCTTATTGATTATCAATGATTAATTGTGCTATTACACAAATGAGGGGAGAAACACAGTGTCTGGGAAGAGACCCATGATAGGAAATCCTTCCCATAGACCATTTGACCACCACCCTTTTCAGAGTAATTATGTTACACTTCCCCCTAGTGTATAGAAAGAGAATACCAGGCCACAGGGCATCTGCCAAAGGGAGCAAAATGGAAGTATATCAGGTATCTACTTATATTTTATTTAAACTGTAGTATTGAGTTCTGTTATTAAAGACTGACATGTACCCAAACTAACTAATTTTTATTCTTATATCTCATCCCTATTTTATTTTTAAAGGAAATGGAGTCAACTGATATTTTCAATTCTTTTGCTTCCCCTTAGCCAGACACAATTTTTTTTTAAAAGATTTTATTTATTTATTTAAGAGAGAGAGAGAGAGAGAGAGAGAGAGAGAACAAGTAGGCAGAGTGGCAGGCAGAGGGAGAGGGAGAAGCAGGCTCTCCGCTGAGCAGGGAGCCGGATGTGGGGCTCGATCCCAGGACCCTGGGATCATAACCTGAGCCAAAGGCAGCTGCTTAACCGACTGAGCCACCCAGGTGCCCCCAGACACAATTTTTAAAGTTATAATCACTACTAATTTTTACCATCTCATAAATTCTATTTTTTCTCCCCAAATATTTTTGTTTGATATATAGTTATTAAGTAACTTCTTTTTAAGTATGCTTAAAATATTAAGTTCATTTAGTTCAAAGATTTTATTGTATTCTATACCATAGTAGGCAATGATGTATAAGATCTGGTTGAGGAATCTAGAAAAATGTAGTGTTATGCAGAACTAACAGTACCTACAATCTCGCATTTCTCAAGAAGAGACTGCTTGATAATCATGATTTATAATTACAGATGGTAGTCTCAACCTTAAACCGAAATTTTTTTTTTAAAGATTTTATTTATTTATTTGAGAGAGAGAGAATGAGAGAGAGCACATGAGAGGGGGGAGGGTCAAAAGGAGAAGCAGACTCCCCGCCGAGCAGGGAGCCCGATGCGGGACTCAATCCAGGGACTCCAGGATCATGACCTGAGCCGAAGGCAGTCGCTTAACCAACCGAGCCACCCAGGCGCCCCATAAACCGAAATTTAATTATTACTTCTTTATTAAACGTATATTGAACATCCAAAGATGTCATTGATTTCATCAAAACACAATATGTATGCACACTTACTGAGAAAAGGAACTTGGAAAGATATATAATTAATATAGTTATATAATATAAATATTAAAATATTTAATTAATAAATATAAAATTATTTAAATTAATATAAATATAATATGAAATTATTTAATAAGATATGATAGTCCAAGTAAGTTTTAAAATAAATTGATTATTATGTTATAATAGCTACCAACAGAAGCATTATGGTCTACTTTATAGACTAAGAAGGACTGATTAATGCTTCTACATTAAATCAATAGCTTAATGAACATTATTAATACATAATCTTAAGGATGCTTTTTAATGAAATCTCATGATATTTATTTTTATCTTTGAGAGACTCTTTGTATTTCATTATGTACTAGTTGGAGTTGGAGTTCTGAGAATTTATGCCTGCAGTCATAAAGGCAGCACTTACAACATTCTTCAAAAACTTGTCCTGTTTACTGTGTTCTTGAGTTCCGTACAGTACTTAAGAGAAATTTTGATGCTGATATTTTCAACATAACCACTGTTTATATGAATGAAAAATTCCCTCTCTACTGTTACCTTTTCTGTCCTTCTTACCATTATCTCACTGCCTGGTTTCATATATTTTTATTTGTTAATAGAGAATCTTCAAAAATAATTTTAACAGCTAAACTATTTTAGATATAAGTATCAAAAAAGTTTCCATATCACATTTGAATTCTAAAATGAGTAATAGTATTTCATTCACAGCTAGTTCTCTTAGCTTCCGTTGTCTTTTAGAGATACTGTGGCTCACCTCTAACACACAGTTATTGGCCATTTGCTGACTTTTAACCAAAGCTTTCTCTTTTTACAAATGACAAATCTATGCTACTAAAACATCTCTTATTATAATAAAGATGTAAATTAACTATAATTTTTAAGCTTCAGGAGAAATGTTTTGTAATTTAAAAAGTTTTTGAGAACTCAGTCTCTCATACAAAATAAGAAACAAATATAAAATATCTTCATAAATAAACAGTAATTTAAATTGAATATTAATTTTTTCTAACTTTTATTAAAACTACAAAATCTTGCTATTAGAAAAATATTTGCAAAGAAATAAAATATTTTACTTTTCTTCTTTATTATATGTATATGTTGTTATGAAATGATTATACATATACATGTGACTCCTCCCACACATACAAATGAAGTGCATTCCTAGAGAAAGTCAAAAATAAAGTTACAGGATTTACCCTACAAAAACATACAAATTGTATTAATTTGAAACTCACACAAGAAATGAACTAAATTTCCAACCGGTGTTCATGTATTTTACATATATTTCTGAGTATGTTAGTCAAAAGGACATATTCATAAATTAGTCACAAATGATCAACTTTTGAACAGTGGCACATATTTCAGCCATTTATTTTAAGTACTGAGACAAATTTAAAACTTAATTTAACATTTTTATATTTAAATTTGATAACTTAAGGTTATTTGGTGTGGTGTAAATAAATTGTGTCTGAAGTTGTGTGTGGAATACTTGAGAGAGACCACACAGAAACATTATTGTCAGATAAAAAAAATGTTACATCTACTGTATTAGTTAGCATATAATTAAAACGGGGAGTTGGATTACATTGTGAAAAATGTAATCCTGAAAAAACCTATCCTGAGCTTCATAAATTTCAAATGTCATATTCATGTCTTCTCCTGACTTAGCCAGAAAAAAAAAGGTTCAATTAATTATGAAACCTCAACTCTCCTGCCCCGTGAGAAATTACATGCTGGCTCCCCCTTGTGGTCACTTCAACCATAAAGAGAGCCATTCAGGCATTTGTTTTGGAAAATTTCCTTCATTAAGAAAGTTAGGCTTGTTCAATCTTTGTCTACAACTTTTTAAAAGAAATGAAAAGTTTATGAATGAAATAGTTAATTCATATATGTGACTGCTGGATGGTTAAAACAAAATGGCTTAAGCGAGAAGCAAAGATAATAAGTATTTCATGTATGGTGCCGCAACCCCATTGTTTCTTCCAGGGAAGAAAGTTAGGACAATTCTAAATTTGCAAGACCAGCCCTTGGAGGGAACCCGGGCAACTTGATTCAGTAGGTGGCACTCTTTCCTCAGAGTCAGTTTTGCTGTGATGACCTGAAATGTTTCAAAAAGCTTTGTCACTGGAGGTCCTGCCTTTCAGGTGAGGCAAAACCCAAAAGCTTATAATCACTTATTGGTAGAACAGGTCACACATTTCTATCTATTATTCTGAGATATTTAAATGTCCTGTTATATAGCTATCACATAGAGAAGTATGAGAAGAATATGCGGAAAGTACACTGAGCTCTTCAGAAAGCAAATAAGTGCTCTACAAATCCTCTGCATTTTAATTATCATCATAATCATTAACCCTCCCAAGTCTCAGCGACAAGGTCTTACTTGGATAATTATGTTCTACTTATGTAAATTCCTCTTTTCAGTGAGCTAAGCATATTATTTTCTCTTATCTTTAAAATTTGGGAGCAGTTCAATTGAAAACCAAGCTCTTTTAAACAGCTATTGTCCCTCACCCTGGAAGTCACAGGCTTTTGTTTTAGGTAAAACACCTTTGTTTAGTTCTCCCTTACCCCACAGCATGCATAAACAAGTGCATACCCAATAAAATTATTTCTGTTCTTACTCAAGTGATGTTTTAAAAGTATGTTAAATGTTAAATAAAAGGAATCACTGGATTGAATCATCCTGAAAATTACCGTGGCTGGACTGATTCGTGGAGCTATGAAACCTCATTTCTTAGAGGGTCCACAGGTTTCTGAGTCAGTGTCAGCTGTTTCTCAAAAAGAGGAGAGCAAAATATGCAGGAAAAAAAAGGCCATGGTCATTTACAAGTTGCCAATACTAAAAGAAATATAATGATTTATAATATTTTAAATTAAACATTGAAGAAGTCCAACTTTGGTAATAAATGAGTGAAGTTTATTTATCAACAAAACTAGTTATTATAGCATAAGCTTGTTATGTGACAACAACAGATGTACTATGAAAACAAAAAGAATTTAGATACTTGAGTACTTACTTAAATGTTTGTCTGCTCTGGGGCCCCTGGGTGGCACGGGCAAGCATCCAACTCTTGGTTTGGGCTCAGGTCTTGATCTCAGGGTGCTGGGATGGAGCCCTGCTCAGTGCCAAGTCTACTTGAGATTCTCTCTCCCTCTTCCTCTGCCCCTCCTGCTCCTGTTCTCTCTCTCTGTCTCTCAAATAAATAAATAAATCTTAAACATAAGTAAATAAATAAGTAAATAAATAAATATAGGTCAGCTCATCTTAGAAAAACACAAATAAATCCTGAAATATATTGGCTGTACTAATTAGATGAGTTAGGATGATCTATTTTCCCCTTTTGTAAGATTTGATTGGGGCACAGGGATCAGAGAAAAGCCTAAAAAAGAAAGCCTTTAAATTTTACAGTACTGCTCAGCCATTTATATAGATATAAGTTAATAATATTCTGAAGGTATATCAATAACAAATAGTGGCAATTAAAATCTCTTGTGACAAGGATCCTTTCAAGAATCTGCTGAATGCTACAGAATGCCTTTCCAATAAATTTGATGGTGATCTATAAATTCAGTCTGTATAAATATTTTCATGAACACTTGTAGGAATTGTATATACTTGATTAGCATACTCAGGTACAAACACTGAAGTAACCGTTTTGGAAAATTATCAAAAAGTAGCTTTGCTCTGCTGATACTAAATTTTTAGGAGAGGTGAGATGAGCTTGTGTGATGCACTGCACTGTATGAGATATATTTTAATAATTAAAAACTCCATTTTTTTAAAGTAAAAGCTTCCTTTACTATGATCAGAAGCTTCATTTGCAGTGGAAGCTTAATTGACTATAACTAGTGTGATGCAAGTGAATCTCACAACCAGCACGAACTCATTCTACTCTCCTACCTGGAACCAGGAGTGGTGCTTCAGTATTTTATAAAATCTTGACTCCATATACTCAAAGTCCTTCTGCATTTTTGGTTCTTTCCACTCCTATACCTGAGTAAATAAGCAATTTCCATAGTTCTGCATGTTTCTTCCCCTTATTTTGTTTCTCTTTCTATAAGATAGCTGAACAATATAGTATTTTCCTGATTTTCTTGAATTATTTCTATCTTATTGAATTATTTCTACCAAAGTAACTCACTTTGTTGCATTTCTTTCCTCCTATAAAATAGATTTCTCTTCCAACTTTCTCATCCTAATAGGACTACAAATGTAATACAGAACTTCTAGCTCCTACAAATCAAGAAAAATTGAGTAATTTCTCAAGTAACAACAACAAAAAAACACAAAACCCTGTTAAAGTGATATTAGCAATCTACAAAATCGGAAATATAATTCATTCATTCTTGATTTAGCAAATGAGATATACATTTTAGGTTCCAGAATTATAATGGACAAGGCACACAAAGGAAGTCCTTTGTCCCTGATCCAGGATTGTTGGCCAAATTCAGTTGTGTGTGATTATAGGAATGAGGTCCCTATGTCCTTGCTGGTTGTCGTCAGGAGATTTTCTCAACTCCACAAGGCTGTCTGCATTCCTTATCACATTGCCCTCTCCATCTTCAAACTAGCAAAGTTGACTTCTTTTCAAAGTTTGAATCTCTTTGACTTCTCCTTCTGCCATTTTGTTTTGAGCCCAGCCAGAGAAAACTCCCTGGCTTTAAGAGTTCATGTTATTAGATTGGGTCCATTCAGGAAGCTCCGACAAGCTCTCTAAATTAAAGCCTGTAACCTTATTTACATCTGTGAAGTCCCTTTTCCCCATGTTCTGTAATATATTTGCAGATTTCCAGGGATTAGGATGTGGACATCTTCGGAGGGAGCATTTTGCTTACCACAGAGGACGTGGATAAATATATTATGCAACAGATATCTCAAATGTTAATATAAGAAAAATTAACAAAAATGGAACAACACTTAAAATTTTACATTAAACAGCATTTAATAAAAGCAGAGTATGCACTATTAGAATTTTCTTAAAACTTGTGTATATACATTTGTACATAAAAAATAAGGGGGGACATAAACATCAAGCATTTATAAGGCTGTCGTAAGCATTTATATCTGTGTGGTAGGGAGGTGGGTGACTTCTTTAATTTTATAAATTTTCTATTAGGAACACATAATAATCTATGTTAAAAACATATAAATAAACTAATAGTACCATTTCCTCTCACTAACACTTTAATTTCAATCACTTCACTATCTCTCATATAAGCAATATTAATTTCTATGTTTGCTTTTGTCCTTCTTCCCCCCAGGCAAGTCTTTTTATCATAGAGATCACTCAGTTTTCTAAAATGTTAGAGTTCCACAAGAAACAGTTGATTGCTTATAACTGCTTTCTCTTGTTTTTCATTGTCACACTCATTGTAAATAATTTATTCCCCAAGTAGAATAACAGCATCCTTGGTGTATGTCCATGACTAACATTCTTTTTTTATTTTAGTGCATTGCTGGGAAACCAAACAATGCTAAAGAGAAGAATTAATTTATAGGTAAATGAAATAAGAACCCATCAGACTTGGTACACCTTAACATAACATTTCAAAGGGAGAAGATTTATTAGCAAATGAGATATACATTTTAGGTTTTTTATGTGACTTTTATTTATGTGACTTTACTCTTTAGATAAGGCATACAACTTTTATTTCCCACTTTTATTTATGTGACTTTACTCTTTAGATAAGGCATACAAAATTGTTATGTTTCAATATTGCTATGTATGTAAAGTCCAGTATCTGATAGGTTTCTTTAGTGGTTCAATTAGATTAACTCAATATTAATAAAATACTATTTTTCTTATAAAAGTGTGGATTAATTCTTTGAAACTTACAGTTGTCTTCATTTCTGTCCAATTGAATACATTGATCATTCATCCTGATGGGTTCAAGATATTTATGACACAAGAACAAAGTTAATTGGTTTATGTGGACTTAGCATGTTCAATGAAAGCGTTAATAAATAAATTTATTCAACAAAGCATCTATAAATATAATCCTTGTACAAAATAGAGTACATAGGATCATTAGCAGTCTTAATAATACCTAAAATTTTCTGTCAGCCATGATGTGGGGTAGGGGTGGGCTGTTCAGGGTAGGATGTCTCATTAATGGTGTTGAAAATGTTATTGGAAGATTTTGGTTTCATCTGGTCCAGTAGGCAAGTAGGTTAACCTCCAGAGACTAAATTTTACCATCTCAAAAATACTAGTAAAATATTGGATGTTCCACTCTCCCAAATTTGTAGGGACTAGAGGACATTTGGGAAAGATTTGCTGACTCTAAAAAATAGTTGTCATATTATTATAGTACTAGTCCATTTGTAGCTAAATTATGATAAAAATGAGTATAACAAAAATTTAAGAATTATAAGTTTGTTTTAAGAAATACAGAATTGCATTTATTTATAATTACTAATCTCTTGACCATCGTATATGTTATTTGCTCTCAAATATTCCAAATGTTTAGAGGTGTGCTTTCGAGGTTGATACTTTATTTATTAATCTATTAAGTATTTTACATATTTGAAATTAACTTGCTTTTGATTTATATGTTTATCTGACAATACCCAACTAGGTCATATTTTTACTTTTGTTTACTTTTTCATTTGTTTGCTCCTGAATGTGTGGCAGCATAAACACAACTCTAAAGATCACAGATAAGCTCTCAAAATGTTACATGGCATTTTACCCAAACATCTGTCAAGTAAAAGGTTAGAATTTTCACTTCCAGAAGAAAAACATATACCAATTAGCAGCAATATTCTGCTGTGTATTGCATGGTCTGGGGGAGGGCAGGGATTGACATGCTTGTTGATTATATGGAGGGCATTTCTACATGGGGCTTTTTCTGCTGAATGTAAGTTGATTCAAAAGGTAACTTCTGCACATTATTTAGATGGTTATTTGATACATAAACATTTAGCTTCAATATGTATTTGACTTTATACTGGATATATTCTCAAAAATTATCAGTTAATAATAATCTTACATATTCCAAAACACTAGTGGGTAATGCTTTTCTGAATAGATCAAGAGAATTTGCTATCGAAAGTCCCATACTGAATAAAATACTTTTATATATTATAAAAATATAATAATATTTTTAGATGTCATTAAAATTCTTATAGATATCTAATGTCATAAACCTGCTAAAAAGTAGAAATTCTAAAATTTTTTAACAGGAGAGATTTTAATTATTTGGATTAGCACTAAAATATAATTTGGATAATATTCTAAATTTGTGTTTGATATGAAATAATATTTTGTACAAAGGTTATAGTAATATAATGTTTTCAAAATGTAGTTCAGTCATAGTATTTATAAAAGTACCAATACCTATATGCCATGTAAGTGGGGTATGTATGTGATGATATTACTAATCACACTTTTATGTAATTTATTTTTTTCAGTAATGATAAATCAAGCACATCTTTCTATACCAGGACATTATGTTTTTTAATAAATATGTAGAATTTTATTGTGTAGACACATAATCATGTATGCAACTAATTTCCCATCAGTAGGTATATAGATTGCTTCTGATGTTTTATTTATAAAATATTGAAATTGACATAACTATTAGCATATTTTATATATATGTGGAAATATCTTTCACATGAAATTAACTTATAAGAAAGTAATTAGCTATGCCAAAAGAAATACATATTTTAATAACAAATATAGGGCGCCTGGGTGGCTCAGTTGGTTAAGCGACTGCCTTGGCTCAGGTCATGATCCTGGAGTCCCGGGATCGAGTCCCGCATCGGGCTCCCTGCTCAGCGGGGCGTCTGCTTCTCCCCTGACCCTTCCCCCTCTCATGTGCTCTCTCTCTCTCATTCTCTCTCTCAAATAAATAAATAAAATCTTTAAAAAAATAACAAATATAGATATATTCTACTAAAAAGTTAGAGCAACTATATTCTTCATAAATGTCAATGTCACAAGGAAAGGCTTTGGAAATATTTCAGATTAAAGGAGACTAAAGAGACATGACAATTAGTTGTAATACCTGATCCTAGACAGAATTCTGTACTGAATTTTAAAAATGCTATAAAGGACATTATTGGATAAAGTGACAAAATTGAAATACACACAGTTGATTAGACAAAAAAAAAGTATTAATGTTACATTTTAATGCCAGTAACCCTACTGGGGTTATGCAAGGCAATATTCTTATTTTAAGAAAATATACACAACAATATTCAGTAGCAAATGGCCATGGCATATGAAACTTACTTTCAAATGATTATGGAAAAAAATGTGTGTATACACAGATCCGATGTATATGCATGCGTGCTTATGTAGATGCATATATATACAGACACACGCCATTATAGAGAACAGAGAGAAGATGAGAGAGAGATCAAGAAAGCAAATGTGGTAAAGTGTTTGTAAAAGGTAAACCTAGTAAAGGATTTATATGTGTTCTTTGCACTACCATTACACTGCAACTTTTTGGTTAAATGTAAAATTATTTCTAAGTAAAAAGTTATAAAAATCAATAGGTATTCACAAATTGCTCTCACAGAAACAGGACTGTTTTTCTTCCTTTCTTTTTCCTTTCCCTTTTCTTTCAACAGTATTTCCAGCTTTCTCCCCTCTATCTTCTGCTCTCCTTTTTCCTTCCTTCCACTGTCAAAAACCCATCTGGCAAACTCAAATGAGGGAGGCAGCCCTGGGGTAGGAAGGCTTAAGTCAGTTTAGGGGTCCCTGTGGAGGTGCCGCAGCCTGGCAGCAATGGGAGATTGGCTACATTCAAGACGCTTGAGGTGATAGGAGCAATATTTCACACTCCACCAAGGGAGGCACAAATTTGGAAGTGGGTAGAAGTAGTGTGAACTCTGTAATTTAGCAGTCGAACTGGAAATACTTGAATATATTCATGGTTATCAACATACATGCATAGATATAGAAATACATAGAAATGTGTGTGTGCATGTACTTACATACATGTATTTTCTGGCTGTTTCCACTGAAAGAGCCTGGGACAAGTGACACTCCAGTAGCAATGAACTTATCTAGTCTCACATGCTTTTCATATATCACTCTCCAATTAAGGAACCAGGGATCCTTGAAGAAATTGCTGCTTTTGGGCTGAGGTAAAGAAAAGAGTAAAATGAGCCTGAAAAAGCTTGTTTTATAAGAAATTAAAAAGATGATCAAGAAATGAAAGGAATATTGTTAAAACAGCCTGAAAATGTTTCCACAGGCCAAATTGACACATTAGAGTATCAAAATAGTGACAGTGGTAGATTATAACCCATTGAATAAAATAGGAAACTACAAATACTCAATGATACAAATATATAAGTAAGGAGAAGAAAAGTGCTACTTAGCAAGCCAAATAATAAATAGGGAGGAAATAAAGGTGTTGAAGATCAGCATTTGCAATTATCTGAATGATCATTGATTCAAGCAAGGTACATAAATGGATTCTAAAAGTAGTGAATGAAAGTCAGATGAAGATGGAATATGTAAATAATTCCAAGAATTTCACCACAAAAATCGTTATTAATTGTAAAATGGTAATAAGTAACATTACAGCGGAAAAACCTGGCTGATCTATTATCATCAAATGAGTAATGTTACCACCAATAATGGGACAAAGAGACATTGTGTGCTACCCATTGGTATGCAATAAAAAGAAACAGCACCTGTGATATTTCTGCTAAAAACAATTGGGGAAACATTGGAAAAACCTAAAGTGAGAGGCTGTGGTAATCAGAACAATGGCCTCCCCAAAGACTTCCATATCCTAATCCCAGAATCTGTTGGTATGTTTGATGACATGGCAAAGGAGAATTAAGTTTACAAATGGAATTGAGTCTGTTAATTACCTGACCTTGAGATGGAGAGATTACCTTGGATTATTTCAGTGGTACCAATGTAATCATATGTGTCCTTAGAGGTGAAAAAAAAACGAGTCAGAAGAGAGAACCAGGGAGGTGACAGTGTAAGACTTAGTGCAAGGTTGCTGATTTCAAAGATAGAGGAATGGGAACACGAGCCAAAGAATGAGAGCGGTGTTAAGCTCAAAAAGAAAACGGAACAGATTTTCTCCTTGGGCCTCTAGGAAGAAACAGTCAGATTGGCACTTTGGTTTTAACCCAGTGAGACTCATTTGGTTCTGACCTCGGGAACTATAAAGTTTGTGTTGTTTTAAGCCACCAAGCCTGTGGTAATTTGCAACAGCAGCAAGGAACTGATATAAGGGCAATCCAAAAAATGACTGACATGTAATATATATATAATACACAAACATGCCGAATTTGGAAAAATCAAAGAGAAACTGACAGAGTGTTCCCAGTTGAATGACAGCAACACATCACGGGGTGCAATGGTAATTCTGGATTGGATCTTTGACTGCAAAAAACTTTACTGAGAAACCTGGGCTTACTGGATAAAGGTACATGGTAGTTCTTTGCACTCTTCTTGTAATTATTCTTTACATTAGAAACTGTCAAAATAAAATTTATAGAAATAAAGCAGGCCAAATTATAACCTCATCAGGTATTGATTGTTTCCGCATATTTTCCCATTACTGGATATTATAAAGTATTTTTCTTCGTTGCCAAATAGGCAAATGAAAAATTATAATTTGATTATTAGCAATTAATATTTTTACATATAATAGCATACATTTTTAAAAATCAATTGTATACTTGATTTTTAGGAAGCTTGTTTTAGTTTAGCAAAATGTTTGTCTATGTAAGACAGAATACCTTGCTAAAGCAGAAAAACATAACCTAAATCAAATGCTTTGCTTATATACCACTAAATTTATTGAACTAAATACATAAATTTATTGAGTTTAAAGACATGAAATAGGAAAACTTTAAAGAGTTCAAGAGTAGATTGTTTAATTTAATTTAAATATATGCTTAAATGCACTTATTTACTTTTTAAAGCCAAAATGAAGTATTTTTTCCCCCGTAGATATTTAGGGTTGGGGTACCTGGCTGGCTCAGTCTGAAGACCATGCAACTCTTGAACTCGGGGTCATGAGTTGGGTGTAGAGATGACCAAAAATAAATAAACTTAAGAAAAATAGAAAGTTGGGGTTAAGTTGCAGTTGTCTGGGTCTAGTGACCTAGTTTTTATTTTTATTTATATATTTATATTTAGAGGTGAAGAAAATGACAAATATAATACTAACTAGAACTTATATCCTGTCTGGCAGTTTATAAAACACTCTTATACTTACTTTATTCTAATTACACAATACCCTTCTAAAATAGATATGCCAGAAATTATCTTTCTCATTTCTCAAAGAGGAAACTGACTTTCTCAGGGTTTTAGGGATATAAAATGGCAGAGTTAAAACTGTATTTAGTAAGTATGACTATGTTAATATCACCAAAGGATCCATGGTCCTTTGACTCTATTTTATTTATCTTTACTGTGTATTAATAATGTAAAACCATTTGAGTACTGGAATATTTGACAAGACAGCTGAGCTTTGCATTTCAGAGTGAAGGTTCCAAAGTCAGATTTCCTTAGTTCAAATCCTGGTTCCCCCATCTACTTGCTGTACTCTATGCCATTTAAAAAATTCTCTGGGTCTGTGTGTTATTTATGCAGCTAATGAGCTAATAGATGTAAATCCTTGATCCAAGTCTTGACAAGTAATAAGTGTCAAATAAATGTTTTTAATATTACTGTTGCTATGATTTAAGATAAAAGTAAATGGCTTTGATCTTTTTTTTTAAAGATTTTATTTATTTAATTGACAGAGGGAGACACGGTGAGAGAGGAAACACAAGCAAGGGGGTGGGAAAGGGAGAAACAGGCTTACTGCAGGGAGCCTGATGCGGGGATGGATTCCAGGACCTGGGATCATGACCTGAGCCGAAGGCAGATGCCTAAGGACTGAGCCACCCAGGCTCCCCTGTAAGTGGCATTGATGTAATGAAGTAAGTCAAATCAATACCATTGGGAAAAAAAAGTAGCTTGTGATCTGTCAGTGTTAAATCAGCTATTGAATGTAAATCACCTAGCTCAGGACCCTGGGTGGTTTAGTCAATGAGATTTATCTGCATTTGCAAATTGTGGAAGTTAGGCTCAGTTTTCATCATCATCATCATCATCATCATCATCATCATCATCATCATCATTATCATCATCATCATCATCATCTGCTATCATCTTTTAAGGGAAAGGTACATAACATGGCCTAATGCAAAAATGTCAAATCAATACAAGGGAAAAATTTACACATACAGAGTGCTATTTAGATCTCTTCTCTGTCTTCTATTTTCCAAGACAAAAAAACACCCCCCCCCCAAAAAAAACTACAAAGTCCCAATTCCTTTCATTGTTGATGCTAATTTTATCATTTGAGTGATGCTTTTACTCTTAAGCCCAGAAATGTACTTGTTTTTTGTGTACTACCCAGGTTTGTACATAGGTTTAAGCAAATGCTAGATGTTTGACTTTGGGCAAGTTACTTAAACGTTTCTATACTTTCATTTTCTCTGCTATAAAATGGAGATAATAGAAATATCTACTTCAAGGTGGTGTTATGAAGAATCAGTAAATCTGTGTCAAGTGATTATTACACCTGATCTAGTTCAGTTCTGGTGTCATAAGAATCACAACAGGAAGAAGTCTAATATTTTAAAAATTCTGGCATTCAACATGTATTAATAATTAAGAGACTCATTGGAATCCAAAGTGAACAGTAGAAAAAGTGACAAACTATTATTAGTATCATGCCCCACCTCTTCACATAAAGCTCATTTTAAGTAAAGTTGAAACAGATCATCTGACCAAGATGGCCTTACATTTCCTCAGCTTAACTAAACTTCAACAGGCTTCTTCCTGACTCCAGGCCCCTGACCTCTTTTTTCTTAAAGCATTTACTTTAGAAAGCTTGCAATTGCAGTTTCTTTCTTTGCCCCTTTGAGTTGTTATTTTCTACATTCAAAGGGTATCTTTCTCAAGGATTTGTGAACCATATCTTTAAAATGTAATCACCTAGAAAGATAAGGGTCTCCACCATCCAGTTTCTGTGAGAGTTTAGCGTCTAACTTCCACAAGGGACAATGCAAATGCAGAGAAATCATGTTGACCAAACTACCCCAGGAATGTCCTCTAGTTATTTCGCGCTAGCTCACATTGACATTTAAAAACTCTCCTGCCTTTTGTTTCAGTGAAGTTGAGTTCAATCTTTCTCTCCTATTGCAATAATCTTTAATAAAATCTTCATTGCCTATTTAACTAGTCTGGTAGAATTTTTCTTTTATGCATCTGATCACAGAAATTGTCTCCAGAATTAGAGAATTTATTACCTTATTGTGTATAAAATAATTATAGTGGTCTGTTAAATTTTCAGAGAAGAGACTCATCAAAATTCAGTAAGAATTTATATTTATATTTTCATTTTAGGTAGATAGTTATCAGTTTTGACATCATATGCTAAGTACTTGACAGGATTAATTTTGGAATCATTTTATGATATGTCTTTTAACTTGCTTTATTGTTTCAATTATCCTTATGAAGTTAATTTCATTTTTTACTGAAGTGTCAGATCCACAAATTTTAGCAAACTGCTTTACTCATATAAGTCATACATATAAATGACTCAATGTTATAGTTTAAGATGTGTTATGATAATTAATCAAGGACTTAATTCTATTTTAAGATGAAGGTTTGAGAAAGCATTTCTATTTCTTTAGTTATTAGCTTGATCTTAGAATCAAAAATAATTTATGAGACACCAAATTGTTATAAACACAACAGCTTGCTCTTAAAGTTTCAGTTACATTTTATATGGTTTTAATTAATATAATGAAAAATATTCCACTTTTCTTTATATTCTATGTGATAAATATACAAAATGAGTTTTTATTTAAAGTATGGTGAATGATTTAATTGGTAGATTAAATGAAATGATTTACATTAAATGCCACACACAGGGCAATAGTAGACACAGAATGAATGCCTTTGATCTTCCTCTCCTCAACTTTTCTTAAATCCTTCCCTTATTCATTCATTTAGAACAATAGAAATGATTGGAATGATGCAGGTTAGATTAGAATGGTAGATGAAATTAGCATAAGGTTGGTTGGATATGGATAAAAACAATGACCATGTGGGTTGAACTATAATAATAAAACACTGTATTAAAGATTAGTTTGTTAATCAATAATATTAAATCTGGAATGAGCATTGTGTTATTGGATTGCATATGGTTTAGATACTAGTCATCAAAATGGAGAAAAAACATGACAATTAAGTACCTCCTAGAATATGCCAACAAGCCTTTGTCTTTGTGTCCATTTACGATTATACCTATTTTAATGACCTAATTAGAACAACCATTATCTATATTTAAACCTAGGAGAACTATAGCTAAATCTAACACTACGATCACAAAATAAAATAAGTGCAATGGAAAGCAATATATAAAAGAAACCTGAATTTACAATCAGTGATTTCAATATACAATAAAAGACAATATGCCTTCAAACATGAGAAGTATTAAAGAAAAGATGTAGGAATTATAAAAAATTATTTGAGGGACAGTGGGGTGACTCAGTTGATTAAGTGTTTGGCACTTGCTTTTGGCTCAGGTCATGACCTGAGGGTCATGAGATTGAGCCCTGCATGGGGCTCCAGGTTGGTCATGGAGCCTGCTTGAGATTTTCTCTTTCCTTCTCCCTCTGCCCTTCCCCTTCGGCTCTCTTTTAAAAATAATATTCGATTTTGAAATATTTCTAAATATAAGCACAAAAGATGCCATGATGATTTGACCCAAATTTGCATTTTTCTCAGAGTTTTTCTACTGATTTTTTAAGAATGAGGCTACTCTCTTTAATTTCAACTTCAAAACATATAGTTGGTCCAAAATATCCTTATTAGCAGATTTTTATAAATCATAGATAAATTTACTTTACTCTTTCTATTTCTTAGTTAGTATATTATTTAATGAAAAACAAGGCTTCCAATTATAGTTACAAAAAGAGAAACAATATAAAAATATAACTTAGGAACAATTTTCAACTTTTAAGCAAACCATAGTGATTTTATATAATTTGCAGGTGTCATTTTAGATAGACAATATACTATGCACCCAATTACATTCCTTTTTGAGACAACAGTTTGCAATCAGGAGAATGTGTGATGAGGTTTAATCAAAGATTAGAACTTTTTAATTAAAATAGGGCCTTTTGTGACTAGTCATTTGACATTAATTACTGTTTTAGTTGGATTCCTTTTGATTTGTAAAGGGCCCTGAGCACTGCAAAAATTATATCACATCACAGAAATTGTTGATAATTAAAACAAAAGCTTGTCTTCATCAGCCCATCACATACCTTAAAAAGGAACATCATTTTAAATGTTAAATGGCTGCCTTAGATAAACAGACTAGAGGGTTTTAAAGGAAAAATAACAGATGGCATGTCAAGCCAGTTGCTTTCGATGGGCAGTTTAAAAGTTGTTAATTGTAATGATTTATAAACTGTTTTAAAATGTTCAGCCACACTTTTAGGGCTAACTAATGGTAAGAAGTATATGTGGTATTCTAAAACCTCAGCACCCCTATGGGAATCATAAGCCTAATGCCCACCGCCAACTATGAATAGAGGTCATCATTCAACCTTAATGCTAAAACGGAAACTGACCTAAAAGTTCAAATAATTTTTATTTGTGGACCCATGAAGAATGAAATGAAATTTGAAACTATTTTTGTAAGATGATAATTCTAAATCCAGATAGTATATTCACACTAAGAACTACCATTCACCTCTTTGTGATTTGGAGTTTATATGCAAGGATTAATCAAAATAAAAAGATTTGAAAACCAATGAACTAATTTGTTTCAAAAGAATCTGAGAAAAAAGTAAGAATTTATACATGAAAAGGTAATTTAAAAAATAATAATAATGTGCTGTGTTTATGTAAGACTATAGTGATTTAACTTGTATAGACACAGACACTAAATTGTTTTGCCAGATGGAACAAAAGAATCACACATTTCCCTGTGCTGGCTGCTTTATAATGGAGGGCGTTCAATTTTTGTACAATTTGCCTTAGGTTAGGGTTATAGTCTGTGGACAGAGTAAAACTAATTGGCCCGAAAACGGATATCACCCCTGGCCTTGGCTTCATTAGCAGCATGAGCTAACCAACTGAGTTAAATAGACATGGTAGTAATAAAACAGAACTTGAAAAATACATGGTTGTATGAACAAAGGATATACAGTACTGAGAATGGAACATGTGATTAATTTTGCCTTTATTAGACCATGTATAAAAGTTAGTCAGCTAAATTGTGTTTTATACAATTGTACTAAAGAATCTTAAAGATAATAATCTCTCACAACAGTAAAAACTACTTTAATAATATCAATAACTGAGGCCATTTCAGTCTCCATTAAAATAAAAATTATAAAAAAATTTGTAAGAGAAGATACTCTATGTTGTCTATGGATGCATATTTATTTAGACTTTTTATTAGCTAACATTTCAAGTTTAAATTTATGCTCTTTTCGGGGCGCCTGGGTGGCTCAGTTGGTTAAGCAACTGCCTTCGGCTCAGGTCATGATCCTGGAGTCCCGGGATCGAGTCCCACATCGGGCTCCCTGCTCGGCAGGGAGTCTGCTTCTCCCTCTGACCCTCCTCCCTCTCATGCTCTCTGTCTCTCATTCTCTCTCTCTCAAATAAATAAATAAAATCTTAAAAAAAAAATTTATGCTCTTTTCATGTCCAATGGAGACTTACTATGAAAACATCCAAGAGTGGAAATTAATTGCTCATTATAGTGAATAGCTTCGGGGTGTTGAGGAGACTTTATTGACCTCACCCCTCACTTCTCCAGCACTAGGATAAAACAAACTGGCACCACAGTAAAAGACAGCTACAATGCCAAATTGTCCAAGATAACTAGGAAAATGGGCTATGCCATTATGATATGCACAAAATATTATTAAAACCAACTTTATGCCTTGGGTTTTCCTAGCAAGCTGAAGAATTAAAGAAGTGTAAAATTAAGAAACTAGACAGAACTTTACAATTAATGATAATAAATATCATGTATTACTGCTGACTACCAGAAATGTGCATGTGTCATATCATTGAATCCTCCCAACATTTCGATGCATGATTATCCCCATTTTACAAGTGAAAAATTCAGAGAGGTTAGAAAACTTTCCAAGATGACACAGTTAGTAATGACCTGGTTAATATTTAAATCATGGTCATACTTGGAAAACAAATCTAAGATTAAAAACTAAGATTACAAAAAGACTTAAATGCTCTATTTGGTATTTTAATAAGGAAATTCCATTTTTCTTAAATGCGGAGCTATCATGGAAACTATGGAAAACTAAATGTTTGGCAAGAAGAGAAAACATGAGTCAAAACAGTCATTGGAAATGTGTTTTTACATTGAAGTTCCACAAGTACAGACCAAGGATTTTTCATCTGAGTATTTATGTGTGTATTTAATCACATTCTGTCCAGTGTAAATTTTCTGATTGTTCAGCAGACATTTTTAACAAAAAAAGAAAGTCTGGGTTCCACATATACATACAAAAAGATTACTATGATCTGAAAAAGCTTTACAGTGCTACTGTGCCTTCTATTTAATTCTTTCAGTCCTTCAATAAAAAGCTGCTTATTGATACAAAAAAAAAAAAAAAGTACTTTGTTTCAGTACTTCTTGGCCAACCTTAGCCCTTCGGCTCCATTTTGGCTTTTGGTCTAGTACTACAATCAAGTATGTACTCTTTCAAATCTTTCTTTCTCTCTCTCACTCATGTAAACAAAAATGCTTTTGGAAAAACCAAGCCTCCAGTTCTTTAACCTTTAACAAAAAAAATCCCACAACTCAATTTGGTTCAATATAGACCCTGATATGAACGGAATTCTCCATCTTGGGGTCTCACTTCCAGCCTGCTGCCTAGACTCTCCCAGGTCTCATCATTTGTGCAAGTTCCCCTTTGTTTAAACAAAACCAAAGCTTTTATATCAATATCCCTTAAGGTCACATCCCCTTCAATAACTATTTTCAGGAAATTTGTCCTCTTCCTTAATGCTAGAAACACAGTTTGTAGGCCTCCCCAAGGGCCCTTTGTCCTCTAGATTAAGAAGCTAGGAGACGAGAGTAGCAAACTCAACAAAAATGTCTATGCAACAATACCAGGGTGCCTGGGTGGCTCAGTCATTAAGCGTCTGCCTTCGGCTCAGGTCATGGTCCCAGGGTCCTGGGATCAAGCCCCACATCGGGCTCACCGCTTGGCGGGAAGCCTGCTTCTCCCATTCCCGCTCCCCCTGCTTGTGTTCCCTCTCTCACTATGTCTCTATCTGTCAAATAAATAAATAATCTTTAAAAAAAAATACCAGTTCTCTAACTCCTGTTGTCTATAGATAATCTGTAGTTTGATATTTAGTCTTAGTCTCTTTCATTTCTGTTCTAAGTAAAGGGAATGAATAATACCAGAGTTGCTCTATGACAGGAACGATCTTTGGCATGGCATTAATCAGACCAAGTTTGGAGCCTTAAAAAACTTCATCTTGGTGTCATAGTTTACTACTACTAATTCTCTTTTTTTTCCTAATGAAACCAGAAGAATGCTAATCACCTTAAACTTTTTCTTACTTTATCCCCCAACAAATGAACAAAAGCTAAAAGGTAAGAATTACGGAAGTTTCTTTTTTTACAAAAACCTGATTCATACTCCTAAGAAGACATTGATGTTTTAAATTTACAATTGAAGTTAATTCTGTTCCTTGTACCCATAAAAGGCTCAAATTTAAACCATGAGATTTAGCACATCAAACATGAAGGAATTAAAATTACAATTCATGGTTAAAACTATGTTTGGTATTCTTTGCATTGCTTATTTTCCTATAGAATTTAAAAGAAGAAAGAAAGAAGAAATTTTTTCATTCAATGTTTTTTAAACTCAAAAATATATCTTATTAGAACAATTAAATATAAAATCAATAATTATCATAAAAGCTTATTTACAATTAAAGTAATAAATTATTTTTCCCCTAGAAAATGTATTTGGGAAGACTATAAAATTAAAACTATGTTTGGTATTCTTTGCATTGCTTATTTTCCCATAGAAAGCCTATCAGTTAAAATGATGAATTTTAACCTTTTCCATTTCTCCCAGAGAACATTTAATTCATATTCTCCAGGCTTTTGAAACTGGTTCCCCATACTGATGAAGAAGCTATTGTTTTTATAATATTTACTAAGGCCCAGTTATTGAACCTTCGTTAAGGACATTTCATTTGCTTTTAATGTGTAAATCTCTGAGAATCATTTTGGGGAAAAAGGCAAGCAAAAAATATTAATATATGCAGCTAATTGTATGGTTTAATGAATTCAAATTGTCATAATGTATTATATTAAATACAATGCATGTGGTGAATAGGAAATAAAAAGGTCATGACATCTAAGAATAGTAGGAACAAGAACTAGAATACTAATGGATCAAAAATGTCCTGTATAAAATATTCTTTTACTCCAAGTCCTAGTTTTTTTTTCTTTTCAAACTAACTGTTCTCAAAACTATTAAAAAAAGTCAGCAATATGATTTTTCAGTGTTCTATGACTTCAAGTAAGTGTAGGATTATGTTATACATTAAAATATGCTATTTTCAGAAATAATTCATTAAATCATAATGTTCTGAACATTAATTATCTGAAAATGTGCCCAATAAGCTATAATTTAAGAACAATGTCTTGACACTCTTTACAATGACAGACATTCAAACACATTACTCAGAAGATGTTGACTCATCTAACTGAAAGAACCACTACTCAAATGGTTGTCCCAGAATTGTTACCTTACAAGGTATACGTAAACCATTCTAGCTGTGGTTGGTCCACATGACTTATTCTAGTTCCTTCCAATCTAAGGAGGTTGTCACTGAGGAACAAAGAGAAAAACTAAAATCTTTGCTTCATGATCCTTCAGTTGTATGATTTCATAGTTTCCATTGTGTCTTTTAGTGATACAGCACCATGCTACATATATTAATCTTTTCTTTAAAATCACTTCCATAACCTTATTATGGTAATAACTGACTAATTCATATTTATTGCCCTATTCATAAATAGTTCGGTAAATTTTAAGCTCTGAAAGTGAGTTTAGAAATTTTAAATATTCCAACTTACTGTCTGCTCTGATGATGCTCCTTCACTGTGTCCTTTACTGACCTCTCCTCTTGGCATAAGGGTGTGAGCATGGATTCTGGGAGATACTACTTCAGTCAAAACATGGTTTACCACTTATGAACTATGTGATCTTGGATAAGTTACTTAACCTCTCTGTGGCTTGGATTCCTCATCTGTAAAATGTGGATGTTAACAATAGGTAAGTAGCAATTTTTGTTACCCAGTGTATAAAAAGGAAGCCAGATCTCACACAGTTGATATCAAATTCACAGGTTAGCTGAAATCAAATAACTGGTATAAAATTATAAATTTCTGGTTAGTAATTAGTAAGTGGCAAATCCAAGATTTGAAAACCGAATGATTTTTTCCTCCTTGTTATTGGTGAATTATATTTATTAATTTTACAAATGAGTATAAATTCTTCAATGGAACTCTTCCCCCATGTAATATAAACATTAGCTTAGCAAGGAATTAGTTCATATTTAAGTAACATTTAATTTTGATTCAAATTCATTTGTCTCAGCTTTCAGAGCAAGTCACTTAAATCAAGACCCTTTGAAAACTCAGTGGTCTTTAGGAAGTGAGTAGTGGACAAATGCAATGGTTAGTAATAGCAAGAAAAGCTTTCTCCCTCCACTCACTATGCTTGCCATTGTCCTTCCTGGATATGACTGCAGGCAAGGGGCAAATACAGGGGCCACTTGAAGCCTCTTTGATGTGGCCAAATTTTTAGAACCTGCAGAAATAACAGAGCTTCAGGATTTGAATACTTTAGGGATCTCTGAATAACCCTGCACTTAACTTTGCCATTACTTTATCAGGATGGGGAATAATAGTAGGGTTCTAAGTCTCCTCCCTTAATTACCAGACAAGGTCCTTTCCCGATTAGGGTGAGAGAATGGTATAGGCAAGGATTGCTCCGCTCCCCTAATCATGTCCCTCATTCACTGTATCTAGTAGATACTCATGGAAGTTTCTAAAAAGTACAATTGACCCTTGAATGACAAGGGGGTTATGAGTGCTTACCCCCATGTGATAAAAAATTCACATATAACTTTTGACTACCCCCAAATCTAACTACTAATAACCTGTTGACTGGAAGCCTTACTGAAAACATAAACAATCAATTAACATATATTTTGTATGAATCATACTTTATTCTTACAATAAAGCCAGAGGAAAAAAATATTATTAAGAAAATCATAAGGAAGTGAAAATGCATTTACAGTATTTACTGTAATGTTATATTTTTATAAAAATTCTGCATATAAGTGGACCCATGCAATTCCAACCCATGTTGTTCAAGAGTGGACCCTTTCAATTCCAACCCATGAGGTTCAAGAGTCAACTGTAGTGGGCAAGTAGTATCACATTACTATTGAGCATGAAAACTTACCAGAATACTAAGTATTCATATAGTTACTTCAGGGATGTAGACCTTGAATTTAGGGTTGGCATCATTAAAGAGGTTTTTCCTTTACCCCCCCGCCCCCCCCCAAGCCCTAGAGGACTGTAGTCATAGAATTGAGGAAGGATTATATATCTGGCCCATCTTCCATAGGTTTTACTTCTCAGATGGAATTTTGCTTCTCTCAAGGTTATAAAGAATCAGACGGTGAAATAAAACAGTGATCAGATAATACATATTGTGCCTACATGCATTTCTGACTCTGAACTATTTGCTATTCCTTAAGTAAGCATTCTGTTTTCCTATTTTCCTTTTAATTAGAATGCCTTTAGCACCTCACCTCTACCTGTTGAAATCATATTAATTCTTTATATCCCATAAAGTCATCCCTTAATATCCTTTAAGGCCCACTTAAGAAGCCCACATCTATGTAAATCCTCTTTTGAGTCCTTGCAATTGGATGTGATTTCTCCTTTTTTAGACCATTACAGCAATTTATTTATAATTTCTTATGACACATACTGTATTCTGTTTTGTACTGTCAATTCTGTTTAATTGCTGTATCATTCTCCTTTTGAAAAGTATAAAGACCTAGAGGAGAAAAATGGTTTACCCATTTCTGTGTAGCCCACAGTATCTAGTACAATGTTTTGCAAGTAGCATCCCCTCAATAAAAATTGAAATAAATTATCCTATCCTTTTCTTTTTTCTTTTTTTTTTTAAGATTTTATTTATTTATTCATGAGAGACAGAGAGAGAGAGAGAGAGAGAGAGGTAGAGGGAGAAGCAGGCTCCCAAGGAGCAGGGAGCCCGATGTGGGACTCGATCCCAGGACCCCGGGATCATGACCTGAGCCGAAGGCAGACGCTTAACCATCTGAGCCACCCAGGCGCCCTATCCTATCCTTTTCTGATAGCACTTATTACTGTGTTTTGTTCCCTCTAGCAGAATACTCTGTTGGACATTTGAAATTTTGGGAATATGAAATTTCACTTATCTTAGCACACAATAAATACAAGAGAAGAGCTATGCAACTGGTTTCAGCTTGTCCAGATACCACGTCTGAACATCACTTTGTGCAGCTGAGTTAACAACAGACTGAGGAGGAAATGTTTAATAATTGTTGAGCGTAATATGTGAGCCTATAAATTAAGAAAGAAAAGGTATGCGAAGCTTATCATTTACAAATCGTCATAAACATATGGCATCAAATAAATATGAATACATCCAGGATACATAAGTAAATTTGTTTATTTATATAAATATTTTACTTATTTATATATTTATGTATATATAATCTCCAGGATACATTAAAAAAATGAGATATACAGTGATCAGTAAAAGCCATTTTCTAAAATCATGGCTCACATAACCCCTATTTGCAAGTGGGATGTCCTAGTATATTACTTTATTGTCCTAAAATTATTGCTTAATTTTAAGGGACTTCATTTAAGCTTCTTAAAATATGACATGGCAATCATTAGCATAATTTGTATGAATAACAAATAACAATGATGATACTGCAGTTCTTTTAATGAAATAATTCGTTATTTAAGCTGTCTAAGCATTATGCATGACAGCTACCCTATCAACAGAGGAGTTAATTCAATGCACATGGAAGAACAGTTTAAATATTAAGCAATCAATCAATCATTCTCTCATCCTAGTTAATGAAAAGACTATTACTTTGGTTGTTTCTTCTCTGCTGAAAGGATGAAGATAATCAAATTGGAATTTTGTAGAAAATGAGGAGAATTAACATTTATACTCCATATTCACATATGCATATCATAGCTTCGACTTAGAAATAATATTAAATAGATAAATAAGTTTGAAGATTCAAACTTGTAAAAATTATTTTAGCTTTAGTCAGTCTTTGGTAATAATCACTGAAACTGTTAACATATTTTATTAACAGGCAGGCTTCTTTCATGATTAACAAGTGAGTTACTGATTTTTACAAATATTATAAGTAGCAGAGAAATTTTACTGTGTTTTACACCATGAAAGAACAATCTTTGTTACCACTTGATTATGGGCTTATGCTAAGGAAAGACTCTGGATAAAATATAGAACAAATTCATCTGTGTAAGAGTAGGTTATAAAAACCGAGTAGCTAAGCCAAGATCCTTACCGCACTCTTGCAAATATGTAACCAGAGAATACCTGTTGATGGGGAAAGATGTACTTTAAGCGAGTAAAAGCTAAAAAGATTTTCACAAAAAGAGATGGTATGTTGTTATATTCTGGGCCTCCTAAAACTGTCTAAGAATTTGGCAAATAGAAAGTAACAGACTAATAAAGTATTGGACCTCTTGTGAATTGTTGGTGGGCAAGAATTAGAAAGTCTTTTGGAAAGAAGACTTTTCCAAAGAAAGCAACAATCATTCAGGCATTGTCTTATCAAAAAGAGCTTATGAAAGGGGTGCTTGGGTAGCGCAGTTAATTTTCTTGACTCTTGGTTTCAGCTAAGGTGATGATCTCAGGGTTGTGAGGCAGAGCCCTGAGATGGGCTCCATGCTCTCCAGGAGTCTGCTTAAGACTCTCTCTGCCTCTCCTTCTGACCCTCCCACTCATGTTCTCTCTCTCTGAAATAAACAAAGAAACAAATAATTCCAGAGAGAGAGAGACACACACAGAGAGAGGGTGCAAGTTCAGAAGCAGAAGGGAGAGGCAGAGGGAGAGGGAGAAGCAGACTCCCTGGTGAACAGGGAACCCTATGCGGGGCTGGATCCCAGGACCCTGAGTTCATGACCTGAGCCAAAATCAAGAGGCTGCTTAACCAACTGAGTCACCCAGGTGTCCCAATAAATAAATCTTTAATAAAAAAAAGAGAGAGACAAAGCTTATGATGAGCAAATGTATGGGAAATCTTTTCAGTAAAACAACATCTTAGTGTGTATCTTCCTGAAAGTAAGAGTGCTTTCAATTAAGAATTGAAATTGCATTAAAGAATATGTGTATATATAAGACATATACAGAAATTGTAAATAGTGAACATTGATGCTTAATTAACGTGTTAAAATTAGGAACCACTGTAAAGAGTTTATCTCTGAATTCTTATACTGAAAACTTATCATTTAATTTGAAATTAGTATTATAAAAAGGATTGTAAGAAAAATATTCAACAAGATTTAAATAATTAACTACTTAACTAATAACTATTTGAGATCATTGATTTTTATGGAACACAGAAAAGAGATTGTGATCTAGAAAACAGGAAAATGTCACCCAAAATTTCAAAACTAAAAATAAAGTGTACAAAAAAAAATGTTTAAAAGCTCTTTCATTCTATTGAATTGATGAAATATATAAATAGGTGTTCTTCTCAGAGTTTTCACTGGTGGAGCCCCCGGGAGGCTGCATGTGGAAGCAAAATTTCATAACAAAAAAACTGCTTACAGTATATGACTCCAAATATTTCTTTACATTTAATATGGGCTGTTCTTTGGTTTATTGCATCAAAATTTTGTAGGCTATTCTCTCCTCCACAATCCTATATTTCGAACATTCCACAATACAATGCAAACCAATCTGTGTATTTTTAATAGTAAAAATTGAAATTCTAAAGAAAAATGCAGGATTTCATGAAACAATGGAAGCTAGAGAACCGCAACTGCTGGAATCAAATGCAAAGTAATACAAAGCATGTTGGTATTAAAATAATTAACCACCGATGAAGAAAGTTTTACAAAGGATCTTGACAAGATTTATTTTTTTACTTTTAAGTTAATCTCTCAAACTTTATTTTGTGGTTTCTTCATATAAAATTTTGGTCCTTGCTTTAAGTGGATTTACTTTGAGTGAATTTTTTTCTAGAGCTGATTATCCTTAGGTAATGAGGTTTATATTAAAAGAAAATACAGTGCAACCATAACATGCTAAAGAGAAAAGGGCATATGGCAGTTGATCGGATAGTTCCTTGAACATATAAAAAAATAAATTGGATTTGGATTTAGAAAAATGAAACAGAAAAGCAAACAGCACCTGCAAATACCAGAGATAAAGTTTCCTTCCCAAGCAACCCCAGACAAGCTCTAAGTTCAGGGTCAATAAATCCAAAGAGCAGGAGATGAGAAGAAGAAATTGGCTAGGTAATTTATTACAGAACTTTAATTAAAACATCTGAGCCAGGCTGAGCTTTCCTCCTCCCATCCCTGTGTCCTACATAGAAAGCACAGGCAGCAACTGTTGTGGCCTGATTTAAAACTGAGATACACTCTTTAAATTAAGTGACAGATATGCCACAGGAAGTTCCAAATGTTAGTGTCAGGGCCTGAGGAAAAGAAATAACTTCTGAAGGAAAAAATTTAAAAACATTGCAAAACCATCTTTGCCTATTTTTATTAAATTTACTGAACTATTGCAGTCAAAGAGTAAAGTGTTCCCTACCTTGTGAGTGGTGCTATATTGAGACATTTTGCAGGCAAGCATCCTGTCTCACAGGTATCCCCCTGTGTGGAGCCCCTCATCAGCCTTCCTTACTAAGGAAGCCATCTCCTGTGGAAAGAGACCTATAGAACTGAAAAAGAAGGCTGTATCAACTGCTTATATTAAACAACATGGTCTTTTCATAAAAGTGAAACAAAAAGGGACCCCTGGGTGCCTCAGTCTGCTAAGCATCCGACTCTTGATTTCAGCTCAGGTCATGATCTCAGGATTCTGGGATCAACGCCCACATGGGGCTCCGCACTCAATGAGGAATCTGCTTCTCCCTCTCCCTCTGCCCACCCCCTGTCCTGTGTGCACGCTCTCTCTCTCTAAAATAAACAAATAAATCTTTTAAAAAATGAAATAAGGGGTGCCTGGGTGGCTCAGTCGGTTGAACGTCTGCCTTGTACTCAGGTCATGATCTTAGGGTTCTGGGATAGAGCCCCCATCGGGCTCCCTGCTCAGTGGGAAACCCGCTTTTCCCTCTGCCTGCCGCTTCCCCTGCTTGTGCTCTCTCTCTCTGTCAAATAAATAAATAAAATCTTAAAAAAAATAAAAACAGATAAAAAAATTTAAAAAAATGAAATAAAAATACAAAGATTATCAGACACGTATAGAATCACACAGACATGAAAAAGCCACACTGATACCACATTATTCAGGAAGAAAACTTGGAAATAACAATCATAACACTACTTTTTAATAAAGTTCTATGGAGAGATTGTATAGGCTAAAACCTACATTGAAAAATAGACCTAGCTGTAACAAAGTACAGAGCAAAGAGAACAAGTAAAATTTACTTGACTTCTGAAATAGGAAAAAATTAATGAATAAACTGAATAATCTATTACCACGGCTAAAAAACAACTCTTTGATCGAATAAATAGATAATGTTTACTTAGTGGTTATAATAGGTTAGATATTATTCCATAAACCTGATACATTCTTAACTCATACAATTTAACAACAAACCTATGAATTTGAGACTCTTACCATCACCAGGTCACAAATGAGGAAACTGAGGCAGAGAGAAACTAACAAGCATAAGACTATACAGTTGGTAATGAGCAGCCACATTTTTTTTATTTTTTTATTTTATTTTATTTTTACAGTGCTATATTAGTTTCAAGTGTGCAATGTAGTGATTCAACAATTCCGTACATTACCCAGGAGCAGCCACGCTGTGAATCCAGGTGGTCTTATAACAAAACCATACACCTACCAGTTGGGTCTCAATGATCATGAAGACAAAAATAAGAGAATATCTAAATGTTTAGAACCAAATTATAGACTATAAAAATACAAAAGAAGAAAAATATGGAGTTAAAAATACTATATATATTTGACTTGGGTATGTTTAAGATTGAGTTTTCAAAAATTTTATTCTGCTTTTATTCAGTGGTAACTTTTAATATAAAGATATAGCATGAGCAGTTTATCACTTGGGCCAAATAAATCTTTTCTTTGGAACCAATCATACGACCTGGCTCTGCAGTAACTTATAAAAATGCAATGCTGCAAATTCTTTGTATGTATCTTATAATTGAAAATTGACCTGTAAAATATTAATAACAGAGCTACAGCTACAGAGTTGAATGCAGTATTTATATATAATATAAACATAACAAAATCACTTCATATCCTTCTGTACAATTTTCTACCATTATTTTAATTGAAGCAGGTATTAATTAAAAGAGTTGTATGCCTTCTTTTTCTCCTTCTTCTTCTTCTTCTTCTTCTTCTTCTTCTTCTTCTTCTTCTTCTTCTTCTTCTTCTTCTTCTTCTTTTTTTTCCAAGAGAGAGAGCATGTGGACAGGAGGGGCAGAGGGAGAGGGAAAGAGAATCTTAAGCAGGCTTCATGCCTAGAATGGAGCCCCATGCAGGGCTCGATCTCACGACCCTGAGATCATGACCTGACCGAAATCAAGAGTCAGACACTTAGCCAACTGAGTCACCCAGGTGCCCCAAGTTGTATGCCTTCTGAATGTTCATATTTAGACCCCCTGAATTTTACTCGTGTTTTTTTCCTATATTCAGACACAACATCATGTACTAAATATTTATTTTCTTTGTCATATATTCCTTTTATTTTTGAGGATTTTATTTATTTGTTTATTTGAGAGAGAGCACACACACACAAGGGGGGCAGGGACAGAGGGAGAAGCAGGCTCCCCACTGAGGAGGGAGCCCCAATGCCTGGCTTGATCCCAGGATCCCAAGATCATGACCCCAGCTGAAGGCAGACTTTTAACTGACTAAGCAACCCAGGTGCCTCTATTTGTCAAATATTTTATGTATAACTATAATATTCTGATATTTTTCAACATATTGACATTGAAAGATTTTGTCTACTAAAATACTGCAAAGCTCACATGGTATTTATACATGGGAAGAGCTAAATTGCTGGTGCATTTTGGTTCCATTGTGATTTCTTTCTCTATAAATGACTAACACGCTCTCTTCCTACTCTCCCTTTAACTCTCATTCCTTTCCTTCACCCCATCCCCACACCCTAAATTAGGCTAAAATGATGTAATGAAAGCCATGCACGTGAAAAAGTTGGTAGAAAATTTATTAATTAATTAATTAATTATATTCCTGACTTCTTAGGTAAATTATCTCAATTACCTTTACCTCTCCAAATTCAGTGCAAATATCCAAGATGAGGCAGTTCTCATTCTATTTCAGTTGTCAACTGATAATCTGTGATTTCTGAAAAAAAGATGTATCTCTAGTTGAGGGATTAATTGTAGTAATGGAAATAGTAAATATTAAATGGGATAAATTGTTTCAAGAAATCAAAAAATGGTTAGATGATAGAAGGAAAAATGAATCTAATCATTGTTATGGTCACCTACACATTAGACCATGTTCAAAGCTGATTTACACAAAATCATCTGAGAACTGTGACATCTTTTGGTTGTCTTTTATTTTCGGCTCTATTCGTAAATATGCAGTCTGTTTAACTGCCAAAAACCAGACGCTCCTTGCATTTCATGACTTTAAAACTCTAGGATATAAGTAGGATTCTGTCAGGTAAAATAAATGTAGGAATAAACAACAGAATCTACACCTTTTTAGCAGCTACATATTGCCACATTAAGCATTCCAGAGCATTCCTCTCCTCACTCAATAAAGTTGAGTTTAACATACCAAAACCCTTTGACTGCCAGAGGCATTCTAATTGCTCTGCTGCAAATACTTTCAGAATCCTCAGGGGGTCTAATATGGGGTGAGCTCCCCGGTGGTTGATTAATACTTTGTCTCCTCACATCCTGCAAGGCTTACATGGTGTTTATACTAGCCATTCCGCAAAAACAAAACAAAATAAAACAAAACAAAAAAACAATGCAGAATCAGCAGTGAAGTTTTGTTCTGAATTGCGACATCCACTTTACAATAGTGGTAGTGACGTAGCTTCCTAACATTTCAGCAACAAACAGTCTACCATGGGGCACTATTCCATTCACAAGTAAATGAGATTACGTTGTTTTCCAGGCAGTCCATAGCTAGTTTGTGTTGTTTTTGCTGTTGTTTCCTTTGGGAGAGGTAGGAGATTCCCTGGGAGAAGCACTCACTAGAGGGTAACATCTGTACTACCAGCCATATAACCATTTATACAGAGAATTAGAATTCCCCTCTTGTGGTTTGAACATAAACTGTAATTGCAATATGCCTTTAACGGAGCTTTCAACTATATCTTGTTCCAAAAATGAAACTTAATAAGTACGACTCTAAAGTGGCGTGTGTGTGTTGGGTATTTTGTGTTTTAATATAATGTACAGAGATTCGTATGTTGGCATCTTATTGTGCTTGCATCTAAGAAAATCAAGTTAAAAATAGTGAATATACTTTCCTGTCAAAAAGAAAAATTAAGCTTATTTTAGAAAAAGAGCCTCACATACACTATAATAATAATAAATTCCTCATTAGGTATACCAACTCTGTGAAAAGTAAAAGTTTGGTTGGTTTGCTTTTTTGTTTAATTTTTGTTCATTTGTTTTGAGGAAAGAAAAGCTTGTGTGTAGTTTGGAAAGTCTTTGAAGTATTTTCTAAAGACAGGAAGTTTCTGTAATGCCATTACTTTTTGCTGTAGCACCACTCTCCTTGTTAAATCACGTGATTCTCTTAACTTCCTAGCTGCAAAATGGAAGTCATAGTTTTCACAAGAGGAAATTCATACATTTTCACATTAGCTGATCAGTTGAATGGATCATAAAAATACTGTATGTGGACTATTTCATTAGTCAGTTTAGGGTTGCAAAGGGGGTGATTAATTACTTTTTTATTGTGGGAAGAAAACTCTCCCTAAATTTAAAGCATGAAAGATAAAGACTATAGTGTATAAAGATGCCTTAGAAGTTGATAGAAAATGTGTACAAAAATAATAATAATGTGTCATTTATTTAGCACCAGCTAGACTTCAAACACTTTACTTACTTATTCTTTTGTACTGCAATTTATTCAGATAGAGATAAAGAACAAAAAACAAAACAAAATGAAATCCACCGTCTCAATATGGTCTGATGCAGACAGAACCACATAAACAATTGATTTTAACCACTGAAGTAGCGTAGTAGCTGCAAATAAAAAAAAAGTACAGTTGGAGCTGAACCATGATTTGAACCTCAATCTTCTCATGCCAATCCAACTTTAAAAAACTATAATGTGCCAATATTCCATAAAACAAATGAAGTGAAGAATAATATTGTAGCTATTGTTGGATATCATTCGATTTTGGTTTCAAGTATTCCTTAATTAAAGTCTCCTTTTCTTTATCAAGAGAGCTATTTTAACAGAACTACCTCTGCAGGTGGTAAATACACCCCTTCCAGTTTTATAAGACACACTTGATTAAAAATGGTTTTTAATTCTAAGAAGATTTGAACTAATTTAAATTTAGCTAAATAATACAGCTGAATTTATACTAATTTTACTGAAGCTTATCAGGTCCTTGATATAATTCTTACTCTTTGCTCTAGATCCTTAAAAAAAAAAAAAAAAAGATTTCTTTTCTAAGTGTTTACAAGGAAATGTGGTTAACTCAAGAAAAATTTCATAAAATTTTTTCTCACTTTGGTTTCTTAAAATGGAATTTTCCTTTTTTTTTTAGCCTGCTGAGGGGATAATTAACTGATAACTCAGAATGGAATAATTATAATTTGATGGTTTCAAAATATCACCTACAATACCAGCACCATCCTGCCAACATACGTACTCATCCATAGCCTTTTCTGTATTTCCTACAGCAACTATTCTAAATTTTTACTCTGCACATTTTCCTTACTCACCTTGGCACTGAGCAAATAAACAGAGCAAATACAGTGCTCAAAGCTTTAACTTCCTTCAGTGCCCTGAGATCAAATTTATCTGTTTCTGAAATTTTCTTTACATTCCTCTTGCCTCAGCCTCCCTCCTTACCTATTATTTTCTCTTTTGGTTTCTCTTCACTTCCAAACTCTGAAAATAACAAGAACAAAAAGTTTCCATTTCCTCAAATCAATTCACATCTTGACCACAGCTTTTGACTGCCAATCCAGAATTCTATCTCTGCTGAAGTCCCCCACGCAAAGGCTTATCTTAAGTTTTCATTTAATGTGCTCCTGTTAGCTTTTGACATTGCTATGGGTATACCCACTGTATTTGTGAAACTCTCCTCTCCCTAGCATCGTAGGAACTTATCCTTCTATGTTCTTTTATCATGAATATAACTACTTCTCTTAGGGTTCTTAACAGATCTCTCTCCTTCCACACAATAAATTTTGGTGTGTCTCTTAAACATTGGCCAATCTCTTGTTCCAGATGCTGTTCCTGAGTGGAATCATCTTTAGAATCATCCAGTCTTGTGATTTCCAGTCTATGGATGATTGCCATATCTATGTTCTTCCTCTGTTCTGAGATCCATTATCTTCAGTGTATCTCATAGATGAATTGAAATTGACATGACTCAACCTAAATTAAGTAGCTTGTACTTTAAGTCTTACTCTTTCTGTACTGTCTTGGTTAATGATGTCATCATTTACTTAATTTTATAAGTAAAAAATACTGGAGTCAACCTCAGCTGCTTTCTTTCCCTAAATCTCTACTACTTGTCCTACAATCAATCCATCAATATGTACTATTATTTTATCATCTAAATAGATTTTGGGATAGAGCTTAGGTTTGCCATCTAGACATTGTCTAGACATTGACTTCAATTTAGATTTTAGAACATGTAGTCAAGAATAAAGCAAAATAAGAAACATAAACTTGGAAGAAAATCACATGATGCATTTGTCTTTTAAAGAATTAACATGTGGTTAGGGATGCCTGGGTGCTCAAGTCGGTTAAGCGTCTGCCTTCAGCTCAGGTTATGATTCCAGGGTCCTGGGATTGAGTCCCACATCGGGCTCCTTGCCCAGTGGGGAGCCTGCTTCTCCCTCTGTCTGCCGCTCCCCCTGCTTCTCTCTCTCTCTGACAAATAAATAAATAAAACCTTTAAAAAATTAACATGAGGTTAGATAAAATATTTCATTAATCACATAGTCATTATTTTTATGATTTTATATTAATTACAAAGCCATATAATTAAAAAAAGAGTTAAATATTAGAATCCATTTTCAATCCATCTATTTTCATTATTTTTCCTGGATTTTTTTTTTTTTAGTTCAGATTCTCATCACAATGTACCAAATTTCCTAAGTGTTCTACCTGCCTTAGAGATTTTCCATTCTGTTTTTTTCCTCCTGCTTTTTGTTTCTCTTTCATTCAGGTTTAGTTTTCTAAAAGTCAGAATTGTATAATCAACTACACAATACTGAAAATACTCACAGGCACAAAGAAAATTGAGCTTTTGTACTTGATCTATAACTGATTCAATCTTGTAAGTCTTTCTACCTAATATGTAATAAGAAAAAAAAATACCTAGTTTTTAATTCAGTTTTGAAAATTCAGTTTTGTAATAACTTAAGTAGTCTATTTTACATGCTCATTCTTCTTAGGGAAAAAGTGATCCGTCTCTTAAATTTGAGTCATGAAAACCTTTCCATCTTTCCTTTTACCCTGTCACGAATAGGTGTGTCAGAATATGGAAGAGGTATGGTTTAGCTGACTTAGTGGACTCTGCTATTGTGAGTCTAGTAACTCTTGTATGTTTTCTTTCACAGCTTATGCAGTTACTGCTGCTGCCTCCTGATGGACTCAACTCTACCTTAGTTGACACATGTAGATGTCTTAGGGAGTCTGCCATGTTCTTCTTCTGAATCCCAGAATAATCTGCTTGCCAAGCAGTCTTGACTTTGGGGTAAACTTTCCCTTTGAAATAGCAGGCTCCAGGTAGGCTACTGGTCTTGATATCAACTACCTTCTCAGTTTTCTCAGTGGAGCACCAAGAGGTTCTACGGACTATCCAGTCCACCTGGGAACTCAGGCAAGGAAAGTCAAAACTGGATTCTAATCAATCATGATGTGTGCGCCCCCATACTGTGATGAAGCCATCTTCTGAGCTGGTGTGGGGGAATAGACAAGAAGATGATCTCCCCCTGAAGTCCCACACTGTGGAAGAAAGAACCCCTGTTTCTGATACAGCATCCCTTTTTTTCTGAAGGTCTAATGGACATGTTCTAAGCACCTAGATCTGCCTTCTTTATTTTTAATACAATCCTCCAGGAATGAAAGGGGCTAATTTTTTATCTTCTACTTCCTGCCTGACCAGGAATTCCCTTATCTAAAAGTTTATTATCAAGTTTGCCAGTTCAAATTATCATTTGATAAAAAAGAATGATAATGAAATTTAGCTTACTTACTATTTTTGTTACAGAAGGTAATGATTTCCTCTCCTGAGATAATAAATTTCATGGCTTGTGGAGGTGGAAGCCTGCAGAAAAGAATGTTATTTAATGGGTTATAGTGTAAACTCTGACAGTTGGTTTTTCTTTTTTGTAATGCAAGTGCCTGACATAAGCTTTGATTTCCTAGGCATTCACTTCAAAGAGGCATCCACTTCAAAGACAGCTATATCGAATAACACATTGCCAGCCACAGGACTAGATAAAGAGCCAGCCTCCCTGCCCTCTTCCTCCCTCCCCTGACTAACCTTTTTTGTTTTATAGAACTTGGTTGATTCCAATCATTGACCATTTAGTCCCCTTGTTTTTCTCTTCCAGGGCTTCAATTCCCACTTCTAAGTTTTCAATTTACCAATAGTGAACCTGAGAAAACTGAGCTCCCCTCACCCCGACCATCTTATACCCTAATAAAAGCAGAACCCCAGGTTTGTGCTTCTTCTCTCTTTCTCCAGCCGGGAATTCACACTGTGGCCCATTGTGTATCCTCTAGAACTTGTAAAATAATAAAATCTTGTTGTTGTTTCTACAGTTTACTCATAGTTATTGCTGCAGACATCTTGCAGTCATAAGAACCACAAGGGCTGGTCCATCCACAACACTGGTTATGGATAGGCTGAGATCAGCACAAAACAGGGGTAAAGTGAAAGATCGAGTGAATGTTTGCAAATTGTTTTCCACATAATACTTAATAAAATTTGATGATACTTTTTTTACACAGATGTTAAACAGGGCTTGGGAAAATACAGCCCATTTCTTGTTTTTGTAAATAAACTTTTATTACAACAGAAACACATCTATTCATTTACATATTGCATGTGGCTGTTTCACACTACAGTGGTAAAATTGAGTAGTTGTGAATGAGATCACATGTCCCACAAAGCCTAAAATATTTATTATCCAGCCCTTTAAAAAAGTTTGTTGAGCTCATGCCAGCTAGAGATTAAAATTCAAAAAGTCTTTTGTTGTCTGTCTCCAGATGATCAATCCAGAACTATCACTTGTCCACATTCCTAATAATTTTTCATAAAAACTATTTTTTCCCTGAACATGCTATATTCCATCATACCAGCATAATAGTTTCTTTTATTGTGCTTTTTGCCTAAAATATACTTAACTCCCCTCCCTACTTATACTTTGAAGTCTATTCATGTATCACTGGCCTCTGAGAAGTCTTCTCTAAGACTTCCAGGTCTAGTCAGTTGTTTCTTGTTCTGTGCTTTTTTTTCACCCCAGGGATGTCATTTTAAGACTTATCACAATACTTTATCATTCCACAATAATTTATCTCCCTCTGTAGTATGACCTTCTGGTAAATAGAAAGAGTCTAATTTACCTTACCACTTCTTGGTAGGCCCTGGCCCTTGGAGCACAAAATAAACCTTGGGTTAATGAATTAAACATTTTAAAATAATAATGACCTATAATGATATATATTCATTAAAACAAATATTATGTTTTTTTGCTCAACACTGTGTTAATAAACTAATTTACCAAGTAAGTATCAAATGTCCATCATATGTCAGGCATTATATTAAATTTTTTCAAGCTATTTTTTATACAATTAAGGTATTTTATTGATTAATACACGTATTTCTTTGTACTGCTGGAATGTAAAAATTTATCCTGTCCCTAATTCTCATAGTTAAACACATTTCCACATTTCTTTTGATAGATAATTTTAAAGTAATAATAAAAAAAAAATGGTGAAATATAACATTTAAATTAGAGGGTCCTCTTTTCATGATTTTGTTCTGACTTCATTATTCTTCATAAAACTCCTAAGAACACTTAAAAAAAGGCTGAGTTAAGAAAACAACAACAATAAAGGTAGTTTGAGAAATTTCTCTCTATTTTAATTAATGTGAATTAAATAATATTAAGAACACAAATTTTCCCTAAGTCTAAGTGTTGTTTTGTTCTTAATAAATTGAGTTTATCATAAGCAGGCCATAGTTTTACGAAAGTATATATTTTTTCCTAAATGTAGTTATTGAGTGTCTCTTATCTTCCAATATGGTACCCAGTACAGGAGATTTAAAGATAAAATTAAAGCCTAGAGAGATGCATTAAATAGAGTTGTAAACATTGATAGAGTAATAGACCCTCAGATCACAGATAGTCTCCTTACAAACATGTGGATTTGCTAATGTGCTTTAATGAGCTATTGAGTTTTTACACTACAAAGCTCTAGGAGTTTCAAATCTTCCTTATGGCTGTATCATATAAATCAACCACTGATCTTCTAAACCGCACTTAATGTTAATTACTAGAATTGGGTCACCAATAAGCAAAATATTCAGTTCCACTTTGATGACAACTCACTTCAAAGTAATTCTACTAATATTAATGCTGCCCTTCAGAATACTATTTACTATGTAACTGACATACTGAGATAATAATAATTAATAACATTTATTCAGCACTTGCTCTGTGGCTTACATGCCATAACTCAGGTAAATCTTAGTTATATGGTATTCTGTGAGGTATGCAAAATTTTCAAACCTGGGTTTGCAGGGGCCCACCAGGGAAACCTGGTGCCTGGGGTGCCTGCCATGCGGGACTCCTAGAGCTGGCAGACACTGGGGAGAGAAGGGTGGGGTAGAGGGGAGGTACCCTGTGGTTATGTTCATGTGATCGTACTGGAAGCCTGGTGTTGCAGAAGCAGCCTGGACCCCTGGAACCAGTTGACAGAGTGAGCTGGGGGCCTGCTGGGAGCCTGGTGTTATAGGAGGTGCCTGTGGCCATTGGAGTCTTCAGGTACAGGGTAAGATAGAAGACTGGGTTCTTTAGAGTCTGCGGGAAGGCTGGTGCCACAGGATCCACCTTGAGCTACTGAAGTATGCCAAGTGCTAAGATGAGCAGGCCATGGGCTGGAAGAATCCTGTAGGGAGTCACTTAGGCCCACAAGAGTTGGCCTGGCACCGAGGTGGGCCAACTCTGGGATGGCCTGGTGCTGGCTTTGGGGTCTGCAGTGAGGTTGAGCTCACTTTATTCTCCTCCCTCATGGAAGATGTCTCTCTCCACACTGAGCTTGTCCATCTTGAGGGAGGGGTAATGGAGGTAGTGTACATTTATCTTTCCTATCCTCCTCAATGTATTTTTTCTTATTTTTAAGCTTTATCCAGGTGCTCTAATTCCTCACCTATAATTTTTGGCTCTTGTGAAGGTAAATTCATGTGCATATATTGTCCAAAGTCATGTTTTGAGGGGACGGGAAGATGACTAGTAGATACTCCTATGCCACTATTTTGATGGCATCACTCTCACGTTTCAACTTTGGACTTCAGAGTTGATGCTAGAAAGATTTAAGACTTTTGATGTTGTGGGGATGGAATGAACATAGTTTGTGAGAAGGACAAATTTGGGGGCTCAGGGATGAAATGTTATGGACTGAATGTTGGTGTGCCCCCCAAATATATATGGTGAATTCTTAACACCAAGTGTGATGGTATTTGAAGATGTGGCCTTTGGGAGGTAATTAGGTTTATAAGAGGTCAGGAGGATGGGATGCCCATAATGGGATTAATATCCTTATAAAGAGAGGAAGAAATTGGAGCTTGCTCTCTCTACTTTATGAGGACACAGAGAGAAGACAACCATCTGCAAGCCAAGAAGAGGATCCTCACCAGAACCCAAATAATGCTGGCATCTGATCTCAGACTTCTAGCTTCCAGAACTTTGAGAAATAAATTTTCTGTTGTTCAAACCAACTACTCTGTGGTCTTTTGTCATGAAAGCCTGTGCAGACTAAAACATTACACTCCTGCTGGTCTTCAAAATTGCTCTTTAAGCTTCACTCAAGGATAAGTAGACACATATTTATTCTCTCAAATAACAATATGAAAACTAAATAACATAAAATAGAAATGATACTAGCATCCAGAGATAAAGAGATGCTTTGGGAGAAGAAAGATCACAAAGAAGATAAATTTTTGTTAGAAATCTGCTTTTTGTTACTAATAAAATTCAGGAAAATGTGTTTGGAAGGAAGAGGGAGAAGAATAAAGATACAAGAGAAAAATTAGTAAAATAATAAATTGAATTCATAGTTGTCCCCTTGAGAATAAAGGCAAAAGAAAACAGATCAATAATGACAGAGACAAAATAAAGCTTCAGATAACTGAATCTACACCATTGGGTAGGAAAAATGTAAGAGATTAGAAATTTTATTGGAGAAGAGAAGAGAAAGAGAAACCTGAACAGAAACAAAATTTAAAGATACTATGGAAAAAATTAGAATATTCTGCATTAAGATGTTTCTATAAATCAAGACTTACTTTGTGTTAGTTAATTGAGAATCAATCATCAGGTAGAAATATATTGAACTAAAAATATATTCCCACATATTGTCATATAAAAAATAGATCAATCTAAAGAGTTTTGAAGTAAAAATATATAACTGAACAAATAAATACTAGGCAACTTGCTTTTCTTGTAGGGACTGTGGTAGTATTAGGATGGTAAAAAGATTTAAAAATGTAAATGGATTCAACAAGGGTGCTACAATATACTTAACTGTATAAGAAAACATAGATCTTCCTCAATTCCTGGTGGGGTTACATCCCAGTAAATATTGTAAGTTGAAAATGCATTTAATACACCTGACCTACCAATCATCATAGCTTAGCATCATCGACCTTAAATGTGCTCAGAACACTTATATTAACCTACAGTTGGGCAAGATCATCTAACATAAGGCCTATTTTATAATAAAGTGCTGAATATCTCCCGCAATTTATTGAATACTATACTGAAAGTGAAAAACAGAATGATTGTACAGATACAAACAATTGCAAGTGTATTAGCTGTTCACCCTCATGATTGCATGACTGACTGGTAGCTTCAGCTGGGTGCTGCTGCCCCACATCACGAGAGAGCATCGTATCACTGTCACTAGCCCAGGAAAAGATCAAAACTCAAAATCTAAAGTACCATTTCCACTGAAACCACTTTGCTTTCACACCATTATAAAATTTAAAAAATCAGGGGCACCTGGGTGGCCCAGTCGTTAAGCGTCTGCCTTTGATTGAGGCAGGGTCCTGGGATCGAGCCCTGCATCGGGCTCGCTGCTCCATGGGGAGTCTGCTTCTCCCTCTCCCGCTCCCCCTGCTTGTGTTCCTTCTCTCGCTTGCTGTGTTTCTCTCTGTCAAATAAATAAAATCTTAAAAAAAAATTAAAAAATCATAAGTTGAATCACCATAAGTTGGAGACCAGCTGTACTCAAAGATGCAACTGATGAAAACAAGGGCCAAAATTAAGCATTCACAGAGGAGAAATTACGGTATAAAAACAAACAACAAACAAAAATAGGAAAGAGAAAATAATAGTGATAAAATTAAAAATTAATGAATAAGTTAGAATTAAAAATAATTTCATTTATCAACATTAAAATGTAAATTCCTAGTTAATTTGAGGAAAAGAAATAAAACAAAAGTACAAATTTAAAATAAAAATTTTATAGAGTTACAATTGAACTATTTAGTACATATATTTTCAGAAAGCATTTGAAAAATCAGAATAAGTGGAAGATTTTTAGAAAATATAAATAATCAGTAGGTCTTACAGAAGAAGTGGAGAATGAAACTAGACGTATAGCTCTACATATAATAAAATAATTTGTCTAATAATTATAAAACAGAAATCACCAGAGTCAGATAATTTTTAGGGTAAATTCTTTAAATTTTAGGGTAAATTCTTTAAATTTTAAGTTCTTTAAATTTTAAATTCTTTAAATACTTAAAGGTGTTCTAATACATGGACTAGAATACATAATTTCTAAGTCACTTTATAAAAGTAGGAAACCTCTGCTACCAAAACTTCTCAAAACTAGTACAAAAAAAATACTAACCACAAATCTCATGTTTGACTATTAAAGGGAACATCTTAGGGGCACCTGGGTGGCTCAGTCAGTTAAGCTTCCGACTCTTGATTTCGGTTCAGGTCATGATCTCAGGGTCATGTCAGGCCCCATGCATTAAGATTCTCTCTTTCTCTCTGCCTCTGCCTCTCCACCTGCTCTCTCTAAAAGAATAAAAATAAAGTAAAGGGAACAACTTAGTTTTTTATATATATATAAAAATGTATACATGAAACATATATATAAAGCATATATATGTAACATATATATATTAAACAAAACTAGCAAAACAAATGCAGCAATACATAATCAAATAGATGAATTATCAGAAAGGACAATATGATCTGTCTGTTAATGTTTCAATGTATAAACATAATTCATTTCATCATCGGTCAAGGGGAAAAATATAATTATATAGTAGATGATAAAAGTTTGATAGAAATTAAATATATAACATTGATAAAAGTTGTTAATAAAATATGAACAGAAGAATTAGTTTTCATATGTCATAAGGGTATCTATTATCATTCCCATTTAATTTTAAGAAATTTTTCTGCTTTGGCAATAATCTTGAAAAATCATCCGGTGTAATAAGATAAGAAATAAAATAATACAACTACAGTGGGAAAAAAAAGCCTATTGTTCTTTATTTAAAAAAAATCAGATGTTCTATCTAGAAAGGGCAAAACATGGATTCAAATGCCCTTAAGAATAACGATAGATCAGTTAATAGGATAGTTTTAAAATAAGAATTTAGAAATCAATGATTTTCCCCATATTTTCCAATAACTTGTCAGGTAGAGTAATAGAACACGACCCTTTTTTCACAACCAAAAGTGTACATTTAAAAACGATTGATTAGAGTCCATCGTCTCTCATGGTGGATGGGTTAGCCTGGTGATGGGTATTGAGGAGGGCACGTTCTGCATGGAGCACTGGGTGTTATGCACAAACAATGAATCATGGAACACTACATCTAAAACTAATGATGTAATGTATGGGGAAAGCATAACAATAAAAAATAAAAATAAAATAAAAACGATTGATTATCCAGAAATCTAAATCCTAGTAGGATGCAGGCATTGGAAATTTTTTAAATGGGTTTTTCCAAAGATGGTTCACTTTTAAAGTCCCACGTTTGTAATAATGGAAGAATAATGTAATGAAGTGCTCAGTAAATGACACGGATGTGATCCGCTCTGCACAGATGAGCAGGTGGTCAGGTCTTTCAGCTCAGTTCACATAACGACATGGGTGGTGTGGGTTGTAATTAATGGATGGTAAACGGCTCTGTCAGAAGCTACTTCATGTTGCTAAAAAATGTCACCCGTTTTCCAGGGACATAGGTTTTGAATTTTTGACTAGAGAAACTCCAGATTTACAGACTAAAGTAGAAATGTTAAAAACTAAGTTGTAGTTAAGGTGAACAGATCATAAATGCATATTTTCAAAAGTGGTATTATTTATTCTTTGTTGTGATTTTCTGCAGATTCTGTCAGAATAGATTTAGCTGAAAAGTTATTTTGTATCAGACTTAAGGTAGGATTTTTTGGTAAACAAGATGCATTATTGGATTTTTAAATTTTTAATGGAAAGATCAGTGAGTTTAACAAAGTCTGAGTCTTTGTACCACTGGTGGAACATATGCATTATTTCTGTGGAAGTCTATAAATTCTAATTTTTCATGGAACATGCTATATCTTCCATTTTCAAAAGAACCATATTATTTTAAATGGATGCAAAAATGATTGAATAGTGCTAACCTATTTTTTCGTTGAATAGTATGGTTGTATAAGGGAGGGTGGCTCACTGACCCCCCCTCTGCTGCCACAGAGAACAGGCATAAAGATTTTGGGGGGATAATTTACAAGTAAAAAAGTAGTGGAGAATATGCCGTCCTCTGATTTTTCATTCTTTCACAGTATGGAGGGGCATGGAGCTATTTTGTACATGTCATAGCCAAGGTTTCAGAAGAGGGGGGCCAAATTCAGCTGAAAGACTTGGCATAGGACCAGAGCACACCATAGGAAAGAGCAGGAAAAAACACACCCAAACCACATTACACATTTACAAGTTAGCAGCTGAATATGGGCTAGGGAACACCTAGCTTCTCTGTGCCATAGGATCTCTGGTGTGGGAACAGTGCTAGGAATGTGCATAGTGAAAATCAAGACTGCATACCTCAGTTCTGGGACTAGGTCTGCCAAGCAGGAATAGTGAAATAGTTCACCTCATTTTTGGAAGCACTTTAGTAATTTAAGATGCATTGTTACTCCAAAAAGGATTTAGTGGTTGAAAATCAGCCTTGTCTTATATACTATATTAGGTACCATATATTTTTGAGGGGGGATTCCCTTTTTCACTATTTTAATGTGACGCTCTAATGAAATAGGAGGTTGGAAGTCTCGGGAGGCGGTAATTGTACTTCACATATTAGAGGAATGAAAATCATTTGTGGAAAGTGGGCCAACCATGGTGGATTAAAGATAGTCACAACATCTTTGCCACTTTTTTTCGAGGCAGTTGGATCTCCCTTATTCCCCTTGAATCTTGGCTGGCTTGTGACTACTTTGACTGACAGAGTAGAGCAAAAGTGACTCCTTGCCAGTCCAGACTTTAAGAAGCTGGAAGTTTCGGCACGCCTGGGTGGCTCAGTCCTTTCAGTCACCAACTATTGATTTATGGCTCAGGTCATGATCTTGTGGTGTGGGATGGAGTCTTGTGTGTGTGTGTGGGGGGGGGTGGTTCTTGCTCAGCCGGCAGTTGACTTGAGATTCTCTCCCTCTCCCTCTGCCCCTACCCCTGCTCACACACTTTCTCTAAAATAAATAAATATTACAAGAAGAAGAAGAAGAAGAAGAAGAAGAAGAAGAAGCAGCAGCAGCTGGAAGTTTCAGCCTCCATATCCCTTGGACCCTGATATGTCTCTCATGAGGTTCGAAAACCCTGACAAATAAATGATATGAAGAGGCCCAGAAACTAACTAGAGAAGGAGCTTAGCAGCCATCCACGTTGGAATTATGGGTATGTGAATTATTAGGTATGTGTATTAATAGGCGTTGGGTATATAAATAAAACTGTCTTGGAAGCTTCAGACCAGCCCAATCAGAGTCAAATGTCACCAAGTTACCCTAGTCAAATCTATATGGAGCAGAATTTCCCAGCCAAGTCCTGTCCACATTCTTGACACCCCTAAATCATAGAATATGATAAAATGTTTGTCTTTTTAAGTCACTAGGTTTTGGGGTATTTTGTTATACTTTAATTGGTAACCCGCACAAAATTATCTTTTTTTTTTTTTTAAAGATTTTATTTATTTATTTGACAGAGAGAGACATAGCGAGAGCAGGAACACAAGCAGGGGGAGTGGGAGAGGGAGAAGCAGGCTTCCCGCAGAGCAGGGAGCCCGATGTGGGACTTGATCCCAGGACCCTGGGATCATGACCTGAGCTGAAGGCAGACGCTTAACGACTGAGCCACCCAGGCGCCCACAAAATTATCTTTGAATGAATATCTCATTTTTGTGCAATTTCAATAAAATCTCATTTCTTTTAATTGATGGAAATGTCTTACATAAAAACATCATGTGACATCCAAGTAAAAAAAACTCATGTGAAATCCAAATATTGTAAAAGAAAATTAATGAAGAACTACAAGACCGGATAATAAAATGTATTCTACACTTGAAATAATTTAGAAGAGTATGATACTGGTGCTATAAAAGACAACCAGAGCAACAGAATTAAACCAAAAATACAGAAAGTGATTTCATTTTACATAATTGTATTTTATGAAAAATTTGACATTGGTGAATAATTCTTTCATAAAGTATCCTGTATAGCTCTGTACATGTGATAAGCATTTCTAAATTGAATAAAACTGAAACCCAAAAGAACTAGAATAAAATGTGACCAGATATTAGCTTGGAATTTTCATAATTATTTAAAAAGCATATTTATTCATGCATTTGAACTTTCTAAGCTGCAAATTCTTTATGGGCAGAAATCATATTTGTCTTTTGAAATATCTCACAGTGATTATCATAGTTTAATATTTTTCACAAAAAATTTCATATACTCTTCTAAATGTGAATGTTTCTTCCAAAATGTATTAATGTGATGATTTAGTAATAGTCTTGGGTTATATTATTAAAACTTAGACAACTTCCCCTAACTAGTGTGAGAAAAATTTGCATGCAGTCAGTTTTTGCTCCCTAAAAAAATCTTGCTTCCTAGAAATCAAAGTACAGAAAGCTGTTCTTCCAGTTAATACATTGTCATAGGGTAAAAATGTATAGTTTCTCTCCCATGTGCAAGGGCTCATGATATTGTCAATTGACATTTAGCAGCATTTACCTCTTGACTGCCAGTTCTTCATTTTGCATAATACACTTTTTCTTACATAAAATTTGAAACATAGGGAAATTTTCAGTTGGCGTGCCCCTGTGGGATGACAGGGTGATCGACATCTGTGTAAAAGATGCAGACTTATAATGTACAGAGACAGCCACACGTTCACACTCTGACATTTTCCCACACCTCAGACTTACATGCTGAAATGCTGAACAATTACAGAAGAAAAAACAATGCATCGTGGTAAAAAAGTAGCAGAAGAATAGGTAACACTAAGTAGAGTTGCCTCATGGTATTCCATTCACTATAATGACAGTTCTATTCTTTCAGGGTAGGTACCTAAAATTTCAGCTGGTGAACACGGCAATATACGCATTTTGGAAGAAAGTTGTACTTCTAGGCAATATTATAAAACATGGTTTAAATCATAGAGATTGGCTATATAGCATTTCAACCTGAAATTTTTCTTATTTCCCTGACATACTGGAAATACAATTGTATTTTCTCCAAATTTCCACTGCATAATATTCTTTTTTTTTTCTGCATAATATTCTTAGGTGCTGTAATGTGAATGTTAGTTGTCTGAGTTTACATTTTATTAAATTCATGCTAGCATCACTCCTCACACATATAAAAACAAAGATGGGGATGGAGCTGAACACAAACCTCACAGACGTTGAACAATCATTGAAGAAATAAATACTATTGAGCAAAGTGATGGGAGTCAGTTAAATAAAGTGGAAGTATACACAGCAGTTCTAGTTAATATGTAGTAGGGTATTATGGTATATCAGAAATAAGAGGATGTTTAAAAATTATATTTTCTGTGGCTTATTAGTTTCTTAACTGCCACTAATACTAATACTGGAACCCATTCATTCATTTACACAATTAAAAGTATTTATTGAGTATCTGCTATCCATAGTTACTCAATAAATGATAGGTCACAGTTTAGTGAGAACTTAGACCCATTAGACTCATAAGATTTGTATATTCTAATACTATTATTTTATTGATGCTATAAATCAGATATATTTTTTAAAAGGATATAGAAAGATAGCAATAGAGGGATTTAATCTAATTAATCCTCTCTGCAGAGGTTTCCTTGGCAATATTAATGAGCTGGTCTTTAAATGCTGAGCCTTGGGAAAAACTTCAATAGGAATTTATATATGAAATGAAAAGTGTTCCAGAAAAAAACAATATTTAGCATAACTATGCTAAAAAGCAAGGAGCATTGGGTTCAATGCCTTGTGATAAAACTGTAATACAAACTGAAGTCAGGTGATGGAAATCTGGAAATTTCATCTTTAATCTGTATTAAATTTAATTTTTTAGTAGAGGTATGATGCTTTCAGATTTAGGTTTCAGAAAGAAAATGTTGATAAAAACACAATGAATTGTTGGGAAATTATGGGGTCCAGTTATGGAATTACTGTACAATCCAGAACAGAGATAACAAGCATAAAATTTAAAGTACCGGGAACTGGGGTTATGAGAAGGGAAGGATTATTGAGAATGTAAAATATTCAAATTTAAGCAATTGAGAAATTCATGTAACGCTATTAACAAATAAGTGGAACTCAAGTCAGCAGGGGAAAATGCTGAGTTTTCTTTGGGACATATTGAGATTAGGGTAACTGCATATTCTGTGTAATTGGAATATGGAGTCTGGGAGCAAAACCACACATATTTGGAAATCACCTACAAAGACATGAGCATGGAAGCCATGTGACAGAATGAAAGTGATGTGGAAGAGTTTGAGGACTGAGGAGTGAACTTGGACATAGCTAGACTTAACATGTTAGTGGAGAGAGAAGACTTAACTGAAGGAATCAAGCATGGGCTTACGGGGAGTTCGGAGACACACTACAAGATCTGCTCTACAGAGACCAAGAAAGAGGCAAAAGGTGGGCCTTGGTAAGGGGTGGAGGATATCAAACAGGTAAACTCACAGAAGAGCCAGTGGGCTAAACATCAAATAAGTCATCTGGTGATCCTTCAGAACACGTTGAAATGAAAATCAAATGTCAGAAGGTAAAAGAGAAAAGGAGCGAACACGAAGTGACAGAAGTTGATTTTCGATTACTCATTCAAGGAAGCTGGAATTTATGACAACAGGGAAGAGAGTGATAGTGTGATACATAAATTAATCTGAAAATATACTTTCCCAATGAAAGTAAAGCTTGAATCTATTCTTACATCAAGGAAGTAGCTAATGAACATCAATTTAATGCTTGCTTTGATTTATTATAAAATAAAATAAACCTAAATTGACATGTGCTTATTTTAAAGTCTACAACTTGCTCTTACTTTCTTGTTGTTATTTGGACCTGTAGTAAGTGTGGGAAAAAATATAACTCTAGGTTAATCTATATTTTGTAGGTCATAAAAAAAAAACATTATTAAGCTGTTGTGGTAATTTCTTATTTCCTTGAGAAAACACATTGTAATTATGTAATTTGGGTGGGCTGATGGGATGACAACATTGTTTGGTCTATAACTAGGAATAATTGTCCAACTTAGTCTTCATATATCTTTTCATGATAAACATTAATTTGAATTTTATGTAGAGGGACAAAGAGGCTGCTTAATAGTAACTTCATCATCTTGGAATAAGAATAAATCTACTTTTTGTCATTGTTTTTAGCCACTTTGTGGTCTTTTATATTACTTCACAGATGTTATCTATAGCAATATATTTCTCATTACCATATTGAATGGGTTCAACAAAGATACATTCATCCATTGCCACCTCCTAACATTAAAGAGTTTAATGCTGCCTAAAGCCTCCGAGTCACTTGCCAGATACAGAGCAGTGAAGGACAGAATATTTCAATACTGTTCATTGTGTCTTCTTTTTCTGCACTCTGGTTGTATATTTATTTGTAAGGAAGACATTCTTCCATAGTGCATATAATATGAATCACGGAAGAACTAGATGGTCCTGTAGGATTTGTAGTGTGAGGTATCCACCCATGTAATTATGACTTTTCCTTAATGTTATTCCCATTATTCAGAAGATTGCTTTTGTTGGACTGAAAACCACTGGTGCAGTGAAACTTTATATTAGCTTTCTTAGGATTTCTACACCTCAATGCATCCCTGATCTGTAGGTTTAGCTTGTTCTATTGTACTGAAGTATATTTGCCATTCCGTGGCTTCTCACTGTTTTGATCATTTTGAAATATAATGCTTTTCTCCCAGCTAGGACATTTCTTATAATGTTTCATCATCAACATAGTTTCTTGTACTCTCAGAGAAAGTAGGAGGTCTCTATCTTAAATAAATACACACACACACACACACACAGACACACACACACCTGGAACTATAAAATAATTTCTAAAGGAGAGTTAACCGCAGGAGTTTTGTCCAGTGTTTCTGCTGGGTTGTGCAAAGAAGCACCAAGGATAGTATGTAAAGGTCAATATTTGGGGTTTTATATCTTCTCTGTTACAGTGTCACACAAAATTAAGTCTTTAATAATCTCTGTGATATTTTGTAATGAAGAAGATGATGCAATCTGTCTCTTCATAGACTAAGGGGAGCAGAAATTGGTGGAACAAGGTTGAATAATCACCCAATTTTATAATTGGGAAACTTCATTCTGATAATCCTATTGTTACAAAAATGTAAGAATTGGAATCTGCAAGAATTTCAAAGAAATGATTTTTTTTCCCTTTAAAAATGATGATGGTCCTACTTTGTCTTATCTTAACCATGAGCAAATAAAATACCCTCTTTAGAATAATTTTGATTAATTATGGATGACCATTGTTTTAATGTTTGCTCTTGGTAAACATCTGCAAAACATTTATCATCACCTGCTGAACTCAAGGTCTTTAAGGGAAATCCAAACAAGTAAATGTGTTTGATTTGACAGTCTAATTATATTGTAATTAAAGGTTGGGTTTTGGTTGGCTAAACTGTAAATCTCAGGGTGCCCAGGTTGCTCAGTTGGTTAAGCTTCTGCCTTTGGCTCAGGTCATGATCCCGGGGTCCTGGGATTGAGCCCTGTATCGGGCTCCCTGCTCAGCAGGGAGTCTGCTTCTCCCTTTCTTCTCCTCTGCTCCTCATACTGGTGCTCTCTCTCTCTCTCTCTCCCCCTCTCTCTCAAATAAATTTAAAAAATCTTTAAAAAATAAACTGTAAATCTCAGGTAAAAGTAGCATATGGAAAGGAATATAACTTAAGTGAAAGTGCTTTTATTTTCTTAATCTGCACTGGAGAGAATATGTTCTTCATATACAGAAGGTAGCAATTAAATTATCGTAATTGTTCAATTTAAACATGAGAAACTACACTGTAACTTTTATTTTGCTTTATTTATCTTTTTAGTCAATAAATTTATAAATATTTTATTTTCTAAAAATATGATGAACCATGACTAATATTATAGGTATAAAATATGTGTTATAAATTCTTTTTTTAAAGATTTTTATTTATTTATCTGAGAGAGACAGAGCATGAGCAAGGGTGGGAGGGGCAGAAAGAGAGGGAGAAGCAGACTCCCCACTGAACAGGGACCCCCCAACACAAGGCTCAGATCCCAGGACTCTGGGATCATGACCTGAGCTGAAGGAAGACACCTAACAGACTGAACCACCCATCCCCCTGCATTATAAATTCTTTATAAGAAATAAGTAGTTATGGGGCACCTGGTTAGCTCAGTTGCTTAAGTGTCTGCCCTGGCTTAGGTCATGATCCTGGGGTCCTGGGATCAAGCCCTGAGTTGGGAGTCTGGCCCCCAGCTCAGCAGGGAGTCTGCTTCTCTCTTTCCTTCTGTCTGCCGCTCCCCCTACTTGTACTTTTTTTTTTTTAAAGAAAGAAGTAGTTAAAAAATGAAGGATGTACACTTTTGTATATCTGAAATATTTCATCATTATCATCATAAAGAAGTGAAAGAAAAAAGCTATAGAAGAAGAATTCAAATGAACATCATACTTATTTATAGGAACAGTATTATAAAGGCAAAATGTTTATAGGAATTTAGAGTTGAAAGAGAAAATCACTAGGAACCAGCATGTGTTTTATAAAAATGAATCACATTTATAATATTTCATTGTTTAGGATGTTCTCATCAGTATTTCTTACCATACCTTGCATGTAACAAATCCTTTTCATTTTGGTGAATTTTTATCATATTAAGGGTTGATGATTCCAAAGAAGATAATAGACACATTTTATTGTGATTTTAGATGTGTCTTTGATAATAACATGTTGAATATTTGTTCATGTTTATCAAATATTTGTAGATCCTTTTTGGTGATATGCTGTCTCATATTTATCTATTTACAAATTGGATTTTACTGATATATGTAAAATTTAGATGGAATTTTTATATTATACAGGAATTGACCCTCTTCCCTGCTGTTTTTACTGTGAATATTTTTTCTTACTTTCTTTCTTTTATTTACTGTGAATATTTTCTGAATTTTGTTTGCCTTTTTAGTTTGGTTTGATTGTTTTAAATTAGGTAATGGTAAAACCTGCCAATATTTTTCTTTCTGATATTTTCTATCAGCTCAAAAAATTTAAGTCCTTTTTCCATTCACAATTTATAAAAATGTAATTTCATTTTTAGTTTTTTTTTCTTTTTTAGCACAATTCTTTTTTAAAAAATTTTAAAAGATTTTATTTATTCATTTGAGAGAGAGAGACAGAAAGAGCACAAGCAGGGGGGCGGCAGGCAGAGGGAGAAGGAGAAACAGGCTCCCCACTGAGCAGGGAGCCAGACATAGGACTCGATCCCAGGACTCCAAGATCATGACCTGAGCCAAAGGCTGTTGCTCAACCATCTGAGCCACCCAGGCAGATGCTCAACCATCTGAGCCACCCAGGAACCCCCTTTTTTAGCTTAATTCTTACCAAGTGTTGCTGATTATAGCTCTTGGTTAGGTCAAGTGCCTTTACAATAGTTCTACTGCGTCTGAGGGGGATACATTCTAAGATCTTCAGTGGATGCCTGAATTTGCAGATAGTACGAAACCCTATATATACTATGTTTTTTCACATATAAACATTACTTATTAAAATTTAGTTTATAAATTAGGCACATTAAAATTAACAACAAAAACTAAATATGGTAGAACAATTATAACAACACACTGTAGTAAAAGTTATTTGAATGTAGTCCCTCTCTCTCTCAAAATATCCTACTGTACCGTACTCACTCTACCTCTTGTGATGATGTAAGATAATAAAACCCCTATGTGATGAGATGAAGTGAGGTGAATGATGTCGGCACTGGGACATTGCATTAGGCTGCTATTAAACTTCTGACCACTCACCACAAAGAGGATCACTTGCTTCTGGCGGTGGTTGACCATAGGTAACTGAAACCATAGAAAGCAAAACCACAGGTAAGGAGGGGTGGGCACTGCTCTACTTCTCTCCTTCCTTTCGGCCACTAAAGCAGTTTAAACTATTTCATTTACCCCATTCTTCTCTCAGGCTCCAGTTTTGCCTCTTTCGGTCCATTCTCAATTAGCTTCAAACGAATTGATCTGCTCATTTTACCTTGATCCTTAAAAGTCTTTCCTGGTTTTCTAGTGCATAAGCAAATTCCATTTCATGTCCTTTTATAGTTGTCCAACTTTGTAACTGTTTCCCAGCAATTCTCTGCTTGCACATTTCTTTTCACCCAAATAGAATGTCTTTTACTTTCACGAATGCAATAAACTCTCTTTTGTGGCTTTTTTACACCTTCTTCCTGATATTTTTCTTTTTCATATTTACCTTGACCTCTTATCCACATTAGTTCTTATTCAATTCATTCAACCAATATTCATTCAGGGCTATTTTGATCAAAATAGAATTAGTGTCTAAACTTCAGAACTTATATTCTACCTGTGGAGGCAAAGTAATAAAGAAGGAAAGAAAGAAGGACACACATGTGGATACATAATTATAATTTATGACAAATTTTATGAAAAATAGGATCCATTGAAATATAATTAGGAAGGGTAAATAATTTTTATTAGAAGAAGGAAAAAAACAGCATCTGAAAAAGTTATCAGCTAAATTTAGAATTGAGGGATTAGTAGGAGTTAACCAGGATAAAAGTAGAGATAGAGTATGCCTGTGATTCAACTAATCCTTCAGATATCGCTATTTCTAGGAAACTCTGTAACTGTCTAAGTGGCTTAAGCTCTGTGCTCATAGAAAACCTCATCTTTCCTTATCATTGCTGGTTCTTATCATAGGCGGTTATTAAATAATAACAGCAATGGGCTCGTCTGTGTGACTCATGGATTTACTACTTTTTTTTTTTTTTCTATTTCTGGCTAAAGCTGCCACACTGTGAGGTCTGATAATATATATATATTCATATCAACTCACACCAGGAAGCCTATCACATTCTCATGGAAACCTATTTCAGAACCATATACTTGTGTATAATAACAGGGTAATATGTATTGAATTCTGATAGGCTCAACTGGCAACAGTCACTGATTTCTTTCCCTGAAAACACCTAACCATAAGCCTTCCAAACTTGCATCTTTGCATAGTTTGAAAGTCTCGTTACCATCCATAACATTTAATACGGAAGCATTATGCAGATGACCTTCCTGAGTTCTGAATGGTTATAAGCAAGCTTCCCTATTTATCACTGATCACTACTAAAGGCCAGAGACATCATGTTCCCTGTGTTCACTGTGACTCCTGGCTAGCCCCCTGCTGATCTAGTGCTGAAAGGATATATTTATACCACACTAATAAAGGTTTGGTTATACAGGTATAATATTTCATAAAGCCACCCTGAACTCCCTGCTGCAAGCATCTTCTGATATTGCATTTGCTGTTTTCTGGGTCTAGCTTGCTTTTCGTCCCAAAATATGAATAGCTCAATCCATCACTGTATTCAAGTGTCTGCTTAAATGTCACCTCTTCAATGAGGCTTTGCCTGACCAAACTGTTTTCTGCGGTACTCTCTGTCACCATTCGTTCCCTTTATTTTTCTTTATAGCAGTAATCCTAACACTCCAAAGTTGATAGGATAAGGTCAATAGGTAAAGATCAGCATCTTTTTATACCTGCTGCTCATCCCTTGATGAAGATATTATGTTCTACATGCTTAATTCAGAAAACACTGTCATGTGTCCAATGAGAGTTTCAACTTTGCCTCCCTTGGATTCATAATGACCTTAAAAAGTCGTTTATTATGTCTCTCCTAAGTCCTTTCAAACACAATATTGTCCACATTCAGTGCCTCTAAATAGTTCATTTCCCAACTGTTAGAAGATGATGCCTTCCACCAGATGACCCAGAGCACTTTCTCTGATATAGTGACCCTACTGGCCAAGTGAAGACTATTTCTCCTATTCTTCTCCATAATAGAATGCCTGCTAGTCCTCATTTCCTTAAATCTAACTCTGACTTTTGACTGGCAATTCAAAGTTTCCTGTATTTGGGGACCAGTACATTACTCTATCTTTGTTCAGTATTTTTTAATTGACATGAATTCTAATATTCCAGAGTTTTTAAGCATTGCCACAATCAGAAATGCATACAGACTCTCAGAAGAGAATATAGCACCATAAACTAATGTTTCCTTAAAATGGTCTCTTAAATCATTGATCACAGGCCTGTAGGTCTCCTGGATTGTTTTTAAATGTCTTTCAAATATCTCATGCTGTTCTTCTCACTTCTCATTCCAGAAGACAGAACATTTTGTTCCTAGTACACAGCTTTTCCTTCATCATCCCTTTTTATTTCTCTGGCATCAGTGAATTTTCAAAATCAAAACTTTCGAAACTTGGAGCTCTGGTGTCTCTTTTCCAGTCTTTTGACTGTGACTTCTGTAATCCTCTCTAAAAACTTCTTTATTTCTGATAGTTTGAGTGAGCAAATGGCATATACAGGAGTAAGTAGACGACTGCTCTCTTGTCTGTTTTGAATTCAAGCAGGTTTAGAGTTAAGGCTTACTTTTGACTCTCAACTTCCTTCTGAAACTTTGTGGTCATCACAAGATTAGCAAGATATACATAACTATTAGCAATTTGGCCAAAAGGGCAATGTGGGGATGCAGGGGAAATCAATCATTAGTAAAATTAAGGACTGAAATTTATTGTTACTTGAAGTCCATTGCCAAGGACGGCTTTCTTCTCCTTCTTCTTCTTCTTCTTCTTTTTTTTTTTTTTTTTATGAATATGTTCAACAACAGCGATCTCTCTAGCCTTGAAGAGATAGGCCATAAAATGGGCAGTTCTATTGGATGTACCTCAGTTTCATTGACTGGAATTGACCCAATTGTTTACTGGGATTTGGCTGACTTTTGCCAAAGTCTGCAGTCATATTTCCTAAAAGCCACACAGAATGACTACATTTTCTTCAAAACTCAGTTGATATGCCATCAGGCAAGATCAATCTCAGCAAATCTGCTATTAACCCAAAAAAATCTTGAAAATATCCAATTCCAGTTGTTACTAATGCATCTATAAGACATTATAGCTCAGATGTAAGATGCTCTTTCAGTCATCCTATGCTGTTGTTATTGTTGTATGTAGTCTGTATATGTGTGTACATGTGTGTGCCTCTGTGTGTGTGTGTGTATGAGAGAGAGAGGGAGAGAGAGAAACACACCATTTTTTGTTTCTTAATACTCTTATTTTTTTCTTCTTTCATTACAGTAAATTTTAAAAATAGAAAGAATCCCAGGTGGAAGTATTAAGTTCTTGGCTCTTGAGTAGTTTAGGCTGGTGAACCCGCATGAGCCCATTAGCATTCTTTTTCCTTGCATGGTAAGACTCAAGTCATTCTACATCATCACCACTGACTGAATTTTCCTTTATTCTATGTAAAACTTAATTTTATAGGAATAGATTTTCAAAAAAGGGAGTTTTGCACCTTTCCTCTATTTGTCCATACAGTAGAAACTTTTTCTTTCTCAAAAATTTCTATTCTACCAGATACTTGTTCAGAGCCAAGGAGTCAGTCAAGGTCTCTGCTTCTACTCAGTCCTTAACTTCTGGATAAGGCCTTCTATACTACAAAAATCCATCTAGTCATTGTAGTTGCTGAGGAATTCCTATCCTGTACCTTCCTTTAAAGGTAACTCCAAGTTCTTCCTTTTGGCCACCCTTGTGTTCTGTCTCCCTTTGTCCCTGCTCCTTACCTTTCCCCCCAATCCTGAAAGATGATTATATGACTGCATCAAGCATGACTTCAATGATTGTTCTCCAGAGCCCCATGTGGGAAGAGCCATACTGTGATGTCAACTTGAATCCTCTCTTCAGTTTGACCATCTAATTATTTCCTGCTCCTCAAGGAATAATCAGGTTTACAAAATTATTTTTAACTAAAAAAATATTTCAAATGTATAGAAAAACAGAAAAAATGTAAGATGCACTTGTATAAATTTTTCAAATTGTTACATATCAATGCAGGTACTCTTCTCCATGAGTTCTCTTCTCTTGCAATGGCCTGTAAAACATTTTCTAATGGGATCATGTTATTATGGTCACACAATTTCATAGGCAAAAATAAGTCTCACACTTGTTATTGAACATCCATTTCTGGACCCTCCAAGCTTCCAAAACTATCACCAGAATGAAACCTCCATGAGATAGCAAATGCATGTCTGGGGTGAAAAAGGCGGTAAATACTAGGTAAGTGAATGAGATAGAACCACGTCTATCTCTTCCTACTTTCTCTCCCACTTTTGGTACTATTTTTTTTTTAAATTATCTTGTTTAATTATCATCACTATTCTATGTGTTAAGTGTCAGTATTATTCCCATCTTCAGAGGCATAAATCTAGACTTAGAATGACTTGCTAAGTTCATATACTAACAAGCATTTTGAAAATAGCAAGTTTCAAATAGCATGTGACTGATTTGGGGGCCTGGGTTCCTATTATATACTACCCTACCACTGACATTTGCATACAATGTACTATTTGATTTTCACAGAATCTGTATGGTATCATCAGCACCATTTTATATATAAAGAAAAGCAAGTCTGAAAGGTTAAGTGACTAGTTTAGGTTCACAACAAAGTGGTCGTTGGGTTTTGTTTCTAAATCTGTTCTGTTTCTACTTATACCATGCTGCCTGAGTTGGTAATGGGCCCATCAAGAAGTGGTTAAGCCCTGTTTAGTCCAGGTAAATAAATTCTGTCAACTCAATATTACACCTCTGTTCATCCCATTTGAGTATGAGAATGAGCAGATGATGGGAGTTTGTTCTCTTCTAGGTAATATGATGTAGGGAAATGAGACTAGAAGAAACTTATCATATTGAAAGCAGCACAGAGTGCCTAGCAGAGAACCCTACACAAGGCTTCATTTACCAGATGGGAGGAAGAGTATTGATGAAAAGAAGGCAGAAGAAAGAGGAACTGTTTGGTATGTGTGGAGAAAATTATAGAAGAGGAGGAGAAACTTAAAGGGATTGAAAATAGTTAAGGGGATCTACTAAATACTAGAGAGCACAGAAGTTGCTTTGACTTCAGCTCAATAAAGAATGGAAACTATACACTCAGAATAGAACTGTCCTAAATTATTGCAAAATTACCCCTTCCACTCTGCATTACAGAGCCAAACTCTTTGTGTATTTTATTCTATGTTGAAATGATTTTTTTGATTGTAAAATTTTTTCAGAGTGCTTATTTTTAAAATATCTTCTTTATGACCTAGGAGTAATGTCTAGGCAGATCTTATGTCTAAGAAGAAAATCTGCCTGGTAGGACTGTACCTATATCTGTAGATGCTTGATAAATGCTAACTGATGATGTTAATCCAAACTTTGATCATATTTTGATGGTTATGTAATTTGGAATTTTGTTTTAACACTGTTCATGCTTCTGGTTGCTTATCAAGGGACCTTGTGAATAAAAGAACACTAGAAGATCAACTAAGCACCAAAAGCTATAGGTAAAGCTGGAACATATAAGAAAAGATCTGCACCCTAAGATTTTAGAGTACATTTACTTTTATTTTCCATTACACAAAAATATATTAAAATAAACTGCTTTCTTTTTAAAAAACACTAGAGTTTGAGCCAAATTATATCTATGTACATATATATCAGAATAGAATATTATGATTCATTAGTTAGTGGATTCCAAGTAGTTTTTTTTTTTTTTAAAGATTTTGTTTGCACTGCTTGTCATAAAATCAGAAATGATACAGCCAGACACGAAGAGAATGTGCTAAATTATTTTATTTGATTTCATTTGAATAGAAGATAAGATTTCTTTAATTCTTTTTAAAATCAAAGACAGAATAAACATAGATTATGGAGTCTCAATTTGGTAATACTTCCTCTGCTTGTACATTCTACTAAAAGTATTGGCTAATTATATTTTACATGAAATAAGAACATAATTTCCAATGTTTTGACAAGCAACAAATTGCACATTTTTAGTTGTAAATAAATTTATTAGAAACAGTTGTCCATGTTTGTAGATTCTCCTTTGAAAGAGTAAATTAATTTAAGGCTCATCATTCACAAGAAATGTATTATAATATCAAAGCAATAGTTATAAAAAACCAGAGACAGTGACCAAAGCATACCTACTAAATAACAGGAGAAATGTGATACTGCACATTGATGAAAGAAGAAAGTATGTGAGGTCTATGATATCAGCATGGTGCCTTCTGGTAATGAGATTTTCAGTCATGATTCATTTGGCTCGATTATTCTGCTAATAATGTTATCTGTGCTATAATATAAACATAATATTGGTTTCCACTGAGAAATGTAAATTACAGATTGTAAAGCATTTTTTTCTTGAGGATTCTTCAATTGTCAATTAATTAGTGGAGATGTCAGCTTTTTTAGACTTCAACATGTAGTACTATGGTTCTTGAAGTGTATTCACAACAGTAGGTATATGGGGATTCTAATTTTTCTACAATAAGATTTGAATAACCTAATTGAACAGAGAATTTACCCGGTAATGATCAATTTACAGGGGTAATTATTTAGCTTGTACTTACATGGCACAATTCAGTCATAAATATTATTTTCTACATGTGGGAGGATGAGTCAAAACTTGTCTGATTTCCCTAACAATTAGTATTTGTTAAGTGCTTTCTAGTCACCAGAAATTGGGTGAATGATTTTACATGAACCTCTTCATTTAATCCTTCCAGTTATGTTCATAAGTAGGATTAATAGCCTATGCTAAGAACCAGGAAACTGAGGCTGAATGAGGCAAAGTTAGGCCATCCAGCCAACTTCACACAAGATAGTACCTGTCTAAATTTCAAATTTCAAGGAAATTTAGGTACCTCAAAGAGTAGGCTCTGGGAGAGATCAGTAGGCAAGAAGTTACCTAGAAAGCGTTCATAAGATCACCACTTTTGGAAGAGAAGGCAAGAAAGCAGGACGCTCCATTGGGGTGCCTACTTGTCTCAGTCCGTAGAGCATGTGACTCTTGATCTTGGGGTTGTAAGTTCAAGCCCCATGTAGGGTGTAGAAATCACTTAGAAATAAAATCTTAAAAGAAAATTAGGGCTAAGATGTATGCTCCAGAAAACAGCCTCATCATATCTACTGCATGTATAGATAGACAGATTAAAAAAAAAAAAAAAAAGTCTGTTTAAAGTTCAGGAGCACCTGGGTGGCTCAGTTGGTTAAGGGGCCGACCCTTGGTTTTGTCACAGGTCATGGTCTCAGGATCTTGGGATCAAGCCCTGCATCAGGCTCTGCACTCAGGGCAGAGTCTGCTTGTCCCTCTCCCTCTGAGCCTCCCCCGCTCATGTTCTCTCTCTCTCTCACTCTCTCAAGTAAATAAGTAAAATCTTTTAAAAAATAAATAAAGCTCTTCTACTGGTGAATCTCTGATTCATATTAGACTAATATGTAACAAGATGAAAGTAAATTTGTGAAAATATTACCATACTGTTGTCATGGTTGGAAGGTAATTTCTCAATTGTATATTATTTTAAGTCTAGACTTTAAAATAAGGACAATGGCTTTCACATATTGAAAAAGTAATAGCTTACTATAGGCAGCAAGATCTAATGGAATTCTATCTTCAAAACTATAAATTATGTAAGTTGAATAACTACAATTTAACTATATTTCTTGCTGTTCCTTTCTTGTTTATAAAACAATAACAATAATAAAAAATGTCTTTGGATCACATGTCTGCATGTATACTTATGGGTTTTATATAAATATAAAACATTAATAAAGACAAGTATTACTTTAATTGCACAGGATATTAAAGGAAATATAAGTTGCATTTTTAAATATAGAGGTAAACATTTTATGATAGCCAAACTACTATTCAAGCTGGAAGGAGAACTGTACATATAAGAGAGAGGATATATATGTATATGTGTATATATATATATATATATATATATCAATTTCAAAGAAAAAATATGATAGTAAGGAATATAAATATACATAATATTAAACTCTATGATATGCATATTTTAGAAACAGCCTTAGAGGCAGGTGAATGAGAACAAAGATTATTTTAGTTATAATAGGTTATAATGGGAAGTTCCACTAATAAAAAATGGTTCTACCTACTTGCTATTTCCAGGTCAAAATACTGTATGCCTTCGGGAAAAAGGCTAGGGGGAAAAAAAAAAACTACTTATAGTCATGTGACCAGATTTTTAAAGTACAACACGGGGTTTACAAACTTAAAAATATGTTTGAAAGCAACAAGATATTATTTTAAAGCAGAGTAATGTTTTATAAATATAGAGATCATATTGTAATATGAAGTATTTAAAATATTAATAAAAAGTAAAAATATTAATAAGTTCTTGCATTAATATATATTCTACAGATTTTATCTTTGTCTCAGAAACCAACAATGTGCAACAGAATTTTTCTGGCTATTCTAGCCTTAATTTAATTACTTTTTATTTTAATTTAAAAATCTACATGTGGCTTGTGACTACTGTATTGGACAGCACATGTATAGACCTTTTCTAAGACAAATGTAGAAATTTTAATTACAATGGAAACAGGAAAGTGACTCATATACCCAAAAAACTATAAAGTTAGTAAAACATCGCGGATCCCAGATTAGCTATACAGATCCAAACTCGAAAGGCTCACTAAGTGTACTTTAGGAAGACGATGCAAGAAATGGTGTTATGACCTTTACTGACCACTAGGAGGCACTAATCTGATACCAGGAAAGGAACACAAAGAAAAGCCACTCTATAAAATAAACATGCCAGGGTAAAGGGTCCTGATAGTAACAAAACAAGAATAAAGATAAGTATTGCCTGTTTGACCACTCCCTTTTTATGTTTAGGTGAATAGTGTCAGTGAGCCAGAAATAAAGGCCTTAAGTAGTATGTGTGTTCTCAGACAAGCAATCCTCCTACAATATTTCTGCTTTGAATGCTTGTCATGAACATGATAGGCAGGAAGCCATGGCAACTAGAAATATATGAAAGGCATCAGAGAGCAAAGCTAAGCCACTCTGCTAGGACAAATACTATATTTGCATTTTCCTGATTTACCTAAATTAAAGCTTTCAAATCCATTTGTGTAGACTTCTTTTTAATTAATACTTCTTTTTGAAAGATAAGCCCACCCCCTTGAAGACTGGGGGAGAAATTAGAGGGAAAAAAAGAACAAAAAAACCCACATACACTAATTGAGTCTTGCATAATATTCTGTTTTCACAAATAATTTCTAAAGCAAAATAAAGCTTTGAACAAATACAATTCCAGTTGATTTTGTTTATTTTCCAATAGTAATGCATATTGTACACAAAATCTTATGTATAGTAATAAAAAAATTTAAATGTCTATTAACTATAGTTTGAACTTGCATTAGTTATTTCTGCGTAATTAAGTAAATGCTTGATTGACCTTAAACTCAGACTTAAAAAACTAAAACTAAGAAAGGAAATAAATCAAAGATGTAGAATTTCACAGAAATGTTTCTCCTCTCTCTAGTCCCTTTTTTCTCCTATACCTAATTCAAAGCAATATTTTGCTCCATTCAACCCCTATTTTAGATGAAGCTAATTTCTGATATAATAGTAGCCCAAATCAGCTTAGTTTTGGAAATATTATATTCTATATTATATGTTAATGAACACTTTGGAGACTACTATATACTGGAGTATTCTCAGTTTACAACTGAAGTAAAATAACAGCACACAAATTAAAAAATACAATCTTTGCTCCAAATATAAAAGTGTTGAGTCCTCGGTATGAAGAAATTTGACCCTAGGTTTTGCATCTTCTCCTAACTGGAGGACCACTTGACTCTGCTCATTATTAATTGCAAGTTTGCCTTTTTTTTGTCAGAAATAATACAAATGAGTTTCTGATAAAGAACCTCAGTCTATGATCCAGCATCTTAGGAAAGCTTTACCTGAAAAGAAACACAGATATTATCTCAGTTGCACAGGGCAAATATACCAGCGTGATTGAGCATGGGAGCTCTGAATTCAGTTTGCTTGGGTCCAATTTCAGCACAATTTCTTTAGTTATACTAGCTTTCCCTTTATATAATGGAGGTTGTAATCACACACACCATACAAGGCTGCAAAAGGAAAATCACTTAGCAGATAGCCTGGCACACAGTAAACCCTTGATAAATGTTAGCTGGTATTTTTATCATCATCATTATCATCATTGTAATCATCCTCATCTTCATCAAAGCAATTTTTAGCCACGTTAGTTCAGGAAAAGGATCTTGTTGACCATCTCAGCTCTTTTGAGTATCTTAGCAATGTACAGGTAGAATTTCATTTATATAAGTTCTTTTACAAAAACTTTACAAAAATTCATGTACTAAGGCTTTTCTAAATTTTAATTATTTTTAAAAATATTTATTTATTCTGAGAGAGAGAGAGAGAGTGGGGCAAGAGGCAGAGGGAGAGAATCTCAAGCAAACTCCCCGCTGAGCGCAGAGCCTGACTTGGGGCTGGATCTCATGACTCTGAGATCACGACCTGAGCCGAAATCAAAAGTCAGTCGCTCAAAGGACTGAGCCACCCAGACTCCTAATTATTTTAATAGGGTAGCATCAATTTAACAGTCGAGGTCCCAATTATCTAAACAGCCTATGTTCAAATTTATTTCTTATTTCCCTCAATTAGCTTGGCAGATATATTTTTAGCATCTGTAATAGATTTTCCATTCTAGTATTGGAGGGTATCCCAAACTTCAAAATAGTTTTTTGGTGAAGTTTGGCAGGCTTACATCCTATCATTGTTCTCTGCAAACCAGCACCGTGCAGGACAAAATGTCTTCTCAAGGGTACAATGAAATGTTTCCTCAGAAAACATAATAGGTTGATGAATGAACAGGAGTTAAAAAAAAAAAAGTTATTTGTAAAATCAAGAGAGGTAGAAGAGCAGAGCAGCTCAAAGTTCAGGCTTTGGAGCCAGACTGGGTTGGCTCCCCTTTTTACTGGGTGTATATATCAGTCAGGATAGGGTAGGTGTGACTGCGGTAGCAAACACAGGCTAAATTTTTCTTGGTTTAAGATAACGAAGTCTATCTCTCATTCATACCTCATTTATCTTTATTGCTCTTCCATGTCTGCCTCACTCCTGACCCAGGCTTTCACTTGACACATCCTCTGTGATCACAGCAGGTGAAAGAGAACATGGTGAATTTCACATTAGTTCTGAAAGCTTATGCCCCAAAGTGACAGGTACGTCCACCTGGATAAACCAAATTACATCACCATATCTGGATTTCACCAGAAGGAGATGTATATTTCTTCTAAGGAGAGCGGTTCAGTGTTAGTTAAGTAATACTACAGTTCATTTTATTGGGTGGCTATATAGCGACAACTACAATTTTTATCTCATGAGTTGTCCTAGAAGTAAAGTAGGAGTCGTGAAACCTATTTCATAGTGTTGCTGTGGGGACCAAATAAGATACTTTTAAAGCACTTAAGAGATTTTGAAGCACGTGGCGAGTGGCTAATTAGTGGTTTTTAGTTACTTAGATCCCATATGAGAAAAATCATAATTAAAAACCATGGATTCTAAAAATAATATTTTAATAATTAGTTTACAAGTGATAACTCATATTCATAGTATTGTGTTTGAGGCAGAAGAGGTGGTATTATTTTCACTGGACAAATGAAACATTTGGTTAAAGTTGATCAAATCGTGGTTCAAATATAGCCCTTCTGACTCTACATACTGAGACATGTAAAAGATGCGCAGACCAAAACTGAGAAGAGAGCTAATGAACCGTCTACCCAGAAAAATGTATATAAGCAAAATTTTGCATAAATGTCAAAAATTTACTGACTCTCCGAGGCTAAGAACCCCTGTTCTAGAAATTGCTTCTTTCTGATGGAAACTTAGCCTTAGTTAGAAAGTTCTTATTTTAATATATGTCGTCAAATCTTTAAATGGAGAATAGAAATACTTTTCATTATTTTTCAAAACTATTTGAACACAAAATTATAAATTCATGGACTATCTAATTGGAATAGTTCCATAAAAAAAAAGGCTGAACAAATAGGGGTATGAATGGTACCTTCTAGCATTAACTGGGGTGAACCTAATCCTACATTCAAACTCTACTTTTATGACCTTATCCGTGGCTGCTACAACTCCTGTATGGTTCTATCAGTAATTTTCAAAAAGAGTTTTCTAATCCTTCAGTTCTGATATTTAACTATGGAAATGGAGGATTCTTACTTTCACTGAAAAGAAACTATGTGTATTATATACTTATTGTAGTAGGTAGTGACCAGACTTACCCAATGTAAATCCTTTCTTCCTCCCATCCAGATGTGGAATCTTTAGTTCTAACTTTGAATATGAGCTGGCCTTGTTTTAACCTAAAAAACGTGTCAAAAATGATGGTTTTAAGGCCATATGTGCCTAGCTTTTAAGAGGCCCAGAAGCTTGCCTTACTGTGTTTTCTGGGCATATGAGGCCTCTTGTATGAATGACCACCCTGAGACCACTGTGCCATAAGGAAGCCCAAAACTGTCGTGTGGGGAGGGAGGCCCTGTGGAGAAACACTGAGGTGCCAGACGTGTGTAAAGTTCTCTCGCATCTTTAATGCAGCCTGGCAGCCTGCTTTATGCAGCAAGTGAGTGACCTCAGCTGATCCCTCTTGGAGAAGAGCCATCCAGGAAAGCCCAGTCAGCTCATAGAATTGTCCAGAAATAACATATTGATATTGTTTCAAGACATTAACTTTTGGAGTGACTTGTTATACAACAATAGATAATTGAAACATCTATTAAATAGAGTTTAAAAGATCTTTATTTATAGGGATTTGTTATTTAAACAAAATGAAATGAATCGCTTATTTTGGTTGTTCAGTAAGGTTGTTGATCTATTTCATGTTGTTATCAGTATATGTATTATGGGTCGGCAAGTTGTTTTTAAAGCTATATAAAAAGAGGTAACCCTCGGAGCCCTTTGGGATCTCAACTCCCTTAAAGAGAGGGCACTGGAGTTCAGTTAAGTTCCTCATGCTCTCCCCTAAAATTGCTTCTCTATCATGGGTGGCAAATGAAAGTACAAGGCTCTACTAAAACCTATAAATACTGCAAAGTGTGGCCAGGGGGAAGTTGGGCTTGGGGTTGGAGAGATATAGGAACTGAGCATTCTCCTTGTATGCATCCTGCAGATGTGGAGGAAGTTGTCAAGAAGAGCGTGCAGACCCTTGTGATAGGCCGAGGGAAGAGTGAGGCCTTGAAGGTGCCTCCATTAACTGCAAAGTGTTCGGAGAAACAAGGCATTGATGTGCGGGGTCCTGCAGAGAGAGCAGGCATTAAAAGACTATAATGCTTTGGCTGACAAAGGCATCAGCATGGGAGGGGTCTTCCATTCCACCTGCTGATGGAGACTTAGGATAATAAATCACTAAGCTATGATTAAAAAAAAAATAAAGCTACATAAAGAATTTTTTTTTAGTTTTTACATGGTTGACTTAAATGTTTTAAAATATTCCTGCTATTAAATGAAACCTGGAAAAATATGCTTTTTTTTTTTAAGAAACAGAGTAAAAGAATGGCTTTTGTATATTTAACTCATAATTATATCACTCATTTATTCCAAATCCTTCTATGTCTCTTTAGCTTGAATTCTAGGCAGATCCTCTCACATTTCCTTATATGGATTCTTTTTATTCTAGCAATTTTGATTACTTCTATTTTCTTTCTTCTTTCATTTTTTCTTTTTTTTAAGATTATTTATTTTAGAGAGACAGTGAGAGAGAAAGAAAGAGAGTATGTGCATGAGATAGTGTGAGGGGGTGTGCAGAGAGGGAGGGAGAGGGACAAGCAGATTCCATGCTGAACATGGAGCCCAATGCGGGGCTGGATCTCATCACCCTGAGATCATGACCTGAGCCAAAATCGGGAGTCTGATATTTAACTCACTGAGGCACCCACGCACCCCATACTTTCATTTTTCTGTGCTTTCCTGTAACTCCGTTCTTTTCCATTCTTGGCTTTCTTAAATATTTCTACTTATTCTCAAAAACTGTACTTAGGTTCAGCTCTATCTGTGAAGCTCTCTGTGATATCACCTATCAAGAAATTAATTACTCCAGGGGCGCCTGGGTGGCTCAGTCATTAAGCGTCTGCCTTCAGCTCAGGTCATGATCCCAGGGTCCTGGGATCGAGCCCCACATCGGGCTCCCTGCTCCACAGAGAGCCTGCTTCTCCCTCTCCCACTCCCCCTGCTTGTGTTCCCTCTCTCGCTGTGTCTCTCTCTGTCAAATAAATAAAATCTTAAAAAAAAAAGAAATTAATTACTCCATTATCTGTACGTATATCATTATCTATTAGCGTGTAACAACATTACCACAAACACGGTGTTTTGAAACAACACACATTTATTGTCTCACAGATTTTGTAAATCTGGAGTTTGGGTACAGCTTAGCTGAATTCTTTGCTTCGGGATTACATAAAGCTGAAATTAAGATACTAACCATAGCTATAATCTCATCTGTTGCTAGTCTGGGGAAAGAACTGCTTCCAAGCTCATATGACTGTTGGTAGTATTCAGTTCTTCTCAGGCTGTTGGGCTGAGAACCTTGGTCTCTTAATTGTTGTTGTCCAGAAGTTACACTCATTTGCTTATTATGTGGCCCTTTCCCTGGGAGAGCTCCCAACATGTCATCTTCTGTCCTCAAAGACAGCAAGGAAAAGAGTCTCAGCTAAACAGATAATTACAGTCTTATGTAGTGTTACCCTTGAACTGATATCTGTCACCATTAGAGACTAAATATTTGTATTCTTCCCACCACTAGTTCACATGTTGAAGCCATAACCGTCAGTGTGATGATATCTGAGATGAAGCAACTAAGAAGTAATTAAAGTTAAATGAAGTCATAAGGGCAGGCTCTGATTCCATAGGATTAGCTTCTTCATAAGAAGAGGAAATCAGAGAGCTTGCTCCCATCTTCCCTCTGTGCACACGCACTGAAGAAAGGCCATGTGAATATGTAGCAAAAAGAAGGCCGTCTACAAGCCAGGAAGAGAAGCCTCATCAGAAACCAATGGCCAGAATCCTGATCATGGACTTGTCAGCCTCTAAAAATGTAAGAAATAGACTTCTGTTATTTAAGCCATCCAGTCTTTGGCATTTTGTTATAGTAGCCCACACAGACTAATTACCTTTATAATATTATTTTGGTTAGAACCAAGTCCGATCCCTCTTTGAGAGGGAATTTACACAGGTATGAATACCAGGAGGTGGAGACCATGAGGGCTACATTTAGAGTCTGTGTACCAGTCTTCTTTTTTACTTTGTGTTACTCTATTATGCATGCATGCTGCTTTAGGACCAATGGTAATCGCTAGAACTATTCATATATATTCCCATGGTGCTTCTTAAAACATGATAAATTTGTGTTTTCTGGCCCTGTTTAAAGTTAGTCATGGTCATGTGACTTTCTCTGACCAGTGAAATGTGAGTGGAAGGTATTGTGTCATTTCTGAATGGAAGATTTAAAAGCCAGCAAGTGATTTACCTTGTTTCTTTCCCTTTGCCTTGGTGATCATGTAACCATAACACAAAATGGATCTGTTAGCTTGGATCTTTGAGCCACTACAATGAGCAAGCAGGGTCTCACCTCTAAATTCTATTGGACATGTGGTATGAACAAAGAAATAATTTTTATTGGGTTAAGCTAATAAAATGTTAGAGATGTTTGTTAATCCAGCATGAATCAGGTTATTCTAATACAGAATTCTGTACATGTTTTTTATTCATATGTGTCTATGTAAGATTTTAAGCTCAGTGGGGACAGGAACCACCTCTGCTTTGTTTACTCCTTTATACTCAGTTTTTAGTAAGTATTTGACATATGCTTGGAACTCCACCAATATTTATTAAATGTATGATTTAGTAAATAAAGGCATCTGACTCTATTTCACTAATTCCTTTATACATTTCACTCCCTTTTTCTGGAATGTAGTAAACTAGAATAATTTTAAATATGGCCACTAATAAGTTATACATACATTTGTTTTGGCATATAAATTATTGAAGATATACCTTGAGAAGCTTGTAATTGTTTGATAAGGCTGGATGAAAATTTAAGCAGGTGAAGATAAGCTACTTTTTTCACTTATTAGCTTATCGTGACCTTGGTCAATTTAACTTCTGTGAGGCTCATTTTTCTCATATAGTAAACAGAAAAAAGTAACATTAAATATGCCATTTGGCTGATATAAGAATTAAATGAGATAATACTTTGCACATACTTTATGATTTGCCAAGTCCCAACCAATAACATAAACCAACTTTTTTTTAACTTTCTGCAGAAAACAACTGCCTCCTGAGTTTAAGTATTCTTACTACCATTGTTCTAACAGCTATGAATTTTCTGTCATCTTTCCTTGTTGCTGAATGGAAGACACAAATAGTAGACAGTAAAAGTGTTTGTCCCCAAATTTTGAAGATCTGGAGGTAAAATTTTAAGAAAATGTATACAGAAAATGAAATATGACAGGATAATTATATGCACCCTAATACTACCTTCAAAAATATGTCAGGAAAAAAATAAGTGTAGGAGAATAGGCCTATAAGTTCAAAGAGGTGGTTATTTTAATGCTATATTTTGAAGACATTGTATAGACATAGCTCATTTGTGAGTAAATGTAATCCCTCTTATATTACAAAGGTTACAGAATCTTTACACAGTGTTGTAACAAAAAGTGGTTTTATTTCTTGGAGCTCCAAAGGACTGTTTTTGTTATCTTCCTCATTACTCATAAACTCATAAAAAACGTTAACATATCCATTTCTAACTATCCTATATTTTCTTTCTTTTTTTTTTTAACTATCCTATATTTTCAAAGTTGCAAACAAAAACCAATTCTATCTTTGTTTCAGGGACTAGATAAATTATCCATGCCTTACAAAAGAATTTCAAAATAGATTACTGAATCAGTTGCTGATGTGAGAAAATTGCATATAGAAAGTTTTATTTTGATATATTTTCATTATATCTAAGTAATAAAAATTGCTTAAGGATACAGCCTACCATTTCATACTGTCAGGAATTTTGAGAGGCTATTGTGACAAGTTCTCAATAGCTTTCTCTAAAATGTGTTAAGGAAATTCAATTTAGGCAAATTTTAATGAGCCATATTCTAAATTATATATTTTATCCATACATTTATATTTGATTCACAAGTGTGAGCTTAGTAGCTATGTAGCTGTTTTTTTTTTAAACATAGTTATATAATATATTGTTTCTCATATATTGGTTAAAGATGAAAATATAGTATCTTCACCATATTGGAATAATTCTCAGATTCTTTGTTTACCCTTTAGGGTACTATAAAATAGCTATAATACATGCACACAGAGAAGGTAAGGAATATTTAAAGGAAAGTGCAGTAAATCACTTCTGTGGTAACCAACACCAGGCTGAGCTTACATAATTTTATGTAACAAATTTAAAGATAGCAAACTTCTTCAAAGTTTCAGTCAGCCCAATTCCCTGTGATTTTGTGCTTTCATAGTAGCAAAAATTATACTGATTTTAAGATAGATGTCTCAACAAAATGTAAGTGAAAGACCTCAAAACAGCACATTGAGAAGCAAGCACACTAATTTCTGCTTTGTCACTCTCTGTGTGATTTGGGGGAAAAACATTTCTGGACTTTTAATTACAAATCAGAGCTGTTATTCATGCTTCTAATGATCCACTCCTTTCCATTAATGATCCACTGCTTTCAAATTCTTTCAATATTTTGGTAATTACGAACTATATGCAAAGGGGAAGTTGTCAGATACTTACATCTAGTTTGATCACTCTTCGTTATGATGGAAGGCAGTACGTGATATAGGTGTGAAGGAGGAGATTAGAAAGGTATAGATCATGGAAATAGAGGAAGAAGTCACTGTTAAGTCAGAGTCTGGGGAAAAGAATTGTCTTTGGAGACTTGACAAAACTGGCCTCAAACAGCACCATGAGTTTCAATAGTTAACTATTTCACCTCTTTCATCTTCATTTCCCTGATCTTAAAAGTCAATATGATGGTCTTTCATGGTGTCATAGTGAGGGTTTCATGGTACAAAAAAATGTATGCATATCCTTGTGTACATTGTATATGGGCAGAAGATGCTGTCCGTAAGCACACATTATTTTTGCTTTGCTGTGTAGACATTAAATGTTTTAATTAGGTTATTATTTGCTAAAATATGGCAAATGAATGAAGGGAGCCATTTATTTATGTCATGATCCCAATACTTTTTATTTTGAACATCTAAACTATTTTCAAGTGTTGTAGGTACCATAGAAGCTACAAAACTCTTTATAAATCATGGAAACTGCCTCAAGGAAAGTTGTACTTTATTTGAGAGTCAAAAGTAATTAGGGTCTTGAATTAGATTGTTAAATAGTAAATTATCTCTAGATTAACTATAAGAGGGTTAACAACATTAAAGAATGGGATAATTGTAGTCACAAGTGACTTGAGATACATAGATTCATTGAGCAGTAATAATGGTAATTGAAATAATTATTATTTTATATACTGCTTCATTAGCTACAATTCGACATCTAAAAGAGATACTTGAAGGATGAAAGATAGAAGTGGATAGTGGCACTGAGGTTATGTCAAAATTTAGCCTTCATACCCTTCATTATTCCATTCTCCCAGACACTGATCACTCTTCAGGGCTGACATTTCTATGAAATTCATACACTATTCTTAAGATTTATTTATTAAAGGCCTTGCATGAAACCACATAAATCTGGTCTCTTTAGAAGCCAGTCAGATTGAGGAGGGCAGTTAAAGGGATAAATGTCATGTAGTAAGTTTTAGAAGGCATTGTCCCTGAGAATAAATAATTTTTAAATTTATGGCTATAACTATGCTTTCCACTCAAGGTTAGGTTTTCTCTTCCTCTCATCTCTGTTAGTTCAGTTATAATTTACAAATATTTGCTGATATGAAGTACTGTCCATGAGCATGGTTTGGAGTGATCTTCTACCTGACCCATCCCCCCACCCCCCAAAGCATTTGCTTTCTTATTTCCTTAACTGAAGATTGTGGAAACTGTAAGCTCTCCTTAGCTTCAAAAACTAAATACTGAAGTGGGAAGTGTGGCTCAAGAAAATCTTCATTGCTGTTTTTGATTGGGGCAATATATAGCAGGTGATGTATATCAATAGTCACCATTTTTACACATTTTATCTACTTTTCCACCAAATCAAAACTGGTCAGTACTGCGTTTCTAGAAGGGATGCATAAACAAAAATCAAAGTAAAACAAAAGAGACTTGTAGGAATAAGGGCCAGCATATTTAGGGCTCTATATGCTTTATGGAACTCTAAGTAAAGCTTGTTATAAGGACATTATGGATGATGGAAAAAAGTGAATATGGGGCCAGGGAAATCTTTTTGGAATAATCGATCTTCTGGTAAGAACAATGATTTTTTCGTTATTTTAGAAGTTGAAATTTATTTTCCTTTTCTTATCTAAGCAAAATTGATTATTTAGTACCTACAAACAAAGTCCTATGTAGTTAGACACTGTGGGGTTCTTATTTTTAATTAAATTTATGAATATTATATGTATTCATCTTTATTGTAACTTTTGGAGGGCATGTGACTTTCCATGTTTTCTCAGAATTGTATTAGTATTAGTCAATTGAAAAGACTTAGTGTTCTTCTTAAAGCATAATTCTTATTCCAAGTAATCATCAAATGACAACAGTTTTATTTTCTTTTTAGAATGTGTATATATGATGATGGCTGGCTGAAATGTGAAAGTTTTTCATAATCTTTAAATAGAAAATTCTTGCTCTATTTTTATATTTTATTAGATAATTTCATAAATTATAATAAGAATAATCAGAGAGGGTTCTAACTTAAACATACAAAGCTAGAAAATTCAGTCAGACTTGTCAGTGTATTCTAAATCACACGATGTGTTAATTAGGATCATTTGAGTAATAGTGTACTAACTGAATTTACTTGCATAAACATTACACTATTTCACTGAAATATAAAAAGAATCAAAAAAGAAAGATCTCATTTAGGTGGAAGTGTACTTTTTCTTTTTTTTTTTAAGAGAGAGACAGAGTGCGGTGGGAGAGAGGGAAGGGGCAGAGGGAGAGGGAGAGGGAGAGAATCTTAAGTGGGCTCCACACCCAACGTAGAGTCTGATGTGGGGCTTCACCTCACAACCCTGAGATCATGACCTGAGCGGAAATCAAGAGTCAGATCTTAACTGAAATCAAGAGTCAGATCTTAACTGACTAAGCCCAGAAATGTACTTTTTGTATTCACTGAAACAGTATTCCTCATAGCCAATCATTTTCTTGATGTAGTCATATGTACTTCTATTTGGAGAATTAGGTCAGTTGGCAAATTATAGTCTTATTTGTTTAGTAATTTAGCAATATTTCATTTGAATTGCCTTTCAATTAATTCCCATTTTAAAAGGATTTATTTAATAAAACAACTATCTAATTTCTGTGCTATAAGATTCTGCCTTCACCCTCTCAATGACTGGATGTTAGTATTAGCACATCGTAGAACTTTACTTAAAATCTTTGAAATTGTTTTAAAAGCCCCCCCAAAATTGATGCATGCTATTTCCAGAAACTCTTATTATATCTGGAAAGGTTACTAAAACAATTTTATTTTCAAAAAGAAAAACACATGTATCATTTTATAAAAATCACTGGGAATATTCATTAAGAGTCAAATAGAAATATATCCCACACTTTTATTACCCAGCAATCATAACTTGAGACAATATTATACTTTTGGAGAATTTTTCCTTTATCCACATAGGGTCCATTGATTTGATGATACATTTTAAACATGTCTTAATAATTTTATTTTAAGATTGGTGACTGTAATAGTACAGTGTTATCCCAAGTATATTTTTTTAATGGTTTAGTTCTTTACATACAACTTCACGGACTGTAGTAATTTTTACCCCAAAGCTTTGGAAAGTGAAAAGTTCCTTTATAATCATTTAATGGCAGAACTGAGTAAAATTTGAGAGGACTAGTTCTCTATTCTCTGTATAATTCCTTAGTCAACAGATATGACAAGCCTCATTATTGATGGTCTTTGAGTAATTATCAGAATTATTATTTATATCATATAATTCAGGACTTTATTCTCAAACTTCCTTGCGCTATTTTATTTTGGAAATACCTAAAGTTATTGGAGTAAGCAATTTAGCTATAGAAACCACGGCTTGTATATTTTCTCAGGAGCCCAAAGTTCCTTACTCATTACCTAGATATATAATACTTATGCTGCATAATATAAGTGACTGATAGACTCTGAAGATAGAGGACAAAAGACAAGGTTATAGCATATAAATCAGCATGTTCCACATTAAAGACTCTTGGAATTATAATCATATGAGGTACTTCATCAAAACAGTATTCTGTGGCCTGCCAATTTTGGAAAATGTTGCATAAAAGATGTCTAATTCAGAGATTATTAATGGATAGACTGGCGGTGTTGAGTATTGCTGTTATTAGGAAAACTACATACCCTTCATTAATCTAGCATTTCCTAAACTTCTTTGTTCATAGAGCTTCTTTTTCATGTAATTCCTAATCATAGTAGGAAGGTTTTGCAGAACATCTTTTCAAAAATACTACTAAACTTATGAAGCATTTCTTTTATTTTATTATGTTATGTTAGTTGCCATACATTACATCATTAGTTTTTGATGTAGTGTTCCATGATTCATTGTTTGTGCATAACACCCAGTGCTCCATTCAATACGTGCCCTCTTTAATACCCATCACCAGGCTAACCCATCCCCCCACCCCCTCCCCTCTAGAACCCTCAGTTTGTTTCTCAGAGTCCATAGTCTCTCATGGTTCATCTCTCCCTCCAATTTCCCCCCCTTCATTTTTCCCTTCCTTCTCCTTTTTTTTAAAATTTTATTTTATTATGTTATGTTAATCACCATACATTACATCATTAGCTTTTGATGTAGTGCTCCATGATTCATTGTTTGCATATAACACCCAGTGCTCCATGCAATACGTGCCCTCTTTAATACCCATCACCAGGCCAACCCATTGCCCCACCCCCCTCCCCTCTAGAACCCTCAGTTTGTTTCTCATCTTTACTTTTTTCCCTTTTTTCTTAGAGCCAAATTTTAAAAAAGAATACTCTTTTTTTTCATGCTCAGTACTCTCCCTTTGCTCCTGCTACTGAAACTCTCTCTTTTCAGGGGCAAGGGCATTGATACTATCTTCTCCACTCCACTCCTTATACCTTAAATTTCTCCATCTCTATTGGCTCCTTCTATGTCTACTAACATACATTAAGTCCTGTCATTCTGAAAACATAGGAAAAAAAAAAAAAAAACAACCTTCTGGGCCTGTTTCTCTCTTGAAGTTTAATTCATTCTTTTATGTCCCACACAAAATTTTTTAAGGACGGGTCTAAAATTATCATCATCAATTTCTTGCCTTTTAGTGCACTCTTTACATTTATATGATTTGGATTCTTAAAAATGTTTCGCCAAGATGACTAATCTTCAATTGTCAGGTTCTAAGTCTTTCTTGAATTTACTTTCCCCTGGTAACTGAGACAACTCTTTTCTAAGTCTTCTCCAACCTTTGAGGTAACTCATTTCCCACCTCTCTACAAAATTTTTTCATGGTTCTTTCTTCAGTTCTCCACTCTTCTTACTCTAGATTATTCACTAGTTTCTCTCATCCACATCTATGAAGTTTCCCTTCATTGATCAGCAGGTTTTCTCTAGTTCTGACTTTGTCCTCTCAATGATAGATAGATCTACACTTACACATTGGCTTCATTTTAGAGTACATGCCTTTCTATGGCAAACTGTCCACACCAAGTTACATCTCTTTTCTTGCCAAAACCATTTCACCTTTTCACTTTCTAAGTAGTAACATTATTAATTTATCAATCTAAGTAACTAGGAACCCTCTTTAAATCTGTCTTCCTCCTTATTTTCTACAAACAGATGCTGGCATTTTCTTTCCTTTTTTTTGTTTTTGTTTTTTTAATTTTATTATGTTATATTAGTCATCATACAATACATCATTGGTTTTTGATGTGGTGACCCACGATCCATTGTTTTCATATAACACCCAGTGCTCCATGCAGTACGTGCCCTCCTTAATACCCATCACTGGGTTAACCAATCCCCCCTCCCCCCTCCCCTCTAAAACCCTGTTTGTTCTTAAAGGCCACGAAATGGCTCTAATCACTCTCCTTGCTCCATAACAGTGGAGTCAACAAGTACTTACTAGGTATCTGTATGTACTTGTGACAGTTGAGTTTAGATACTTACTATCTTTTGCCTGGACTACTAAATGGCTTCCCATTAAGGAGGTTCACTAAAGTGTCCTTCTTCCTGTATCTTTACATTTTAATTCATTCATAAAATATTTCTGGAATTATTTCTCTAAATCTTTTCCTAAAACATAAGCTTGATTCCATAATTTTCTCATATATAATATAGTATAATTCAAATTATCAAAATGATAAAGTCAAAATCCTTAGTACATCAAACATATCCTTTTATAATCTGCCTTTCTAAAGTTTCACCACATTCTTTCATGTTCCCACGTTTTAACCACATATTTCCCATATACATTGTTGGTTTCACTCTCTCTCCCTCTCTCCCTCTTTTTTTTCCTATGCTATCTCTTCTTTCCAGAAAAATCTCTTCCTCTTCCTGATGACTCAATACTACTCATCAATCAAACATAAGCTTATATTTTACCACTTCTAAGAAGGTTTCTCTAAACTTCCTTTTCATCAGGAATAATAAATTTCTTCTTTCTTAATAATTTATAGTTCTTAGGACATACTATTTTTGGTCAGTATATATGTAACAGAATTATTCAAATATCTTAATTATTAGGATATCTTCAGAAGAAAGAACTATAGCTTACTGTTTTGTAAAACCAACAACTATTTCTGGACTTGACACTTGTAGATCAATAAAGATTTGTTAGAATTTTTAAAATAAAAGTTAATATTTTAAATGTTCTGTTTTGAAATCCAAAAGACATCTTCTATTCTATGGACTTTTTGAGAAAATAGCTAACATCTGCTCTCTTTTTTGTGTTTGCACTTTTATGTAAAGTCCTCTTTATTTCGGTTCATTTTTTGGTTTATAAAAATTAACTCAAAATGGGTTACAGATGCAAAACTATAAAACTCCCAGAAGACAACATAAGAGAAAATATAGATGACTTTGGACATTGAGATGACTTTTTAGATACAACATCAAAAGCATGATCTGTAAAAGAAATGATAATCTAGACTTCATTAAGATTAAAACTTCTGCTCTGGGAAGACTGGGAGAAAATATTTGCAAAAAACCACACCTAATAAAGGACTACTATCCAAAATATATAAAGACCTCTTAAAACTCAACAATAAGAAAACAAATAACCCAATTAAAAAACTGGCCAAAGACCTTAACAGACACCTCATTAAAGATGATATGTGAAAAGATGCTCCACATCATTTAACATCAGAAAAATGTAAATTAAAACAACAAAGAGATACCACTAAACACCTATTAGACTGACCAAAATCTGGACTACTGACAACACCAAATACTAGTGACAATATGGAGCAACAGGAACTTTTATTCATTGCTGGTAGGAATGCAAAGTAGTATAGCCACTTTGGAAGACAATTGGTTGGTTTCTTACAATTCAATCTTACAATCGCACTCAATGGTATTTAACCAAAGGAGCTGAAAACTTGTGTCTATTAAAAAATGCACACAGATGTTTATAGCAGTTTTATTTATTGCCAAAACATAGAAGCAGCCAAGATGTCCTTCAGCCGGTAAATAGATAAATAAACTGTGGTACATCCAGACAATGGACTATTATTTCAGTGCTAATAGAGAAATGAGCTGTCAAGCCATGAAAAGACGTGGAGGGTCCTAAAATACATATTACTAAGTAAAAGACATACTTTATAATTACACTTTAGATTTTGAAGAGTTTTTATATACCTTATAAATGATAGAGGACTCATTAAAGTCCACAAAACAAACAAATACAAGTAAAAATATTTTACCAATTTTTCAGAGAGATAGTATAAAGTCATACATTTTATTCCTTATCTGGAGCGAGTAGTACATAAAGAGTGCTTGAGTTGGGGAGGCACATCTAATACTAAATATTTCTATGTTCAAACATAGTCATTTTAAAAATTAGTGTTGTGTCTTAGGTTGGCCTCCCCAAAAGTAGACCCTAGGGCAAGTATTCCTGTGCAAATGATTTATTAAGGAAGTGATCCCAACCAAATCCAATGGGAGTGGAGGAAGCAGGACAGAGACAGAGAAGAAGCCAAGGAAGAAGACATGGTGCAATTTCAGGATATACCTTACAGAGCACAGCTTAAGCCTGATCCATCAGAGAAACTTTAACATGTAAATTAGGCCTTGGAGGCTCTCTCAACCAAAAACCAGTAAACTGGGTTTTCATATTACTACACTCATCAGCTCTTAGCTCAGGGCTGATGTGATTGTTCTTGTGGGGTGATGACTTGTATTTTCCAGGGGTGATGGACTACATCTTTGGGCTCTGAGGGACCCAGATCAGGTCTCTAAAGACTCACGGCTGTAAGCCATAAGAAGGAGGCAAAAGCAAAATTACACAAAAGCTCAAGGAATTAAACACAGAAATGCTACAATGGATCTGAGGGTCTGTGTGGAACAACAAGTGTCTATTAGAGAACAGTGCCATTTGCATTTATAGGTAGGAATCTAAGATGTTGAGAGAATAGTGATTTCCTCACAACCACAGCTTCATAACTAATGGGGCAAGTATTAAAGCAAGAGTATTCTGAGTCCTCCGTTTTTTTCACACTACCTAAAAGTATACCTTTTGGGTATTTGACTATGTGATTTATGCTCATATGTAGCAAGAAAGGGTTATGCATATTAATTAAGCACACTATTAAGACCAAAAGCTCTGTACCTCAAACTCAAAGAGGTATGTCACTATGTTGGCCATTAACAAACAAACAAAAATTCTAACATAAGTCTTGAATTCTCAGGACTGAGAACTTAGTTTCAGAAACCACTGATTATCTCCCTGGGTTTGTGGAGTGTCTCTGTCCTCAAACATTTTTTTCCTCCCAGAATTTCTGGTTTTCACATGGTGTCCCGATTCTCATAATTTCGTGTTTCCTAATCACATATTCCCAACAGAGAGAAGATACCAGGTTAATGAATTTTAATATATTGTGAATGGGAAATTTAGGCGACATACTTTTTTTACTAGGTAAGATTTAGATACATTTTTTTAATCTAGTGGTTAAATTATTTACTTTAGTCCCAAGATAAATTGACTCTTTAACAGATTTGGCATTGTACAAATTTATGTGAACAGCATCCCTTACTCTTTCAAACATAAGATCTTGAAAAGTTTTAAAATGGCTCCATTTGATATAGAACATTTTCTGATTATATTATCTGGTTTCTCATCCCCTTCCCCTAGAAAACTATCATTTTAATATTTGCTATTTGTTCCAGGTATGATGTTAAATTTATTGTTTCATATGGTTTCTGACATAGTTAGGCTATGCTGTTTTATTTGTCTCTTTCTTTCACAAACCTTCATGAGTTCTGCTACCACTCATTCATTTTTGTTCCATTATTATCTGGAAAACGAAGCAGGAATGATTTACAGGGTGATTGAAGGCCTAGGCTTGTGGCCTTCTTCACAGTCTTCCTGTGCCTCCTATGTGTGTGTATATATAGATCACACTGACACTTTTTACAAGGCTAGGCATTTGTTTATTAACACCCTGTTTAGTATCTCTCTGTGATGGTTCTGCAGCAAGACTGAATTAATTAAATTTTTTAACTATTAGCATAAAAAAATGATATTGGAAATTTGCTCCTGCCTTTTAATGTCCTTACAATTGTTCCCTGTTTGTATGGGCAGGTGGAACAAAGATAAGTTAATTGTCATGCAGTTAAATTTAGTTCATGTTGCTTTTGTAAACCTAATAACTCATCATACTTTGGTGTTTTACTTGCATTTGAAAAATAAAGGCTTCTAATATCTAATAGTTTTGAATATTTTTGCTGCTTCCAAAGTGGGATTTTAGTTATAACCATTAATTACTAAAAGAGCAAAGAAAAGAAAGTGATTTGAAAACATCTTTATGTATATAATCTTCTCACTTTACAAACGTAAGAAATTATGAAAGAGTAATTTTGGTCTAGTTTAAAATAATCTGAATGAAAATAATTGTTCCTTCCACAGATACCTTAAATTATTTATTTATTTAGGATCAGAAGCATCGATATGAGATGAATGTAAAAATTTAAGCATTGCATTCCCACTGGATGTCCAAAAACAGATTTAACAATTGCCCTAAATGAATGTTAAATTAATAGATTCCTTTAACTCAAAAGAATAAATTAAAATTATTAGTAATCATTTGACTTTTATCAATTAACAGTTTTAAGAGCACTGACTATATCTTAGTGTATACGAGGCCAGTCTACTTAATTTCTCTAAGTAAAATATTCAGTGATAGGTATAAGGTAAACAGAAATAGTTGGAGTCCTTTGTTGGGATATATTTTGTTTTTTGTATACTAGATATTGAACTGAGAAAAAGAAAGAGATAACTAGTAAACGTAATTTATACTTACCCCTTGTAGCATTTTGCTCTCTCCTGGTCTATTTTAGTCAATGTCTTTTTTTTTTTTTAATGATTTGTCAAAAAAATCTGATTTCTAAAGGCAACTATATCTCCTGTAGCAGCAGTTTGCAAATTTGATGAATAATGATAACTTTGGAAACTTGTTAGAAATAGAGTTTACCAGGCCATACACGCCCCCCCATTCTTATTTAGTAGTTGGGGACAGTACCAGAGATCTGTATTACTAACAATCACTCTAAGCCTTTGAATTGTAGGTGATCCAGAAATTAAACTTATAGAGCACTAGGATAGAGGCTGATAAAAATCAAAATTCTGAGTACTGTCATGTGAAAATGAGTTTTTGGTTTTTAGATCTTATATATAAGAAGCAGCAACAGAGGATGTAGATGATAAATAGAGGTGGTCTGTCAATCTCTACCCTTTGCCACAGGTATTTAGGGAGTTTTTGACTTTTCAAACCATCACCATGACCTTATGTCATGTTTCAAGTTCTCTGTGATGTAGGCAAGTGTCCATTCCTACTTCTAAACGTTCTCTTATTTATATCCATTTCCTTTCTTTCTCTTTTGCTTATGAATGTTGGATTGACCATTTAGTAGGTATGGTTGGCAGAATAATGTCACTCTAAGGATGTCCACATCTAATCACCTGAATCTGTGAATAGGTTATGTTTCACGGCAAAATAGAATGTGTAGATGTAAGTAAGGTTAAAGACCTTGAAATGGTAAGATGATCACTGATTATCCAAGAAGTCTCAATCAATCACAGGATTCCTTAGAAACAAAGAACCTTTCCCAACTGGGTTAGAGTAAAGAGACTGAAGAAGGAGAAATCCTGTTAGAAATTCAACCGGCCCTTGCTGACTTTGAAGGTAGAAGAAAGGGGCCAGAAGCCACGGAATGTGGGTGGCCCCTAAAAGCTGGGATGGTCCTTAGACTTACAGCACAGGGAACTGAATTTTGTTAACTCAAATGAGCAGGAAACATATTATCCCCTAGGGCCTCCAGAAAGGAACACAGCCCTGCTAAGATTTTGATTTTAGTAAAGTAAGACCCATCTGACATACAAAATGGTAAGACAATAAATTTGTGCTGTTTTAATCCACACAGTTTGTGGCAATTTGTTACTGTAGCAATAGAAAACTAATACAGAAAGAAAATAAATTTATTTTTCCTTAAAGTATGTTCATTGTATTTTTTTCTCTTAAATTTACAAACTAATGTATTTTTTTTTAATATGATTTTACTAGTTTCTTTTAGGGTCTAATAGGCTTTCCACATGTTTATTCGAAAGATATTAGAGAACACTGTGGGAAAAATATCTGTCAACTATCAAATACAACTTATTCAGCAAGATTCAGGACACTAAAGTAGGAGCTAACAATGATTTCCTGTGAAATATTTTTTAGAAATTTATTGACTAAGTTGGTTGATGATTGTTTTTGCTGCAAAGTTCACTATTCTGCCTGCCATCTAAATGAGTCATGACCGAGTTTCACAGCTCCCATTGTCTCCCTTCTTGGCATATAAACCCAGCTTCAGTATGTTGGATGTTGACATCACATAGTTCAGATCCTGGCTAGTGTTCCTGTTCTCAACTTCTCTTTGCACATATTATTTCTTCACATATTCCTCTAGCTCTTTTGGGAAGCCTTCTTATTTTTTTTGCTGTAAATTTTTCCCAATAGAAAGCTCAGATGGTTAATAGTCTTGCTTGCATTTTTGCTTAAATATGAGACCATAAATCTCTGTTGCCACTTTTATTTCAGGTTTTAGAGCTCAGCATCGTTAAGAAGTTATTTTTCTTAGGAATAACTAAATCTTCATTTGTAAGATGTTGGTGCTATCAATGATCTCAGAGGGCAAATATAGTGCAGATGGTTGGGAGGCATTGTTTGTCCTCACTTACCAAAAATACAAAAAGGCCTATTTTTCATGTTTTATGATTATTTTCAAATACAGGCAATTTGATCTTCCTATTTTCAGTTAAAAAAAATACGAAAAAACAAAAACAACCCAGTGGCTTACAGTAACTTGTCAGATACAGGTTCCCTGTGTCTCTATTCCTTGTGTGTTCTTCTTTATACCACAGCTCATATAGAAGAATCTATCTTTATTAGGATAAGATGTTCTTGTGATGAAACTATAGAAGGACTGGTAACTTCTTTTTTAAAACCTTTTTATTTGAGTATAGTTGACATACAATGTTACATTAGTTTCAGGTGTACAACATAGTGATTCAACATCTGAATATATTATGTTATGCTATGCTCACCAAAAGTGTAACTACCACCTGTCACCATACAACACTATTACAATATCATTGACTATATTCCCTATGCTGTATCTTTTATTCTCCTGACTTATTCATTCCATAACTGGAAGTCTGAATCTCTCACTCCCTTCACCCATTTTGCTCATCCTCTCACTCTCTTCCCCTCTGGCAACCATCAGTTTGTTCTCTGTATTTATAGGTCTGATTCTGCTTTTTGTATTGTTTGTTTAATGATTTGCTTTTTAGATTCCACATGTAAGTGAAATCATATGGTATCTGTCTTTCTCTGGAAAGACTGGAAACTTCTGAAATATAATTTCATTTCATCCACATTTTATTGGCCAAATCAAGTCATGTGCCAAAGTAAAACCTCCAGGGGGTAGGAAAGATTCTTCTCACAGAAGGCACTGGATATCACATGGTGAGGGGTTGAGATGTTACAGAGAAGGGACTAAATAATTGGTACAGTAATAAAAATCCAGAATACTATATACTACATTTATTATATTTCTATACAATGCCTAATTTTCCCTCTCATTTATGAGTAAATAATTAAATCCTTCTCACTTTCTGGAATGAGTAAGCCCTGTGGTAACCCAGCTTATTAGTCTCTCAGATAAGACAGAAGCAAATACTCCCATCCCATTTTCTCAAGTTCTCAAATTCTTTGAAATCTATCGAGTAACAGTTAAAATATGAAGTAAGGTATTATATTAGTTAATGTCATTCTTAGCTATCATTAAAATTATTGATTTATTGTGTGTCCCCTGTGTTGATTTCCATGCATTTGTTGTTGGCAAAGTTTAAATTCCCTGTTTCTTTGGTAGGAGTGGGAAAGAGATAGAGAAGTATTTATACTTTTCTCCATCATCATTTTATAGAGGAAGAAACATGAACAACAGAGCAGTGTGTAGGAGATTAAGATACACATGGACAGCGGCGGCTGGGTGGCTCAGTCTTTAAGCGTCTGCCTTCGGCTCAGGTCATGATCCCAGGGTCCTGGGATCGAGCCCTGCATCGGGCTCCCTGCTCAGTGGGAAGCCTGCTTCTCCCTCTCCCACTACCCCTGCGTGTGTTCCCTGTCTCACTGTGTCTCTCTGTTAAATAAATAAATAAAATCTTAAAAAAAAAAAAAAAGATACACATGGACACTTGGGAAAGCAGAAGACTATTTCTTATTTTTGATTAAATAGATATGAGGAGCTTGGGGTAAAAATATGTCACTGAAATTACAAAGTCAAAGAAACCCCAAAAGTCTAAAGTATATGCTGAAGTCTAGTTCATTTGCCTTTTGAGACCCTTGCTTTGTAACACATATCAAAAAACCGATAATTTTTTCTCTTAAAGACTTTTTTCCAACCTCATTTTCCCTTATGGGAACTATTAGCTTGAATGCTTATGTTCTGAAAATACCCTTCATGTGAAGCCCAAACAAAATTCTCCTATTTACTATCCCACAAACATATACAAATTGGTGGTACACTGCACAGCCAAGAAATATTTACCACTTTTTAAATTTCATTAATATATACTCTATGAATTCATAAAGCACATTAAAAACATCACTTTACATATAATAAAAATTATAAAGTAGATCTTAAAAATAAATTATTTAAATGTCATAACATATTTCATTCATTTGCTTGTTTTTTGCTTAATTTTTAATCTTCTATAACTCTCTATGGGAGAATTAGTACTCTATTAGTCAGCTATATTAGTGTCTTACTACCTAGCATGGAAAAAAACATTGAAGCAAGAAGACAATGCATTTTCTAAATCGGATGAGAAAGTTCTTTTTAATATTGCGTTAAATATTTCCAATTACTTTCCTTGCTTTAAAAATAGTTAAGAAAAGGAAAATTAAAGAGAAAAGTTAATTGAAGTGGATATGTCATATTCAAAGTCAGATCTCACTGTGATAAATGCTGTAAAGGCAATGTTTATTGTTTGTATTTTTATTTTTAGGAGACTTCACTCAGTTTTGAATTACATTCGAGTGGCAATATACTTTGAAGGCCAAGAAAGAAGAAAGAAAGAAAGAAAGAGAGAGAGAGAGAGAGAGAGAGAGAGAGAGAGAGAGAGAGAGAGAGA